>NC_134139.1:14579218-14894687 GCF_033958435.1 Carettochelys insculpta
AGGTTTGCTTTGAGGAGGAGGCCCAATAGGTCAGATTTAAAGTGATCGCCTTGTGAAAAGTGTTTGCCTGTGAGAGAGAAGCTGTTTCTCTTTCATATATTTTTCTGTTTGAGTTTGTTCAAGAGCATAGTAAGTGTCTGGTTGCACCGACATAGTAACTGATGGGATATTTGATGTACTGAATGAGGTGTGTCACATGGGCCGTGTCTACACTAGCCCAAATCTTCCAAATGGCCATGCAAATGGCCATTTTGAAGATTACTAATGAGGCATTGAAATGCATATTCAGCGCCTCATTAGCATGCCAGTGGCTGCAGCTCTTCAAAATTGCCCCTTTTCACTGCCATAAGGCTTGTCCAGATGGGGGTCCTTTTTGAAAGGACCCTGCCAACTTCAAAATCCCCTTATTCCTATCCCCTTATTCCTATCTATTTGCATTGGCATTTAGAAGATTTGGGCTAGTGTACATATAGCCATGGTGGGGAGGCATGTGTAGGCGATGGGTTGTCCAGGGTATTGATCACTGCAGCAGCAGGTTTTTCATATGGTGTTCTAGCAGGAGAAGCTTCCTTCTCGTGATGAGCTTGGTGAGGTTGGGGGATTGATTGATGGGACCATATCCTGAGAGAAATCTTTCCCAAACCCTCTCTCTGTCCCTCAAACAAACCCCCAGCATCAACTCATCATCAGAAGCAAGTCCCCAGAGAAGGACACACCAAGACACACCCTCAATTGCCCACTTTGTCAGCAATGGGCTATCACAAACAGCCCTCCTTCATCTCAGTAGGCTGCAGCAGCAGCACGTTGCCCACTGGCATTCCACCTGCAGCCTGTAAACCCTCTGTCTGTTCCTTTTCCCCATGCGCCTCTGGCATACTGGAGCCATGCACTTCCAATTCTTCCCATCCCTCCCAGTACTTTGGGAGCACCATGATTCTACTGGTTTCTGCTCTGTCCTTGCTCCTTCTCCTTCCTCGCAGAGCTTGAACACCTGTCAACAACTGATTTGCAACATTCCGACTCTGGGAGGGAGACAGGGAGGAGCAGGGAGGATGTCCGAATCAGGCAATTTGTGGTCCTCTGATCTGCTGTGAGAGTGGGTGAGGCATAGGAGGTGCAGGGCTCCAGTGCCCCAAGGCACACAAGGCATGTGTGGAGACCGACAGGGTACCCATGGGCTGCAGATGGAGCCCAGTGAGCCTGGTTGTTTTAAGTGGTCTCCTACAACATATATGAATCCCTTATGCTTAGCCATCTGTCCCAACTTGTATTTAGCTCAGCCACTCTGGTTACCTTCTCCAGATGTTGAAGAAGGGCTCTATGAAGCTCAGAAGTTTGTCACTTCCAACAGAAGTTGGTCCAGTAAAAGATACTTCACCTGCTTTGCCTATTTCTTGTAACTTGAGGGAGGAGGAGAGAGAAGGGTAGGAAACATAGTAATTTTTACAATTTATTTAAAATGTTAACTTTAAATAGTCTTCCATTCTTGCCAAATTTTTTTTTGAACCCATAAATTTGGCATTAACAGAATTAATATAAAACTATTACAAATCTGTTTGCCTAGCACTAAAATATAATGAATCTTCAGTGACCTCGACAAATGTCTTCAATGAGTTTAATTCTTAAGGAGAATAAAGGACATAGAGACTGTTGTCTGCTGTGAAAAGCAGAGAGTATAATGACTTTCCAGCATGACTGTGCAAAGCACCTCTGCTCTGAACTAAAAGAGTACAGTATGAAAAAAAAAAAAAGTGTTTCATCCTACATGCAGATTCGGCCTCACTGTATTGCTGAACAAAGAATTGGAACTGGCTGTTGATTTCGTTGTAATTTTATAGTCTGATATATGATCTATTCGATGTGGAGATGGGGGCAAGATGTGTAAAAAAACATGATTCAAGTCTCTGGGGGTGGTTCCTGAGTTGTTTTAGCTTCACTTACACAGTACATATTTGAAAGCAGCAAGAGAACACTTCGGACTTTACTTTAAAAACATTGGCAGATTCCCTGTGTGGGGGAATTAAAAATCTTGTTCTCCATCCCTTATAACAATTCTACAAAAACATCTCAGTTGCTCTACATTTTAGGCGTTGAAATGTTTAGGTAAGACTGTATTCTGAGTTCCTTTGTGCCTTTTGAGCGCAGACCTATGTTCAGGGCTGTGTCAAAACAGAGAACTAATTCAGCAGAGGACAAATGACCTAAGATTGGAAACTGAGATTTTTTTAGTGGATAGGAGACGTGCATAATTGCAGTAACTCTAGTGGTGATCTATAAGACTTTTTCTAGATGGGATTCCCATTCTTTTGCAATTAGCATTAACAAAAACAAATGAAATAATATTAAAGTAATTTCACTAAGATATTTTCCCTTCTCATTTACCCAACTTTCAGTCTTTTGTTTCTCTGGATGTCATTTTGGTAGTTCTCTAGTTCTGACCATCTGAATTGCTAATACAAAAAGGCCAAAAAATCCTTCAGTGAACATTTATTTTGGATGTAGCTCTTATCTGTTAATTATTTTTAACATCTACTTACATCTTCTATGCATGTGCAGCTTCCACTAATTTCAGTGAGTGGTGCATGAGCATACTAAAGGGTAGAATTTTGTTTCTAAGAGAAAATAAAACCACACTAAAGACTTGTGTGCATTGTTCCCCCTGCCACATGTGATGGGCGGGAGGATGTAAAGGGAAACATCTTCTCTTCCAGGAAAAAACCCTAAATTGTTCACATAGCCAAGCAGGATAATTCAAGATAAGAAGGTCTTTCCTTTGAAATAATTATTCCGGCTCTGAGAGAGACTTTTGCCAAACCCTCCTCCCTTTCAAAGTCAAAAAGCAATGTGAATAATGAATAAATGAATAAAGCACAGCTCTTATGGGTGCATGTGAAGGCTCCTTTTGCAATTCTGTGGCTGTAAATGAGAATGCTCTGTTTCACAATGCCGTGGCTGTGTAAATGCAACTTTCCAGCATTACTTATTTAGACATTAAAACATGGAAATAAGTAAGGTTGAAAAAGCCCTGCTGTGTAGATATAGCCTATGTTAGGTCCTTGTGTGGATGCCCAAGAAAAGGTGGGTACATGGCATCTCTTTTTTACTCTTCTTTTTTTTTTTCCTACCACATGAGAACTAGGTAAAATCTCACCCATGAACACCTCCTAAATTCCAGGGTTGCCCCAGGCTGGCATTGTTAGTCACTACAAAGAGAGTGTGGAGGGTAGGACTTCATGTTTTTCTGCTCAGGAAAGCACAAGAATGATAGTTCTGCTCAGCTCCTTTTAGTTACTGTCTTTTTCTTCCTTTTTTAATTAAAGTAAGTTCCTATAAATATTGTATTTTGCCTTCTAATATTTTATCATGCATCCTACAACACTTTTTAACTACGTTTATTATATGCTGTTTTTTATTAATTATTGCTATGCATTTTCATTCTATTATTATTTTCATTTAAATTTAATTAAATATTGGTACCAGTTATAACTCCATCCTCAGGATATTGGAAACCCTTTCAGTGGCCCTACTTAGTTAAAACCATGTGTGAGCCGTGCTTGGGACAAACTGTATCCAAACAAAATATGGACTATAATTGGTTTAAACCATGTGTCGCAAATGTCAACTAAAGTGTCTATTTCTCTTCCAAGCTGTACAAACCAATTATGGAATATTAGGAGATTACATTCCTACCAGGTGCTCCATCAAAACATTGTGTCAGGTAGTACTTGTGTGGTAATAGAGAGCTTTGTGCTTTACACTGGAGATGTATTTTGATATTTTGCAAAGCACTGAAAAATATTCTGTTGAAAATTGTTGTCTTTCTTCTGGTAAAATATTTTTTTTGCGATATTCACTCTGGGTACAATTTTGCAAGGTATTGGGTTCTGTCAACTGACATGAACATCAAAGGAAAATGAGGGAACCTTGCAGAATTGATTCCTTCATTATTTCAAGTCTGTTTTCATGTTTTATTCTTGAAAAAGGTTTAACTAAAAAAATCCCCAAATCATTCTTCCCAATTCCAGAAAAGCAAATAAGGCAGCTTTTTCTTTTCTTTAGCAAATACTTGAGCTGAAGCAACTATCACCAATAGATTAAATAACCAAGGCTGTATTTTGAATATTGTGTGTAACTGGTATCCAGACTGTAGTCCTTGTTTGAGACAACTGTGTAGGGCAGAATTATGTGTATTTGATTATTTCTTTAACATGTGTTCCTCAGGCATACCCTGCAACTATTAAACTCGTGTGTTTGAATCAGCCCGTGTGCTATGGGAAGTACATAGATTATGCTTCTTCGCCATGTTTGCAGCACTACTTCTGAAGCCCCGAGAAGTTTTGGGATGTTAGCAGTGTTTCCAACTCTTGTGATACGTAGCATGAATCTGCAGTATTTTCTGTTTTGCATACTCCAGCTCCTGAAGTCATGAGATGACTTGATAACCACAGCTTTCTTTAGAAAAGTAAATTGCCCTCACGTTTGTGGACAAAAGCTTGTAAATATGTATTACAAAGACTCAAAAGTACAAACAACCCAAATTTTTTTTTTCATTTGACTTAAAATTATGATTGTTTTAAATAATCTCATGATTTCTGAAGGCTTTGTGTCATCAATACTGCAAGCTTGGAGCATTCTGTTCTGCAGTGGTCCATTTCCACATGCAATTACTCATTATTCCTGTCTCTACAAGAAGCTTCTACACATGTTGGACGTTCCTGCTTCAGCAGCCTCGGAAACTGACCAGTCCCAAACCAGGGAATTGCTAGACAAAGGGGAGGTCTGCCAGTGTCAGCAGAGGGGCCACTGTTGACTGAGTTGAGGGAGCAGGCACTTGGGAGGAAGAGGCAGGGTGAATGCGGAGCAGCGTTCCCTCCAACTTTTTTTCCATCTGTGGGCAAAATGAATTTTGTTACGTGTACCACCAGTAGAAACGTATGCTGCTCACTGTGGCTGGCTGTGGGAGCTCTGCTAATCAGCTGGATGGCACCTGAATCTCTCCAGGGCGGCTGCTCAAGAACTTAGCTTACAGGGAACACTGATTTAGAGCTTAAGAGCTCAGCCAGACAGGAGTGTTCTGAGTCCCACAGCAGGAGGACTATGCTTCTAGTACCTGCTGTGGGCGCTCCAAGGCCATCCTGCCCCTTCCGAGCACCTCCTGTCCCCACTTCTCCTGCTCATTCCTCCTCATTCCCTTAGCTTGAAGATGTCTGAAAGTTCTAGGAATTTACCTCGTATCTTCATTGGTTGAACCATCTAAGAGAGGCCTAGGAAACTGGAGGGTGAGGGTGATTTGGTGTGGAGGACATAGAGTATTGTAGTAGAAGACTTTATTCTTATGACAAGTATCAGAGGGTAGCCTTGTTAGTCTATGTCCGCAAAGCAAAGAGAAGTTCTGGGGCACATTATAGACTAATAGATATACTGGAGCATAAGCTTTCACGGGCAAAGAAGTGGGTCTTTGCCAATGAAAGCTTATGCTCCAATATCTGTTAGTGTATAAGGTGCCACAGGACTTCTCATTGTTTTATTCTTACGAGCAATTCTTTTACTTGCTCCAGGGATGGAGGCAAATTTAAGAAGTGGCAAAAGATGGTTTATAACACTGATTTTAGGGGGGAAATATTTCATTGAATAAAAAGGTGACTCTGTAGCTCCACAGCTTAAGAGGCTTATCTAAGGTTAAAGCAAAGCAGTCATGGAGTTACTTTGGGGCTACTTAGAGTCTACACAACTAAAGGTATCAGCACTATTGTCACTCAGGGTGCTAAACAAACCATATTTGGACTGAATGTATCATGACCATGTAGTATCATGGCAACAGAGAGGTCTGAGGAAGTGGGTCTGTCCCACAAAAGCTCACCTAATAAATTATTTTGTTAGTCTTTAAAGTGCTACTTGACTGCTTTTTTGTTTCTATGGAGTATCATGGTTTTTTTAAGTTGAATTCATAAAGTAAAGAAGGCTACTGCATAGTAACACCTTCATCGTTTTAGTTAATAACATTTCCTCCATTATCTTAGGTTCTGAAAAATCTAATGATTAATTTACTTTTGAGACATTAATTGGAAAAGCGCCTTTCTGAATACTTTTGGAAATTAAGCTCAGGGAAAGGGTTGTCTTTTAATTACATATTTACCCACAGGCGTGGAACTCCATGGTCCTATAGTATTTACAGTAGATGATTTCAAATCACAAAATGTGAATTTTTCATCAGTGCTTCACTTTTGTATTTTTCATTTTAAGTGTTCCATTTCTATGCCCTCTGAATGCACTTTACACATGAGTTAATTTGATATATAAAAAACAAAGCTGGATTACTTTAGCCGGCTCAGCGTAGTCACCTCACTAAAAATCTGAAACAATATCCTCTCATGTTTGTCTCAACTTTTAAAACCCGTTGTGCTTATCTTTGTGTATTTATAATAAAAGTTGAGCCTGATAAGGAGACAAAAATTAATGTACCAAAACTGTTGTTAGTAGAATTGTTGTTTTAAGCTTATCCTTAAACTAAGACAGCATACCCTCTGATGCTAGGGAAATGGGATAGCAAGTGAATAAACCAAATCTACTACTAATCTACTTCTAAGTAAGTACTAAAGTATTTTATATTGTTAATATTTCTGAGCAAGTGAACCAAAGATTAGGAAAATAAAGTTGTTTGCTGATGAGCAGAATTTTTAAACAACTGATTAATAAATGCACTTTTTTGATTTTTAAATTACTCTCAAATCCTGTTAATCCAGTTTCAGATGTCTAACTCAGTGCTAGAAGCTGACGCCAGTTATGTGAATAAAAGCCAGATGACAAAACAGTCAATATGGAGTGAGGGGAGGGGAGAGAGAAAACATTTTAAAATGTCAGTAATTTTGTCTCATGAGCAATTTTTTTACCAATTGTATATTTTGTGTTTTAAAATACTTTGAATTAGTGTAGCGTGGAAATTATACCAGTTTAATAATGATAAATTCATGCCTGATTTTAAGACAGTATATTCTTAACCTTTTATTACTGTAGCCCAGGGGTTAGCAACCCCCATCATGGGTGCCAAGAGTGGCGCAAAAGCCGATCTTCATTGGTGCGCGAGGTGGGTGCTCAGTCCTGCCCCTCTTCCTTCATGCAGTTGTGACCTTGCTCAAACCCATGCTGCCTGTGGATTAGCAGAAGACCAGCAAATGCTACCACTCTTCATCTTTATTTATTAATGAAGCTGTTTTAAGTAGGACTATTAGTGATTTTAAAAAGTATCACTGGCACTTGGACTGTGTGTGAAGGTCTAAAGGTCAAATTTGGCCATTCTGCCTTCGAAAGTTCGCTGACCCGTGCTTTAACCAATGCCCCTAATATGTCTGAACAACGGCAGAACACTATATGGTGTGCAAGAATGAATGCCAAGAGACTTAGAATCTCTTCCAAGAGGTCATACTGGATTCCATAGTAGCTCTGTGCAGCCTTATGGGAACAATTCAGGCCCCTGGATCCATAATTAATTGACCAAATACTCCTTGCAACCAGTGTTCCCTCTAATTCTTCCCATCCATGGGTGGATTTTTTCGTCCATATGTGAAAGAGATTTATGCCTGCTGAGGCATGTGCGACTGTGCACCATCAGTAGAAACCAAAGACCTAGCTGTGAGTGCTCCGCTGATCAGCTGGGTGGTATTTAAATCTCTCCTGAGCAGCCACACAAGCACACAGCTTACAGGGAACACTGCTTCTGTTGCTGTCTGATGAAAACAGTTTATATTCTGTATTCTAACCTTGGGCTTGGAGCAGTGGTTGAGGTATTGTTCTTTAGCATACCAGAGGTTTTGGGTCTTCTTGCTACTTAGTTGCCTACACAAAGTTTATTAACTTGGCTGTGGCATGGAATGGTTCTGAATTTAACTCTGTGAGAACAGGAATTCAGAATTCGTAGATCCCACTATAGTTTATGAATGATGGCACTGCATAAATATTTTATAAAGAGAATTGTCTAGTGAACTTGATGTCATGCATTCCAGACTGTTAATGTCACTTTGGTAAACACTGTGAGCTACAGAACAATTTAGAAAAGCTTTTTACCATACAAATGAATTTGCAACACATATATTCATATCTACTCATATATCAAAGGAAAGTGTCGTTTGATAAGAAAAAAATCTTCTCCCATATAGTCAGTGCATATCTCAGAGAAACAATGTACATGGAAGTCAGTTCTGTGTATGGCATCTTATAAGTGGATTTGGAATAGAGCATTTCAGGTGGTTGCATTTTTTATAGCTTTAACTCCATTCCCATCCATGAGTTTCTTTTGAACGTTTGAAACATACACTTCCTGTCATGACTAGAAGTTCACTAATTAGAAGTTGTTTATATGCAGTGTGAATGAAGTTTAAAGGAAGGAAGGAAGAGGAAGGAATATCTATAATAGCCTGTGTAGTTCTGGGGTGTAGATGGGTTAATTAACAGATTTATGGTGTCAAAATAAATGAGCCGTAGGAGATGATGTGAACAACTGGAGTAAAGTTGCAGTCATACTTTAGACAAAGTTATCTGTGATATGCTGGTTATGAATTATTGGTGCCAAGTTAGAACATTTCTATCCTTAAGGCATTATTACTACATAAACTCAAATCCTGCTGTGTGATTCTTTAATTTGCCACTGCTCAGGAGGCACAAAGTGGTTGGATTCTGACCAGAAATGGCCAGCAAATGTTTTCCCTTTGCAGGTATCATCACTGTGTCCTGTGCCACCTGATCTCTTCCCTCTGAGGTACGCTATCAGTTCCTCCACCCTATTGTTTTCTTGAACAGAAAACTTAGATTCATAAGAGAGTGGGTATGGCTTCCCCTCCCCACTGTCTGTTATTACAGTATTAATATTTGTAACCCTGTAGTTGTGTAGAGTTGCCAGGTACCTGCTTTTCATCTAGAAAGTCTGGTTGAAAAGAGCCCTGGTGAGGTCTGGTCACTGTGGAGCAAGGGGAGATGCCAGATCATTAACCTGCTCCAGCCCCTGCTCAGTCGGGGCCACTTCTTACCTTCAGGCAGGCTCTCTATCCCAGCCCTGGAGCAGAGAAAGCCAAGCTGGGGTGGGGGCCGGGGAGAGGGAGATGATCCAACAAGCCATGCAGAGAAAGGTTGGGAGTGGGGTCTTGAGAGCAGGTCCGATCTTAGGGCAAGATGAGCAAGGCAATTACCCTGGGTCTTGTGTCTTCAGTGCCCTGTTCTCCCGTCGATTTCAGCATCCATGACCCACTGGCTGGGCCCCACTGTGCTGGCTCTGCTTGAGAAAGTAAAGGTGCTGGGACAGCCTTGAGGTGGGACAATGGGCAGTGCTTCAGGTAGCTAGCAATTAGAATGATGGGAACCCTATAGTTACGGGTGTGTGAACATATTGATTTTAATCACCTGAAATAAGGTGGTGATAAGTCTGAGATAAATATAGCTCTTTAAAGTTGGAGGTATACACATCACCTTGAGCTGGAAGGGACCTTGAGAGGTCATCAAGTCCAGTCCCTCCCACTCACAGCAGGATCTGTCACCCTCCCTGACAATTTTGGGGGGTTTTAAATCTACCCAGACCCTTGGAAGGCTCCCTCAAGGACTGAACACACCACCCTGGGTTTACAAGGCAAATGCTCTAACCCCTGAGGTATCCTTCCCTACAAATTGCTCATCAGCTCCATGGTGACTTGATATGATAAGTAACTTGGGGGGGGGGGGTGTGTGTGTACACAATATTGATTAAACTGGCTTGTTTGTGGGTGGGGGGTTGTTTGGTTTTTTTTTAGCACATTTTAGTTTTTGTGAAAGATGATAGAATGGAGGCCCTGGAGAATCAAGTCCTTTGTTGCTCCAAAGAAGAGGTCCAGTCTGGGAAGCAGCAGTAGTGAACTTTCCCACTGTACTCAGTGGAGGAGATGGAGTGCCTAACTGACAAGAGGATGGTTGTGTAGGAAGCATGGACCACTGTGGTGATTGATTTAGATTAGCTAAAGGCACATTTTATTGTGCAATCTCTGTAACTTCTGTATTCAGGATATTTCATATAGTAACGATGCAGGAATAAAAGATTTCTACATATGGTGAGGAACTGTCCACAGGAGACTCAACTGAGGCTACTAATTTAGCTCCATTGAAATTATTTTAATGTGTAAAATGAGCATTTCACCAGTTAAGAGATGTTTTACCATTTTTTCAAATATTTTTCTGCTCTAGTTATTGAAAAAGTACATGTAAGATGCAAGAGAGGTACCATTAGAAGCAAATCTAGGGTTGCCAGCTGTCTAACTGAACAAACCCAAACACATTTGCCCCGCTACTTCTCTGAGGCTCTGCCACTGCTCACTCCATCCCCAGCTTTCTCTGTCTTTCTCTCTGCCCCCATCCTCACTCACTTTCATGAGGCTGGGGCAGAGGATTGGCATGTGGGAGTGGGTGCTGAGGGGTCCAGAGTGTGGGAGAGGGCTCCAGATTGAACCTGGGCCACGGAGATGGGGTGCAGGAGAAGGGAAGGAAAGTGGTGGGAAAGCGTTTGGTTGTGGGAGGGGGCTCAGAGCTGGGTCAGGGGTTGTGGGGTAGAGAGGGCCCAGGCTGTGGCCTCTCGCAGGGCAGCACTTATCTCAGGCTATTCCCAGAAGCCACTGTCATGTCCGGTTCCTATGCTCAGTGGCGGCCAGGAGACTACACAACTCCCATTGACAATGGTTCCTGGCCAATGGAAGCTGTAGAGTCAGCACTCAGGAAAGGAGCAGTGCACAGAGATCCTCCAGCCACACCTGTGCTTAGGAGCCTGAGTGACATGCTAGTTGCTTCTGAGATCCATACGGAACCAGGGCAGGTAGGGAGTCTGTCTTAGGCTTGCTGCACCACTGGTAGGACTTCCAGTCATCTATTAAAGTCTCCTGATTTGGTTTCTGCAGCCAATGGGAGATCAGTTCTGGGAGACTCTCAATCAGTCCAGAACAGTAGGCCAACCTAAACATATATATGCATTTCTTAACAATGGCATTTAAAATGTCAATCATACTGTCTTGTTAATAATAATTCTTAGCACTGATGAAGCATCTTCAGATCTCAAAGGTGCTTGCAAAGGGGGGTAGTGATTATTAATCCTAATTGACAGATGAGAAAAATGAGTTGGAGAAGTTAAATAACTTCCTGAATCTTCAGCAGCAAAATAATTGCAGAGCTGAAGCTAGAACTCCAATTGCCAGACTCCCAGTCTTATTTCTCCTACCGGCTGGATATCACATGCTGAATCATATGTTATTATTTGGCACTGCTGTGGCAGTATCCTGGCACTTTCTGCTCTAGTCTTATTTTGAGGGTGTGTAACTCTGGCATATACAAATATCAGAGGTAGCTGAGTTAGTCTGTATCTTCAAAAACAAGAAGAAGTCCTGTGGTACCTTACAGACTAACAGATATTTTGGAGCATAAGCTTTTGTGGGCAAAGACCGATCTGCATCTGACCAAGATGTATCTGATGAAGCAGGTCTTTGCCCACGAAAGCTTATGTCTGTTAGTCTGTAAGGTGCCACAGGACGACTTCTTGTGTCTAGCATATACATTCACCAATACTGTCTATTCAACCTAGGGATTGGGGGTGAATCGTTTGACTCGCCAAGGGCTAATTCTCTGCATGAGTGCCCCCAGGACCATAAAAATATAGGGGAATCACCCCACTGCTTTGGTGAAGGGGGTATGTCTCCCTCAGCCATATGAGCTTGGGGAAAGAAAATAAAAATCCAAGATGAAACCTCCTTGGGAGCAGAGACTGAGCTGGTAAGAGAAGATACAGAACAAATTGCAGATGCTCCTGGGGTCGTAACTCTGCTTCCCAGCCTTTGCCCTAGACCAGGGGTGTTCCATATAGTCACCACTTGCCGTGTGTGGTGGATAGGACACTGCGTTGCGGTGAATACAGGGGTGGCCAACCCACGGCTCTCCAGCTGCAAGCAGCTCTTTGGAGCTTTTAAATGTGGCTCCTCCTGAGAGCCGCCCACGGAGAGTGCAGTCCACCCACTCACCACACACACTCCACCACTTGGTCAAAGTGCATGGCAGCCCCAGCGAGTTACTGGCATTGAATTAGAATGGGGGGCTGGGAGTGTCTGGCTTTGCGGGGGAAGGCATTTATTTAGAGTGGGGGCTGGGAGTGCCTGGCTCTGGGGGAAGGGGAAGAGGTCTGGGAGTGCCTGGCTCTATAAAAGTTTTGTATCATTTAATGTGGTGAATAGAGAAAGACAACAACCACAAGTGTGGCAGTCTTTGAGTTCCCATTGGTCACAGCTGTCCTAGACATTCCTTCCCCTCTGATCCCAGGATGTTTACCTCACCATCCCCTTTTTGTGCCTTCCATCACAGGCACTTCCCTTCACCCTCATTTCACTTCATCCCCCTCTCCTTTCTTCTCTGCCTCTGCTCCATTTCTTACTTTCCCTCTCATTTATTTTCCCTTTTCTTTTTCTGATTCTTTCCTTACCAAACCCAACCCAAAATGGGATGAAAGAAATGAGCGGGACAAGCAAACCCATGACATTCGTAGACCATCACATTTTTCACTCTGCTTGTATGATATATTCTGTGTCTGCTTTATCTGTTTAAACTGTAAGCTCTTTGGAGCAAAGACCTTCTGCTGCTGTATATGTAAGTATGGTGACAGGCACAGTGTGGGACCTGAGCTTGTTTCGGGTATGATCATGTTGGTTGAATATTTGTAGAATACTTGCAGTGCTGTAACACAGAGTGTTAGGGATACTGCCCTGCAAGGTGCCAAGTACCTTCTTCAGGGCTCTCAGTATTAGTTCCCAGGACTTGAGGGCAGAATTCATGTTACCCTTGCCGGTGCTATAACAACTTTCCAACAGGAGCAGCGGAAGATGAATGCTTTGGAAAATTCCACCCATATAGCTTACCCATGTGTCTTAACGATGTTCTTGATCAGCTAGACAATCATGTCACCAAAGCAGACGTTTAGTTTATTGGTTAAATACTTGGCTTTAAAAGTACATGTATTACTATATACTTGATAAATGGATTGGAACTGTTTTAGTCTATTAAGTAATCAGAATATTTAAAAAAAACACTTCAGAGATTTCTGAACTATCATCATAATAAAGAACTAACTTAAATGTTGTAAATTCCAAGAGTATGTTAAATGAGCTTTTTCAGTATATGTGATCTTAATAAAATTAGATGACTAGATCTACGGTGTTTTAATGAATCTGGTGTAATACTAAAGTTACAAAAATGTATGTTCAATGTTGAAGTTAAATGTAGAGGATATATTATCAGAAGCATGCACAACTTGATTTTAAACTCCATTACTTGCCTGGAATACATTATGTTAATTTGTTATGGTAAAATGTGAGAAACAGACCAGGTCTGGGAGTGCTTATTTAGCTGGAGGAAAGTATGGAAGTAATATCATGAAGCCTAGCTGTGTCAAAATCTGGAATCATTCTTCAAGATTCGCTTTGAAAATTAAGCTTTTAACACAGAGCAACTGGCTCACTCACATATCTTGTTTCAAGAAAAATACAGCAAACAATAAAATTGCAGGATCAAATGGCTAGAGTAACTAAATCTTGTTCCTCTTTCAGTGGCCTCAGCATGATAATTGCAAAGACACTTTTGAAGAGAGACCTTTTCCGTTGCTTTTGCTTTGCTTTGCATATGGGGAAAAATGCCTCCCTTTCTTTTGCTCTCTTGATAGGTGCCTTAGCTTTACCTTTAATTTTGCAATTCATACTTTTTTAAGAGCATGTCTACACTACCTGCTGGATCAATCCACTGGGGGTCTAGTATAGAGGTGAAAAATCAACTGCCAAGTGCTCTCTTGTTGATTCCACTACCCCACCAGAGTGAGAAGTATAGACAGAGTTGATTGGAAAGTGTTTGCCATCCACTCACCACAGTGAAGAAACCGCGGTAAGTAAGTATAAGTCCTGCAACTTCAGCCACATTATTCATGTACCTGTAGTTGTGTAACTTGTAGCGATGGCTTGTGGTAGTGTAGACCAGACGTAAGTGGAGTATCTGCAGTGTTTAAAAATAGAAGTGTCAAAAATACACTAGTAATTTGCTATTTGAACTGTATTTTATGATACCTTCAATGGGATTTGATCCTTATTAATAATGTACTGTAGTAGTTTGTTCCAAACTATACATGCTGTAAACATGAATGTCTAGTAAATGATCTCCTGATTGTGTCTGTGTTCTTTGTAATAATGATCCTACAGCAGGGAGTAAAACCCAAATGGGTCATACAGGATTGAACAAAAAGTTTGAGTGCCTTCGTTGCACACCAGCTTGACTGGGAATTGAAAGTACTTAACACCTTGCTGGATGAGGCCTTTTTGAGAGTGAGAAATATAAACAATGCCTTGCTTGTACAGTTGAACTTTGTAATCCATTGTAATAGAATAGGGTGGTGGCTTCTCAATGAAAAGAGATCTGTGTTAACACCTGACAGATGGGTGGTATCAAAAGAAAGTTTGCTAACACAGTATTCAGCCATAAAGACCTTGAAAACTTAGCTTGAATATATTAAGGACAAAGGGTTCTAAGTGACAGCACTCTCTCTTTCACCCCAAACCATCTTTGGCAATTCGGGGAACAGCATAGTGTCACCATTCATTCCCATCCATGGTTTGTTTCTGCATTTTGCTAAGTCTTGTCATATCCCTGTGACGGTGTCCTGACATCTTGACAGTGGATGGCCTCGAGGTCTAAGTGATATTGATTGTGGTTCCATTATTTTCTTTAGTGCCATATTGTCTTGCCTTCTGCCATATCCTTACCACTGTAATCTTTTCAGTTATAGTCAATTTCATATTCTGATTTCAAATCCTTCTATTAACTTCATTTGTCTTAAAAAAAAAAAAATTCCACTTCATACCTGCCATTTTTGGGAGAACCCTCCCATTTAAAATATCTGACCTTCTGGTGTGTATTTAATTTAATTCCCTATTATATTCAGTTCTGTAATATATAAGGCTGAGTATAATAGGGCAGCTTTTTCCAGACAATAGAATAATATAGTTAATATACTGGTATGATACATTTTTGGTTTGGTACCAAGCACCATGTTTTTCATCAGTCTATAAAGTCATTATTTTCTACTGCATTTGTGGATAACATTGATGAATCCTATGACACTGAACAAGATACACATAAACTACATGTAAGATTCCTAGATAAACATAAGATTTTCTATTTGATCTACGGCTTCACCCTGTTACATCTTAGAACTTTATTATCCTTTTTCCAAGGTGTAACCACTTTGTCCTGCTGACATTTGAGTATCCAAATCAATGATGCCAATTTTTCAGGATTGCAAAGAGTATCATCTTTGATCCAATAGTAACAAAAGCCCGCTGCCAGCTTTGTCCACATATCTTCTCTGGAAATACCATCACTGGACCTAACCAGTTTACTCACAGAATCATGGGCACTTTCTCATGCTCCTCTACTAACATCACATATGCCATCATGTGCCAACAATGCCCAGATGCTTCGTATATTGGACAGATTTCTAACTCCCTTAGACAAAGGGTCAATGGGCACAAAACAGACATCAAAACACTCCAGATCCACAAACCAGTTAGTCAACATTTTAATGGAATGGGGCATTCTGTCAATGACCTAAAGGTATGTGTGTTACTGAAAAGGAATTATCGCACCGTTTTGGAAAGAGAAACATCTGAGCTGGCTTTTATATTCAAATTCGGTACATGAACACATGGTTTAAATCGTGATGGGAACTTTCTGAGTCACTATAGGGGTTCGTCTGCATACTTGGCTCAATCTAATTCTTGACCTTCCCCCCCGCCCCTCCACTCTCTGATTTGCTCACCTTGATTATGTTTTTCTGATTTGTCCTCCTTGCTTACTGTTTTTGGTTCTCTGTGTCTTAAATATTGAGTCTGTTCTGGTCTGGCTATGGTCTGAAGAAGTGGGTCTGTCCCACGAAAGCTCACCTAATAAACCATTTTGCTAGTCTTTAAAGTGCTACTTGACTGCTTTTTGTTTTGATCTTTGATCCAAGAGTGTCTTTCATTTGTACGTTATCTACGTTAACTATGGTAAACTCTAGGCAGTCCAGTCTCACTCCCTCCAACTCATTTAACCACATGTCCAGTTTAAGAACATGATGAGAAGTGGTGGTGATTCCATACCACCCTCCAACCAGTTGCTTAATTTTCCACCAACTTGAGAGCAGTTCAAGCATCTTTGTACATAGCTTTTTACAACTCCATTTATCTTTTCAGGGACTCCTTATAATTCTGCTACTTTCCAGAATGCTTCAGCAAACATCTTTAAATCCCATTTCTTTCTTATTAACTGTACAAGTGTGTGAAAATCTAATCTGTGTGCAGCTTTTATCTGGTGTGAAACGACACAATTTCGTGCCTATCGCTTCCTTTAAAAACTAGCCTGACTTTGTTCACAACAAACAAGAAGTCCTGTGGCACCTTGTAGACTAACATATATTTTGGAACTTAAGCTTTTGTGGACAAAGACACGCTTCATGACTCAGGAATCTGATGAAGCAGGTCTTTGCTCATGAAAGCTTATGCTCCAAAATATGTGTTAGTCTATAAGGTGCCACAGGACTTGTTGTCGTTTTAGATCATTGAGTATGCCCACAGGAAATCAGTCCTGTGCACTGAATGAGGAATGTGTCCTATAGAGAAAAAAATACGATCACGTATTTAAAGACTGTGTCATAATACATCTACACAAGGGGGCTGAATTAAGGTTGCACATGGAACATTACTTCTGGCATTTCCTGTCTTTTAAACAATTGTCATGCCTCTTGGCTTTATGAAAATTGGCATATGAATATGCATAGCTCAGTGATACTTTATGCAGTACAGGGGATGTAACATGTTATTTTAAAAGTTGTAATCTGATGAATCTATATATCCTATTTCTGAACATGTTTTTTTTATGTGATGTTGGAAATATGAAGTTTAAAGCTGTTTTATTAGTCCATGTAGTCCATTAAAAGCCATTAGTGACACTTTAGGAACTTGATGGCTCTGTGATCAAGTCAACAACATGTGAATGATTTTGTTTTTCCTGTAAGCCCAAAATGTGGTTTGTCCTATAAACAAAGGTGGCCAGATAACCTGATGCTGGAGCCCATTTTGGATCTAGTACTTTTCCACTTAAAGTGAGCACAAACAACTCCTGCCTTGAACAAATATGACGTTGAGGGGGAAAACCAAGCAATAGTGACAATCGCCAGATGCCAATACCAAATCCCCACTTACCAACTGAGATGCCTGCTTGAAACATCTTAGACTGAATCGGGGATGGATCAGGCCCAAGCTAGGATGTCACTTAGCTTGTGAAAGAGAAGTGCTTTGAACAACCGTTGGGATAAAAATGTGCATTTGTGGTGGGGCTGCTAGCCCCATGCCTCTTCTGAGGACTTTCCCACTGCCCCCAGGCTCTGGTGGCCTGGTTCCAACAGACATCAGGGGCCTAGTCAGTGTTTGTAGGCCCAAGTGGCCTAGTCAGGCCTCAGTGGGTTAGTCAAGATCACAGATTCTGGCCTAACAGGAAAGAGGTGGTGGGGAGCTTCGGGGAGCAGGAAGGCAGGCCTTATTGGCTTGTTCAGCACACCAGGTGACAACCCCAAGTGGGCTTCTGTGATCCAATCTGTCAC
This sequence comes from Carettochelys insculpta, assembly GCF_033958435.1. Classification (NCBI taxonomy): domain Eukaryota; kingdom Metazoa; phylum Chordata; order Testudines; family Carettochelyidae; genus Carettochelys; species Carettochelys insculpta. The sequence goes on from NC_134139.1 coordinate 14,596,884, forward strand.
AGCCTCCAGTGGAAAACATATGTGATCATGTAATTAAGACTGCAACATATTACAGCTACAAAAGCAAGCTGAATTAAGGTTGCAAAAGGAACATTAATTCCAACATTTCCTAACTTAAAGGTGCTGGACTTTGCAATCTTTATGTTCTTTTAATGCAATTTTGTAGGTGCAGTGTAAATATGTAATAAATATACAATGATAGAGCCATAGGCTACAGTACACTGAAGAGGCGTGTAATAAATTGCATAACAATGGGACAGATTACCTCTGTGATGTCTTTGACTGCCTTACCCACTCTGAGTCCACTAATGCACCTCTTCTGGAATTTCTTCTGACATTCCAAATCTCTGTGTGTCTTCAAATAGGTATCCTCTTTAAAATCTATTTCCCTGTGCGTAAGAAGGTCTGACAACATTCATACCCATAAAACTTTATGGCATATAACATAGTAGGTTTTCTGTCTGTCATATGCCTTACAGAAAAAAAGTTCTTTGAAATGATTAAAATTGTTATAAAATGTGTGATTTATCACCTGGCTTTACAGTTTCACATGAATATTGCCTCCAGGGCTGTCTGTGTGTATATGTATATATGGATGGGTGAATAGCTGTGTGCATATATTTATATGGAAGGTATGTATTTTGTGTGTATAATGAGTGTATGTCTGTATGTAAAGTTACCCTCACAATGACTCAAGGAAGGGTTTCCAAACATCTTCACAGTTAGGATCACATCTCTAGAAGTTTGTTCCATCAACCACCTGGCAGTCCATTTGTGATCTCTTCTGCTATTTCCTTCTAATGGCCCTGCCTTCTAGCAACTATCACAATTGTTCAAAAGGAAAATGAGTATTTTGAAGGTGCTTTATGTATTTTAGCTTCTTTTAATGCAGTTTAGCAAGTGGAAATAATGAGTAGGAGCTATCATAATCTGAACAGTGCTCTTCACAGAGCACAGTACAGTCTGTGCATCCAAATTTCAGAACCTCTTCCATAACTGATTGTAAGCCCCCAGTGCACAAATCAATAATTTCAATACTTATCTAAATGAGTTATCTGCATTAATACGCACAGCAATTTGTCTGCTATCATAAACGCTATGAAAAGAGGTATTCTTTGTTCTCAAAGGTGTTAGTGTATTAGCATTAGTGTCAGAACATCTCCTTGTTGAAAATTCTTTCTTAAATGTAGTTGAATGGTCTGTTTTGCAGTTTTGTGTCTTATTGTAGGCCTGGAAAAATAAAAACCTTATTGCAGTTGTATTCAGTAGATGAGAACTTCTGCTTACATTTTCTAAAGCAATGTCAGAAATTTCCCCTCTGGGTAGCTGGTGGTTGATGACAATTTTTGTAAATAATTCAGAATGTAGGTGTGGGTTGTGGTTGGAGCATATTTTATCAGTTCCCTTTTTGAAAATTACATGTGTGTTCGAGCTATTTCCAGATGTCCTATTCCAGAGTTTGTTCAGTTGATTACCTGTATACTGTATTACTATACCCTCTTAAAATGTTGGCACTGTCTTTAAAAGCACATAGATACAGGGAGAAGTGGATGTGGGGAGCCTATTAACAAATTTTAGTAATTTCAACCCCTTGTCTGTTAAAACAATACATTTTCCACTCTTCTAGACTGTCAGGGAGGGCTGACTGCCTCCCCGTTGGCTTCCCATGACCCTTTCCTGCTGAGCACTTACTCCAGCAGTGATGCTGGAATGCTTTTTATAGTATGGGGGGTGAGTACTGAAAGCCAATTAATTTGCAAAGCCCCCTTCTTAACCACATGCCCCCCTTTTTTACCATGTGCCCCGTCTTACCACAGTTTGCCTGTTTTCCTCCCTCTAGAGCTGGTGCAGGGAGTGGGGGCCACTGGCAGGTTAAGGGGACCAAGACTAAGACCACAGTTGGGGCAGGTGTGGATCCCCTATTGCAGTTCTACTGAACCCGGGACCCTCAACGTGGGCCTGGAAACTGAAGCTGCAGGAATATGACTGGCTACCCAGACCCATGTGTGGGGCGAAGAGTGGAGCGGTACGTGAAAACTGGGGGTGCTGCAACAACCCCGGCACTTCTAGTTCTCTGTGCACTTCAGAATTGGGGTTTGTGTACGAAACCACACAGAAACACCTAGGACCACTGTCAGGGTAAGATTTTAAAGCCAAATGGCTTCTGGTAGTGTGGGATCAGAGGTTTGTATTGCCTTAGCTGCCCCCTGCAGTCACTTCTTGCTTTCTCTTCCCCAGAGAAAGAGTTGTTGGAAAATCCCACCTTTGCCGGGATCCTCTCCGGCAGGTCTGCTGCAGAGACATCTTGCTCTCTGCAGTCTTCTACTGCTCGTTCTTTCTGTTTACTTGCGGCGGAAGAGGCTTGTTTGGAGATTGCATAATTGTGTTTTTGCCCCTTCTTTTGAAGCACTATTAGTAAACACCATCAGAGACTACAGACGTGGCATTTCCTATGTTTCAAAATTGTTAATACGATCACCTGTCTCTTGTGTGTTCTTTTGTTGTGCTGTTCAGCTCTGTGATAGTTGGCTCAGCAGATTTTAATACCAGTTAAACCTCTGTAATAAAGCACTCTCACATTCAGCAGCATCTGTAATCCGGCATGATTTTAGTTAGCTGGATGATCACTTATCATGGGTGTGGACAAGTTTGTTTGCAGCCACCAGTCCTGGCTCTCAGTGGTCTGTGCAGTTATTTAGCTCTAATTTACTCCCAAATGTCTTCTAAGAGCCTTGTAAGCAGCGGCAGTGTTGGTAATGCGGGTAGACAATATTGACCTTCCATGGTTTGGCAAATTGTCTTTCTTGATGCAAGTCAGGTCCTGAGGATGCTGGACTAGAGAGGTTCAATCTGTATTACTATCCAGTGTTGTTAAGTGTCGAAGGCTGAAGAGTTGGTACCTCAGTAGTGCTGTATAGGCTTTTCAGTGCTTCTTTCTTGAAGAGATGCAGGATGTTAATTCAGAATGCCTGAGTTGTATGACTAAAGAACCCACAGGTGCAGTTTAGTGGTGAAGGCACTCAGCCAGTTTTATTCTCAAGGCAGCATAGTTATTATGTCCTGACTCCATGGTTACAGGTACATCACACATGTATTAGGGATGCCAACTCTCACAGACTGACTGGGAATCTATCGGAACTGACCTCAATCTCCTGGTGGCTATTGAAAGCACTCTGGGAGATTTTAATAGGCAGCAAAACGTCAAGTGGGCAGTACAGTGCGGCTAATGCAGGCTCCCTCCCTGCTTTGGGTCCACGTGGCTCTGGGAAGTGGTTGACATGTTCGGCTATCAGTTGCACAGGCAGCCATGGGATCTCTGCACACTGCCCCTCTCCTGAGTACCAACTCCAAAGCTCCCATTGACTGGGAATTCTTGCCAATGGGAGATGTGGGGCTGGTGTTTGCAGGCTGGAGCAACATGTGGAGCCACATGGCCACCCGTGAGTGTTGGAGACAGACATGCTTGTTGCTTCCATGAGCTGCCCATGACAAACACTGCCTACTATAGCTTGCACCCCATGCCCCTTCCTACACCCAGCCCTGAGCTCCCTAAGATACCCAAACTTCTACTTGCCGTCTGCCCCCCTCACTTCCAGGTGCCCCAGAGGGGGTGGACTGAAGACAATGATCAAGCGATTTGTCTTCTGCCATCCATCTCCAGCCTCTGATAATCAGAGGCCAGGGACACCATTCCTACTATTGGATAATAGCCTTTTATGGACCTAACCTCCATGTATTTTAACTAGCTCTTTCTTAAATTCTTTTATAGTCCTAGCCTTCACAGTCTCCTCTGGCAAGGAGTTCCACAGGTTAACTATTCACTGAGTGAAGAAGAACTTTCTTGTATTAGTTTTAAACCTGCTGTCGTCTATTTTTTGTATTATGGGCACAAGTAAGTAACTTCTCCATATTCACCCTCTCCACACCTATCATAATTTTACATACCTCTGTGATGTCCCCCCTCAGTCTCCTCTTTTCTAAACTGAAAAGTCTCAATCTTCTTAGCCTCTCCTCATATGGGACCTGTTCAAAGCTGCTAATCATTTTAGCTGCCCTTTTATGAGCCTTTTCCAGTGCCAGGATATCTTTTTAGGTGAGGAGACCACATCTGTATACAATATTCAAGATGTTGGCGTACCATAGATTTATATAGGGTCAGTAAGATACTCCTTGTCTTATTTTCTATCCCTTTTTTAATAATAACTAAATCCTATTTGCCTTTTTGACTGCCTCTGCACACTGTGTGGATGTTTTCAAGAAACTATCCACGAAAACTTGAAGATTAGTTATAGCTAAATTAGCCTCCATCATACTGTGAGTATAGTTGGGGTTACTTTTTCCAATGTGCATTACCTTACGCTTATCTGCGTTAAATTTCATCTGCCATTTTGTTTGGATTTGTACAGTTAGAAAGTTGGCAACCCTAACCAGTGTGCCTGTTATTGTGGGCTTAGCTCTGTCAGCAATGGGCCTTTCCACTGCCCCCCCTACACTGGACAAGAGTTAAGTTGAAAGAGCCTGATGTTTACAGCCTGAGGCAAGCAACTGGGTTATGCATTATCTTACATATTTCATGACATCTGTTTTGTCGTCTCCCCTTTTTCTTGATATCATCTCTATTCATTATTTTGTCAAACCATCTCATCTTGTACTACGTTGGGAAGCATCCATATTAGCTGGAATGTATGTATGTAAATGTATCATTCCTAGCACATGACCAACAACTTTGCCAAGTTTGTGCATTGGACAGTGAATTTGAAAGCATCTGCTTTAATACTTTAGTTCATGGTCTCTGGCTCTCACCTCAAATCTTGCACCAGGCTCTCTCTTTCTCTGCTACAGTTAATATTGTTGTAGCATCCTTGGCTTCTTTTAAATATTTTTGTTTTTGCAGCTTTCATCCATATGAGATCCTTGTCTGAAAGATGTTCCACCATTTTGTGGTTACAGAAACTTAGAGGTTACAGATGAGGAAGACCTATTACATAATCTATTCCATCTCCTGACAAATGCAGAATTGGCCCTACACACTTATCATCATTTTGTACAATCCAGCTCTAAATGTCTCCAGCAATAGGGCTTTCACCACTTCCCTTCAGATATTTTTTTTCAGTGTAATACATCCTACTGTCAATCTAAATTGCCAGATACTCTATTTTCTTTGAGGCTGTCAGCTTACGGGTCATATATTAAAGAACAACATTTTCTTTTCTATATTACTGTTAACATTTTAGTTAATAATTATATTCATTTATCATTATTTGTATTGCTTTTATTATTAAGAGTTTGCTGAACCTGGACAAAGAAAATCAGTGGAGTCTCATTTTTGTTTATGTTCATTTTCCTTTTCAGGGTTTCATTCCCATACTGCTTGAGCTGCAAACACTGCAGAATGAAGTTTTCAAATAACTGGTTTCATTGAATTTACATGGAAAAAATTGGTCTTAAGTTTTGTAGAAAGCTGCACCTCCTCACCCTCCCCAGGAAATCTAAGTTTTGGGCCTACTTTTATTAGTTTATGATTTGAGCTCTGCTTTTGGATTAATTTTCCTTAGCTATTTGCTTCCCTTTCTATTTGGCTTTTTTTTTTCCTATTTCAGAGAGCATTCATAAGCACAATATAAAATTAAAAGTAGACTCAAATTCAAGATGATACTGATATAATCATTTGGTATGTAACTTCAGAGGGTGTGTGTGTGAAAAATAGCTGTCTCTAACTTACAATGCTCTACCAAAATGTAGGTAATTATCCTCAAAGCACTTACATATATACTTAACCCTAAAAAACTCAGCGATCCTATTGTAATCTTCATTGGGACTACTAGCCTGAGTACAGTAGAACCTGAGATAAGCGTACTCAAGTTGCATGTATCTCGGATTAACCTGATTCTGAGTAGCAGGGAGCCTGGCTCTGGGCTGCCCACCATCCAGGGGAGCTGGGTAAACTGACCAGTGCAGTAGTGCTGGTCAGTTTCCTGGCTTCTGTGAGTGGTGGGCAGCTGGTCAGTTTTATACCTCCTGTCAGGGCAGCAGCCTGACTCTTGGCTGCTGCCACTGACAGGAGTGGCTGCCGCCTCCGACAGGCATGGAAGCCTGACTCTCACTGCCCCTGACAGGAGCAAGAGTCAGGCTGCTGCCACTGACAGGAGTGAGGAAACAACAGCGCTGGTCAGTTTCCCTTCGTCTATGAGCAGCAGGCAGCCCAGAGCCAGGCTCTCAGATGACCACTGCTCACAGGAGATGGGAAACTTACCAGCTGCTGCAGTGCTGATCAGATTCCTGTCTGCCCAGAGTTATGCAAAGTTTGACTTACAAAGGGTTGTGCAAGAACACAACCTCTGAGTAAATTGGGGGTCTACTGTAAAGTGAGACGTGTGTATAGGTTTGCAAGATTAGGGTGTCTGCGTGTGTCATAATGTGTGTGTTCATTTGTGTATTTGTATAATATCTTTTTCAAAAACAGAACTTTGCAGACAGTTGGGCTCTGATCCTGTAAATACTTAGGGCTTCTCTACACTTGGGAAAATCCTAGAATGATATGTTGTTTTTTGTGATTTTTGAGATTGCAACAGATTTACCCTGTGCATCTGGAGGGCAACCAATTTACCTACTGACCATATTTATCTTTTCCTCAGCTTCATCTTTCAGGATCTCTGAAGCTGTCCACACTGCTTCATGTTTGTAAATGCTCTTTTTTTTCCTCTTACCCAGGCCCCAGGATCTTGGCTCCATTCCGACCACGCTTTTGATGCTTGACAGCTGGGCCTGTTTTGGTGGCACAGGCCATAGCAGTGGTCTTAGTTTGTTAGTTTCTTCTTACTCAGGCATAGGTTCCCAAATCAGCTTAAGTTGCTCTGTAGAAATTCCAACCTCCTGTTCTTGAAACTTGTGCCATAGTTTTGTTATGGGTCTCAAACATACATGTCTCCAGTACTCAGTGTGATGCTTCATTACCATATTGGTCTTTGCTGTTTAATTGCTATAAAGTAATGATTGGGCCCTTTGGCAGATTGCACATGGCGGCTAATTCTAGGTACAGTTAAGGAGTTGGATTAACTTTAGTTAATTTCTTCATTTCAAATGTTTTGTTTCTTGTGCCTTTTTAATAGCCTTTTAAAATCACTACAGCATTCTTGTAAAGACTTCTACTCTCTCACTCACCCTTTTGGTTCCAGAATGTTGCTGTAGTTTATTACCAACACTTTGACACTGAACTTGACTGGAAAATAAGCAAGCAGTAGATCCTGCCACCCTCAAGGGCTGTGCCTCTGTTTATTTCAGTTGAGAACAGATATGTCCTAATTAGAGACGACCCACACTGCTCCAGGACCTAAAGTTTGAACGGCTGCAAATAAAGCAAAATATGTCTCAAAATCAGATGCTGGATCTGACCTATGTAATTTTGAATTGCTTCAATACTAAAAACTCCAATCTATCTGTAGACTGACTTTAATTCAAATTTTAAAATTCAGAACGAATTGTAAAGGAGTATACTTTTCTTGGGTGTTTACAGAAGTGGGGGAGGGTGGAAAGAGGAGTGAGGCAAACAGGTTTCCCAGACTATATTAATAATGAATTTCCCTTGGTCATTTTACGGTTTCGCTTCTGCTTGTCTGACCTACCCCTTTACCAGTGTTGATCAATATTTTCTGTAGATACTGTCCCTAAAGTACCACCAACATCTCTGAAGAATTACTGGAGCTGAACCAGAAGCAAAAGGAAAATAAGAGCAGGAAATAAGAATTTTGACACATTCACCTATTGTAAAGGAGCAGTTTTTCCGGTACTGGCCTCTAATTGGCCTTAGAGAGCTCTTCTTCCCTTTATGTTGTAGTAAGTGTTCTACTCAGGTTCTCATAAGGCATCCATCACTGTTTTATAATGTGTTGCAAATGATGGTTACATGTACATTAGCCCCAAACTTCGAAATGGCCACGCAAATGGCCATTTCAAAGTTTACTAATGAAGTGCTGAAATGCATATTCAGCGCTTCATTAGCATGCGGGCGGCCACAGCACTTCGAAATTGACGCGCCTCGTCCCGATGGGGCTCCTTTTCGAAAGGACCCCGCCTACTTCGAAGTCCCCTTATCTCCATGAGCTGATGGGAATAAGGGGACTTCGAAGTAGGTGGGGTCCTTTCGAAAAAGATTCCCGTCGGGACGAGGCGCATCAATTTCAAAGTGCCACGGCCGCCCGCATGCTAATGAAGCGCTGAATATGCATTTCAGCGCTTCATTAGTAAACGTTGAAATGGCCATTTGCATGGCCATTTCGAAGTTTGGGGCTAGTGTAGACACGGCCAATATGTTTCTTTGTTGGCCTTCATTCATAAATTAGCTACTTTTTAAAATATGGTCTTGAAGCTGTGAGGTGGAACATTTGGGCACTTGTGATTTGAATCTAGTTATTTTTTAAAAGCCAATATTGAGAACATTGTTATTTAGGTAAAGAATTGCAAATGTAGAAAACTTATGGTTTTTATTTCTAACAAATGGCATTCTAAAGAATATACTAACTCTGTTCAGCATTGTTTCTTGTTTATAGAGATTTTAGGTGCAAATTATCTAACCAGATGTTTAATCACCAAGGAGAAATGAGTTAAGCACGAATTAACACAGTTCTCATTTGTCAAGTATTTAATTCTCAGCAGTAGGCCATTAAAGCAAGTTTTGTTGCTCTCCACAATGTATTTAGATATTGGTATCAATTAAATGGAAAGTTGAATTGTGCTTTGGAATACAATATACATAAATCAGAGCAGTAACTAATAGAAAAAATAACTATTGCAGGTAATTTACTGAAATTGTCTTTCATATCCCAGCTTGAGTATTATTTTCTTTTGCAGGTTCTAGTGGCGGTGTTCAAATGAATAAAGTTAGACGTGGGTCTAGTCCCATTGAAATCAGTGGGACAAGTTGAAGAGGTGTATAAACTTTTGTAGGACTTGGGCCTAATGTTTACACCGTATTGATGATTTCTGTTCATCATTTGGTACAAATCAAAATAACTTTGCAATTCAGTAATAATTGTAAAAGATGAATGAGAGACCCAGAATTGAAGTATTTTGGCAAGCACCAGAGGGGTAGCTGTGTTAGTCTGTATCCACAAAAACAATGACAAGTCCTGTGGCACCTTATAGATTTACAGATATATTGGAGCATAAGCTTTCACGGCCAAAGACCTACTTCATCAAATGCATTTTTGGCTTTATCTCTGATGGTCTCCTCAGTCTGTGCTGTAGCGAAAGCTCATTTTCAGCAAAGGGGAGGTACAGGGTGTGTCTGTGGAGCAGAAGTATATTTTCCCTGTATATTTATTTTAAGTCTATTGGTGGTATCATGTGAATAGGGTGTGTACCATCCCGGCTTTTCTGAATTATCCATGGCTTGGGGCTCGCTAGATATTTCTGATGGTGGGGCGGACGCAGAGTGAGACAGATGGCACCAAGAAAGTCTTTTGCCAGGAAGAGTGGGATGAAGAAGAATAAGGAAGAATAATGCAATAAATGAGGGTGTGAGGTGTGGGGAGGCAAAAATAACAATGGAAGCTAAAAATAAATGGGAAGGCAAGGGTAATTTACACCGATTGCTTGGTTACAATATTCGTTGATTTTTGCAATAAACTTATTTCAAATTGTTATAAGCTGTTATAATGTCACCATTTGCATTTTCTTCTGTGTTTGGAGACTGAAATATTTTGCATGTCAAGAACTGATATGGTGCTTTTGAATGTTCAAGATTGCTTCAGCATCAGTCTTTCATTTTCACGATAGTCTGGGGTGTTCCAGTCTAAAAGATTGGAAGTATAGTCAAACACTTGTGAATAAACACACTACAAAATGAAACAAATGTGGCAATTTCCTGTAGTATCCTTCAAAAATCTTTAATGTATTTTAGGTATGTATTATTGTGGGCTGGGATTATATGTAGCCACTATAGATGAGAGATGTGAGGTAAAACCTGAGAATGCAGAAAGCTATACTGAAAATGTATGTAAGATCAGAGTAGACTCTTGGATTAGTGATAAGTGGATTTTCTGGCAAATACCTGGGGAGAGATTAATGTAAGTTCCCCGATGACTGGATAAGCTGTACCTAAGGAGTGAGTCCTTGTTTGCTGATTTCCTGTTCCCAGACACAAGATCAGTAGCCTCAGAGGTATAAACAAATTGGCTGATCTAACTAGTATAAGTTCTGGTCTTGAATTGGAACAGATTTATGAGAAAAATCCAGTTACAAGTTTTGAAGGACTCACTCTAGTAGAATCTGAATTTGTAGTTAAGCTGGTAAACTTCTTAGCATGCATTTTTTTTAAATTAAAATATTTTCTTTTTAACGCTTTCACCTTAAGAATAAACGTGCTTGCTTTGAAAAGCTGTGTGGTAGCTTGTAACTGCTGTCCATTACACAGTTTATAGCCTGGGATGAAAAAGCAAAGCATAGACTCTCTTCTCTTTAGACATTGTGGCTTTCTACGGATATAAGAGTGCTGGCAGGAAAGTCTGCCACCTCAAAGATTGTCCAGTCAGGACAGAATTTGGGTGCAGGTCTTTGCTCAGGAGAGATGGTGACTGGGAGCCAGAAGCCTACTAGTGGGCTCCTGTGGCAGGCCACCAAGATGAATACAGGTGCAGTTACCCTGAAACACAAATGCCTATAGAAAATTAGTGACAGCTACATTTATACTCCTGTCTTCCTAAATATAGGAGCCTTGTGAGTCATAGGTTGTCGGGACAGGCAAAGGAGTAGGGGAACAGGTAGTCTGGATATCTGCTTCCCTCCCCCCTTCCCTGCATAATATAAAGAATTAGAAGAAAAATGTGTATGTCATTGTTCTGAAATATGCTGTGCATTTGAGGATACTGTTACTAGAACTCCTGGTACCTTTCTGCCTGCCAATCTATCTCCTCTCTCATCCTCTTTGCTCCCTCTCCAGCATGTTTCACTCCTTCACCTGCCCTGCACTTGTCATCCATCACACATGCTTCCCTCACACGCATATTTCACTATGGCTTGCTACTCAGTTATCTCTACGAGGACCTCACTTTAAAATAATAATTAAAAAAAAATCTTCCAGGAGTGGAGTGGATATACATGCCTTTAATGGCTCATTTATAAGGAGACCAGTTTCTTACTGTTTTTTAGCTTTGTATATGAGCAAGTACCAGGTATTTTCAGTTACCATTTTTCTTTGAACATTTTTCTTAAGACCACTGAAAGTGAGGAAGGGACTGTCTGACAAATTTCAGATTGCTACCATATCCCATTGATGATTTAGAGCTCTCAGGAGAAAAAGACAATATAATGTCAAAATTGTGTATTCTCCCTGTCTTCATGAAGACAGATGAAGCATTTTGGCTCAGTGTTTTTTTTTTTCCTTTTTTTTTTTAAATCTCCCATCTGAGAACAAATCTGTCAAATTTTAGCCGTAGAAGCAATTTAAAACAACCCCTTAAAGTACAAATTTGCGCAACTTCAACTATACTTGCTGCTGTGTTCTCTTAGTACAATTTATACCATAAAAATTTACATCCAAAGCCTAATTAGGACAAAGATTAGATGTATTAAATTTGACACATCTTTGTGTCCTTCCTGCTAATGCTAGACTATAATTTCTCCTGATTTCAAAAATCCCTAAATTCTTTGGAAATATTAGCAGTCTCCCCATAGCAACTCTTACACCCCCTGTACCCACCACCACAGGCTTAGTTTGGGGTTTTCCAGGGATTATCTATGCTCTTCGATCTTTCTTCACCAGGGGAAATTTGTGGTTTATTTTTTGGATAGCTTTCCAATCAGTGATCTGTGCCTGACATGTGAAAGAAAAATGAAATATGGTCATTGCCTAGTCACAGCGAGGTAGCTGAGTTAGTCTGTATCTTTACAAAACAAAAAAAGCAGTCACGTAGCACTTGAAAGACTAACAAAATAATTTATTAGGCGATGAGCTTTTGTAAGCTAGACCCACTATTTTCACATCAGATCAGGAAACTCATCACCTAATAAACTATTTTGTTAGTCTTTAAAGTGCTACATGACTGCTGGTTTGTTTTGACATTACCTAAACATCCAACAAGTGTTTGGAGAGCCAGAAGAACATGCCTGGGGCTAGTATTTAAAGAGCACACAAAACCTGTTGTGTCCTGCTGCACTCAGAAGAGTTGTTTCTTGTTTTACAGTTTGCTGCCTGCCTACTTATGCCATCTGTCCCTTTGATCTGAATAGTTTATCTTGAGGGTTGAATATTATATTGGAAAAAGGACAACTTTCAAAAGCGTCTGGAAACAGCACAGTGCCCTCTGGGTCTGACTGAAATTTTGTATACCAGTAATGATATGTACAGGAATAATGCATGTAAGTTGGTTCTTCAGTAAGTTGCATTTCTTGTTCACGATATTCTAATAGAGAACTGTGGATCTGGAGCTCTAAGAAGGTCATAAGATGGGATAGCCTTTTGTGGGAGGTGGACTTAGCTCCACTTGTCACTAATTAGCTTTCTTTCAGGTGGTGGGTTTGATGGGGATCAGTCAGCTTGCAGGTCAACTCACTCTTAGCTAAAAGGCCAAAAATAGTTCTGTTGAGAGAAATGGAGGCAGGTTAGGTCCTTGTGGGAGGTCCTGGGTTTCAGAAAATAACTTTTTTGTGAATTATTTTTAATATGGCTGAATGACATTGGTTAATAACCTTTGTCATCCAATCTGTGTCTCCTCATTTAATTCATTTAAAGAATGGATGCTTCTTTTCCCCCCTTTTTCTCATTGTATAGAAAAGCAAGGGTCAACGAGAGTAAAACCCAATATGGAAAGAGCTTGCTTTCAAAACAGGGATTGAACATTTCTCACCTGCTCTGCTATCTGCCAAGAATCAGCATTCTCCTGCTGATATTTGTTAGTCTAAATTATTATAACTATTTTTTGTAGTCCAGCACTCCATGGGGACCCACTTAGTAATGAGATCCCTCTTGTGCTAGGGATTGTGCTGTCACATTACAGAGTCCCTGACTTGAAGAGCTTATGTTTTAGGTAGAAAGCAAGATGGTGTGCAAGGTAACACAAAGATGATTGTAATCAGCGTAGTCAGCAGGTAATGTAGGCAAGGGAAGACATTACCTTTTCAAAATTGCCTACATTTCCTGTCCTTTGGCAAGGCTGGGGCCGTGGTGTGGCAACCTGGCTCCGCGGCCGCCATGGAAGGGTTTGGACTACGGCATGAGAACTCCGACTCCCCAGGTGGCCACGAACTATCAAGCTGGGTTTGGGGGTGCTTGGCTTCATGGGGATGGGGTTTAGGGGTGGAAGGAGTGGGGCCTTGGGCAGGTGGGACAGGGCTGGGGCTTGCCTTCCTCAGTTGGGTCTTCACCCACCGCCCATGGTGAGCAGCGTGATACCAGCTGTCAATTCGTTGACAATAGATCTACCTTGTGCCTACAGCTGGAGGCAACTAAGTTGCTGACAGCCTAGCGGGACAGAAGGAACAGAGGTATTCTTGTCTACACTGAGGTGTAAGGGAAGTCAAAAGCCTGCTAGCAATAGCAGCAGCACAGGTACTAGCACACCCCACCACTCTTCTGCAAACCTTGGAGGTAAGGATTGTGTGGAGGTATTTACCCTCAAACTGTATCCTCAGAAAGCAGAGTGGAAAGTGGATTACAGTGCCTAGTCCTACAGAGGCTGAGGGTAAGATAAGGCGGGGAGGAATAGCTCAGTGGTTTGAGCATTGGCCTGCTAAACCCAGGTTTGTGAGCTCAATCCTTGAGAAGGCCATTTAGGGATTGGGGCAAATAGATGTCAGGGATGGTGCTTGGTCCTGCCAGGAGGGCAGGGGACTAGACTAGATGACCTCCCAAGGTCCCTTCCAGTTCTAGGAGGTGTAGATCTCCAATTACATATAAGGGGAGAAGCTCATTTCACAATTAGGCTATGTCTACACTAGAGAGATCTTTCAAAAGAAGTCCTTCTGGAAGGCTTCTTCCCAAAGAGTATGTCCACATACAAAAAAGAAGATCAAAAGAGCAATCTGCTCTTTCAAAAGACTGTCCACACAGCCCCCACTCTTTTGAAAGAACAGGCCAGGGATCAAAAAATCAGGTGCCATGAGGACTGCTCTTTCAGAAGAAAGGTCCTGCAGAGCATTTACACACATTTTCTTTTGAAAGAAGCTTTTGAAAAAAAGCCCTCTGCTTGAAACGGGAGTGGAAGAGCACTTTTGAAAGGAGCACCACATTCTTTCTATTTAATTTAGAAATAATGCTTTTTGTGTGTAGACGCTCCACTGGATATATTTAAAGAGCTCCTTCATTGGAAAAAAAAATGAAAGAACTTGCCAGTGTAGACACAGCCTTAGTGGGATCTGGTTGCCTGCCCTGTGATTGATTTCTTAAGGCTGAGCTACTGCAGGCCTCTTTACATGCTGCCTGGTTGGTCTTAGCTCTTGTGGGACCTGGTGGAAGAGACAAATGAAGAGGGCCCCTTTCTCCCCAGCTTTAGTCAAAGTAATGAGTCTTTTCCCAGGACAGCGAATGGAGAAGGACAGAAGCCTTAGTCTGGGCAATGAAAGGTGCAAAGCTGCATGGCAGCAAGCACAGAGTATGAAATGTACAATGTATGAAAATGCAGCTTCAGCCCCCAAGCTCTGTTTCCACTGGAAGCAGGCCCATCAACGGGGGGAGTAGGGAGGTAAAGGGGCAGTTGTCCCTGGGCCCCTTGGAGTTGTGGCAGCAACAGTGCTGCACCACTGTCCATGTCTGTGAGGGAAACGGGGACCAGTGCCATGATCCGGGTGGTGCTGAGGGCTGCAAACCTGAGAACCTTCCCTTTCTGCACTTGGCCATGCTCCTGCTGAGGTGCAGACCTGGGACCCCCTCCCACCTTCCCTGGGGCCCACAGCGGTTTTTGGCACTGCTGACTGGCAGTGAAATCTATTTGTCTGTCTATTCCCTGACATCTTGTCGTAACCATGGCTTGAGCCGTTGTCTGTCTCCAGGTCCTTCCCCTCTAGTCTTCCTCATAGAATCATAGAACAATAGAGCAGGAAAAGACCTAAAAAAGCCATCAAGTCCAGTCCCCCACCCGAGGCAGGACCAAACCCATCAGATCAGCCCATCCAGGGCTTTGTCAAGGTGAGACTTAAACACCTCCAGGGATGGAGACTCCACTACTTCCCCGGGTAGACCATTCCAATTTTTCACCTCCCTCCTAGTGAAAAAGTTTTTCCTAATGTTCAACCTGGACCTTCCCAACTGCAGCTTGAGACCATTGTTTCGTGTTCTGCCATCTGTGACCACTGTGAACAGCTTCTCTCCAGCCTCTTTGCAACCTCCCTTCAGTAAGTTGAAGGCTGTTATCAAGGCCCCCCTCAGTCTTCTCTTCTGCTGACTAAACAGTCCCAATTCCCTCAACCTTTCTTCATAGGCCATATGCTCCAGCCCCCTAATTATTTTGGTCGCCTTCTGCTGGACCCTCTCGAGTGTATGCACATCCTTCCTATAATTGGGGACCCAGAACTGGACATAGTACTCTAGATGCGGCCTCACCAAAGCCGAATAAAGAGGAATAATCACTTCTCTGGATCTACTGGCAATGCTCCTCTTGATGCAACCTAATATGCCATTAGCCTTCTTGGCTACAACGGCACACTGTTGACTCATGTCCAGTTTCTCGTCCACTACAACTCCCAGGTCCTCTTCTGCAGAACTACTACTGAGCCACTTGGACCCCAGCCTGTAACAATGCTTGGGATTCTTCCAGCCCAAGTGCAGGACTCTGCACTTGTCCTTATTGAATCTCATCAGATTTCCTACAGCCCAGTCTTCCTATTTGTCTAAGTCACTCTGGACCCTGTCCCTACCCTCCAGCATATCTACCTCTCCCCCTAGCTTAGTGTCATTTGCAAACTTGCTGAGGGTGCAATCCAACCCCTCAGCCAGGTCATTGATAAATATGTTGAACAGAACAGGACCCAGAACCGAGCCTTGGGGCACTCCACTAGAAACTGACCACCATCTTGACATTGAGCCATTGATCACTATCTGCTGGGCCCGACCTTCTAGCCAGCTTTCTATCCATCTTACCGTCCATTTATCCAATCCACATTCCTTTTAACTTGCTGACAAGACTATTGTGGGAGACCGTATCAAAAGCTTTGCTAAAGTCAAGATAGATCACATCCATTGATTTTTCCCCCTATCCACAGAGCCAGTTATCTCATTGTAGAAACTAATCAGATTGGTCAGGCATCACTTGCCCTTCATGAATCCATGATAATTATTCCTGATCACTTTCCCCTCCTCTAAGTGCCTCAGAATGACTACCTTGAGGAGCCCCTCCATGATTTTTCCAGGGACTGATGTAAGACTGACTGGCCTATAGTTCCCTGGATCATCCTTCTTCCCTTTTTTAAAGATGGGCACTACATTTGCCTTTTTCAAACATCCGGGATCTCTCCTGATCTCCACGACTTTTCAAAGATAATGGCCAAGGGCTCGTCAACGACATATGCCAACTCCCTCAGAACCCTTGGATGAATTAGGTCTGGGCCCATGGATTTATGTATGTTTAGCTTTCTTAGATAGCTCCTAACCTGTTCTTTCCCCACCAAAGTCTGTCCACCTTCATCCCACAGTGTATCACTTATCATATTTGTCTGGGAGCTGTCCTTGTCCCTGAAGACAGAGGCAAAGAAAGCATTAAGTCCTTCAGCTTTCCCTACATCATCTGTCACTGGGTTACCTCCCTCATCCAGTAGGGGCCCCACACCCTCTCTGATCACCTTCTTCTTGCTAACATGCCTGTAGAAACTTTTCTTGTTATCCTTCACATTCATCACGAGTCACAATTCCAGTTGCGCTTTCGCCTTCCTGATAACTGCCCTGTATTCTCAAGCTGTACCTTTATCTCCCTCTCTAGACATCTGTCCAAATTTCCACTTTTTGTAAGCTCCCTTTTTGTGCCAAAGTTTTCCAAGGATTTCCCCAGTAAGCCAGTCTGGTCTCCTACCATATTTATTTCTCTTGCTGTGCATCAGCACGGTTTCTTTCTGCGTCTTCAATAGGGCTTCTTTAAAATACTGCCAGTTTTCCTGGGCTCCCTTTCCTTCATAGTAGCATCCCAGGGGATTCTGCCCTTCAGGTTCCTGAAGGAGTCAAAGTCTGCTTTTCTGAAGTCTAAGGTGTGTAATTTAATGCTCTTTCCTTCCTTTGGTCAGGATCCTGAAGTCTACCATCTCATGATCGCTGCTTCCCAGGTTGTCACCCACCTCTACCTTCCCAATTAGTTCCTCGCTGTTTGTAAGCAGCAGGTTGAGCCGTGCACAACCTCTGGTTGGGTCCTTCAGCACTTGTACGGAGAAGTGATCCCCAGTCTTCTCCAGAAACTTACTGGACTGCTTCTGTACCGCCGTATTGGTCTCCCAACAGATGTCAGGGTAATTAAAGTCCCCCCAAGATAACAAGAGCCTGCGATCCGGAAACTTCTCTCAGTTGTCCAAAAAAAGCCTCACCTACCTCATCATCTTGATTTGGCGGCTTGTAGCCCACACCAACCACCACATCTCCAGTGCTGCCCACACCACTAAGCTTGACCCATAGATTCTCAACAGGCTTTTCTCCCTCTATGTACTGGAGTTCCAAGCAATCATAGTGCTCTCTTACATACAGTGCAACTCCTCCTTTTCTCCCTTGCCTGTTCTTCCTGAACAGTTTATAGCCTTTCATGACAGTGCTCCAGTCATGTGAGCCATCCCACCAAGTCTCTGTTATCCCAATCAAGTCATAGTTCTTGGACTGGGCCAGGGCTTCTAATTCCTCTTGCTTGTTACTCAGGCTTCTGGCATTGGTGTACAAACACCTTAGATAACCAGTTGATCTCTCCGCCCTCTCTACTCGAACCAGGGGTCCACTTTTGTTGTACGTTCCTCTTTGCATTTCTTCCCGGCCTCCAAGTTCCTTTCTCCCCACAGGGTTTTGGTCACCGTTCCCCAGCGAACCTAGTTTAAAGCTCTCCTCACTGAGTTTGCGAGCCTACTTGCGAAAATGCTCCTTCCTCTCTTGGTTAGGTAGACCCCCATCTCTTCCCAATAATCCTTGTGCCTGGAACAGCGTCCCACGATCGAAGAATCCAAAGCCCTGTCTCCGACACCACCTGCGTAACCATGCATTTGCTTCCTCAGTTTGACGGTCCCTACCTAGGCCCTTTCCCTTCAACAGGAAGGATGGACGAGAACACCACTTGCACTCCAAATTCTTTGACCTTTCTTCCCAGCGCCACACAATCCACAATAACCCACTCAAGGTCATTTTTGGCCGTATTGTTAGTTCCCACATGCAGAAGTAGGAAGGGGTAGTATTCTGAAGGCTTGAGCAGTTTTGTAAGGCTCTCAGTCACATCCTGAATTTGAGCTCCTGGTACACAGCACACCTCATGAGATTCTATGTCCAGAACAGATGGATGGTTCAGTCCCTCTTAGCAGGGAGTCCCCAACCACCACCACCCGTCTTTTTCTTATGGGAGTGGTGCTCATTGAACCCCCACCCCTAGGACTACCCATCCTATGTCTTGCAGTAGAAGCAGTTCCCTTCCAATTTTTTTCCCTGTGAGGCTCCTTCCAAAGCATTCACCACCGTAGAACTGGTGGAGAGAGTCTGAAAACGATTACTTATCTCTATATCGATGGGGGACTCATGTACTGGCCTTCTTTTTCTTCTAGAAGTTACATGCTGCCAGTTCTCTGCTTCATCCCTTACTGCCCTCCCCAATTCTTCTGCCTGCCGTGCTTGTAAGATTAAACGCTCTATTCTGTCAAGGAAATCTTCATCCTCCATGACTGAGCGTAGGGTCGACACTTAAGCCTCCAGTCCTCTAATTTTTTCTTCTAAAATGGAGACCAGCTTGCACTTAGTGCAGACGAAATACCTTCTTTCCTCGGGGAGGAAGACAAACATGGCGCATCCCAAGCAGGTAACAACAGCAGACCTGTCACTATCCATGCCTGCCATCTTAAGAGTCCTGTATTTGCTTCTCCTTTACCTGGAGAACTGCCTCTCTAACTCCCTCTCCACTCCTGTGGACAAAGGAACCTATTCTTTGCCATACCCATCTACTAGTTATTTTCAAAGGAGAAGGTGGAGAGTGGAGGGATCAAAGCTTTCTATTCTGGCATTCTCTCCCATTTTCTTCAGTGCATGGAGGCATCTCATTCTCTGCCCTTCACCACTCCACAACGATGGAAAAGGCCTCCACGCCTTTTTGCTAGACACTGGCTGTTCAGCATCCCGCCTTCTTCCCTTGCTGGCAGTAGGAAGATGTGTTGGAACTTATTGTCTGGAGACAGCAGAGAGTGTTCTACAGATCTACCTTGCATCCTCTGTTCTCACCTCTTTACATGGATCACAATTATTTGTTCACTGGGGTTGATGAGAATTTATTTTTCTAACTTGCCTTAGGAAATTTATCATCTCTTTCTGCATATTTGAAAACACACACTGGATTTTTTTGCCAGGTTTGTACGAGGTTGTAAAACACAGTAATCTAGTAACAGAGTTTAATTAAATTCCTTTTTTAAATATAGCCCTAACGTGTAATTAAAGGACTTCAGATGATGTAATGTAACATAGTCAATTAAAATGTGCAGTTTGATCTAAATTCTTGTGCCCTTTTCTTCTATGGCCCTTAGGGATCATGCAGTCTGTTCAGTTTGCAGCAATAGATTTTTGGGGCATTGGGGATGGGTCATGGCCCACCCCCTTAAGCAGTCTGCTGTGCAAAGGTACTCAGGAAAATGATAGCTTAGTTCATCTGGAACTCTTGATTGTGTACTTTTCACAAGAACGAAAGGCTGTATTCATGTTGGAGATGCTGTGCCTTGCCATGTCAAAATGTTACAGTTGGGTCAAATGTGGGATGATAAATTCAAGCTGCCTAGATGTCTTTGAAAAATGCACACAATCCCCAAACAGAAACAATTATTTGATTTAAAAATAAAAAGGAAGGAGACGATGTGGATAAAAATATACAAGTGCTACCTTCAGAGACTGATGTTTAAGAAGACAGGATTTATTTTACTGTAAAATAAGGACAATTGCAATTAACATTTCTGCAAGATTTACTTCTGACGTGCACTGCTTGAAGAGGAAGGGTGTAAATGGAATGCAGAAATAAACTGAGTGTAAATTAACTGTTTAAATTAACTGTATTAAATTATGTTTACTTGATTATTTTCTATACTTCCTTTTGCAGTATTAAAAATCCACACAATTAGGTGAAGTTTTTTTACTTATTCTTTTGCACTTGGGGAAACTAATCAATACTGACATTTCAGGAGATTATGGCAGCCCTGCAAGTGGCTCCTCACCTCTGTTTCTCTTTGTTAATCCTGAAGGACTCCACTTCTGACTCTTACTTAAACAATATGCCTCCAGGGGGCTAATTTGTTTATTTTAAAAAAAAAAAAACAACTTTGTGCAGAGTCTATAACAACTGTCCCAGAACACCGTCCATATCTCTCAGTGCAAATAGTCCTTTTTCTAAATGTACCCACCGGCATTTAACATTGTGAAGCTCCTTATCAGTCCTCTTCCCAGACTGCTGTCTCAGCCCTTCCTTGTGGGGTGCAGCCCCATTCCTCCTTGTGGGAGCTCCGATGGCCTCTCTGTTTGAAGAACTCTTTGCCAGAGGAGCATTGATTACTCTCTCTATTTCTTGGGCTCTGCCTCTTCAGCAATGAGATGTCAGTAGATGAGGTCCTCCAGTGTTCTGCCTTCATTTAACCATGCCTGTCCCTTTGTTCTGATTAAGTCAATGGACGTCTTCCTTTGCTGCTGCTCCTACCTGCAGCTCTCCTGAGAAGCCAGCCTTGCTGTTCACCTGCTTTCCACCTTCTTTCAGAAACCAAGTTCTGTTCCTAGCGGCTCTCATCTCCTGTCCTTGAAGCTGCCTGCCCTCTTAATTGTGTTACATTGGATGACTGGAATGGAAGTGTTGAGCCCAGGTTTGTTTAATGGGACGGCTAGCCTGCTACAGAGAGAAAACAACCTGGATGATTAATCTGTGTAGTTCCCTGACTGACAGTTACGCAGCTAATTGTGTAGCATTGATGCTCCTTTAATAGACCTGAATATTAATGGAAGATTTGGTTAAACTTGAAAGCTGTTTGTTTAGTAAAATCATGGGAGAAATAAGAATGCTTCATCAACTTCAGATTTTCATCACAGGGTTTATGACATATCAGAGAACATAAGTGCTTTTATGACTTGTAAAAATTGCTCCAATATTTGACATTCTGTGCTTCAAGGAATCCTGATTGGCAGTTGATTAGCCTTTTGCTCAAGTCATTATCTTTAGTGAAATTAGTTGGCTAGAAAATTGCATTGTAATTCATCAAGGGGAAACTTACATTTCGAAACCTCTTAAATCTATGATCCTTCTTTTCTTAATATACAATATCAATTATTTTTTCTAGCATCTTCCAATAATTCTACTAATATATTTCAAATTATGACATTCTTTTTTCCATTTTTTTCACTGAAAATAAGTAACACCTCTTTTTAATTCTTTCTCTGATGTAGGGGAAGTTGTTTATGAGGAATTGAGCACTCTGGCTCTGAATCGGGAAAGAATTTACACACATTATTATTTGTATTACAGTAACACCTAGGATCTGTAGTCAGGGACCCAGCATTCCATTGTGCTAAGCACTGCTCAATCAAAACAAAAATTCCCTGCCCCAGAGAGCTTGCAATCGAACTATAAGACAACAGATGGATGTAGAAAGACAGATGGGGAAGTACAAGGAAACCAGGAGACAATAGTGATCAGCATGATAAGTAGTGGTGTCATCCTACCAGCAGCCTAACCATTATCAATTTTTTTGGGATTTTTGGATAAGCTTTAGGGCAAAAGCTGGTGTTATGCTTATGTGATGTTCTGAATAAGGGAAGCTTCCCTGAACTGGGACCTCTATTACAGTACACACAGCATGAGTGTTGTGCTTTTATGTGTCTGAAATGTGGGTTTTTTGCAAAAATCGTATGAATAATTTTCGCACTAAAATAAAGTGTATTTATGTAAAGAACATCAGTCCTCTAAAGCCCTTATGTGTGTTAAAACAAATAAAGTAATAGCTGTGTTAATGTTGTTGCTTGTTACCTAGATGGGAGACACTAACTGAATTACACTGCTAATTATGTGGTAAATATATATTTAATTTAGTGTCTATGGCTGTGAGGTGAAACATGAGGTCGCTAGGAGGAACATAGGGGAGCCCAGCTTCCTCTCATCTGTTAAAAATCAGGGGAGTGGGGGAGAGCTTGCTTCATCTGTCTGATAATGCTAAAGCTCACTGAAGAGAGAAATCTGAAGTGAGAAGAGATATAGGAACAGGTGCCTGTTTTTAAAGCCAGCCTCACAAAGTGGTTCCCAATGTACCAGTTAAAAGGATCCGGAAATAGCCTGTTCAGAAGACAGGACACTGGACTAGAAGAAAGAACACCCAGGTTCCATGTTCTATTCTGTCACTGACCTGCAGTGTGACTTGAGGAAAGTCACTTCACACCTCTGTCACTTTTACCTCAAACTGCATTCTTTATTTGGATTGTAAACTCCATAGGGAGGAGGAGAAGAATTTTCTTACTCTGTGATTGCACAGGGCTTAGATCATTTGGGCTTTGATTTTGGTTTGGTCCTTTGCTCCTAACTCCAATACAAATAGGGTTGCCGGGCATCTGGTTTTTGCCTAGAATGCCTCATTGAAAAGAGAACCTGGGGGCTATCATCAGCACTTCTGAATGTGCTGCTAAAAGTCCATTCTGTGGTGTGACATGGCTCCCTGACTGGCCTAACTCCTAGAAATGGTCAGCCCGTCCAGCTCCTAAACAGAGGGGCAGGTGGGAGTTCCACGCATTGCCCCCACCCCAACTACCGCCTCTGCAGCTCCCATTGGCCAGGAACCATGGCCAGAGGGCAGTGTAGGGGCAGCAGCTGTGGGCATGGGCAGCAAATCCTCACTCCTTCTTGCACCCCAAACTGCTGCCCCAGCCTGGTGAAAGTGAGTGAGGGCTGGGGGGAGAGAGAGCAACAGGATGTGGGGTGAGGGGTTAGAGTGCTTGAGATATGGGGCTTGTGAGCAGGGGTGAGGCAGGGCAAAAGGTGATGGTATTTGCCCAATTAGAAAGTTGGTAACCCTGAATACAAGCGATATGTAGTAATCTTAGGGGTAGTTTCTTGCATAAAACTGTCTTGTGGTGATGGCAAGGCACAGAGTGATGACATTTCACTGTTAGAATTGCCTCCTCTTGAGGTGTTTGTATTATGGAGCTCCTGGTGCTGGGCGCTCTACAAACCCAGGACAGAGCAACTCCCATCTAGCCCTTCCCCAATGAGCAGCACAGCTTTAGTGAGCTTCAAACCACAATACAATGTCTTGATGTTTTCTTTTTGGATGGCACTGTTTACAGAATTTATCTTCTTTAGCTCTTCTTAAAATAAGCCCCTCTTGAATCACTTATAGTCAGGGCCATCCCCAGGAGGGCCTGGGCCAACTCCCGCACCCCGTGCCCTAGGCGCTGGGCCAAGGGTAGCCCTCAGAACGCAGGCTTCGCCCCGTACCTCAATCCACCCCTTCCATCAAGCGTCTTCCTATCCCTGCTCCGCCCCTTTGCCTGCAGTCCCTTTCTATGAGAGTGCTAGTGCCAAGGCAGGTGCTCAGCTTTCTGCTGCTGCAGGGAAGCAGAGTGCAGTGAGGTGGGCAAGGGCAGCAGGTTAGGGTAGAGCAGAGCAGTCTGACAGGTTGCTCCGGCTCCTCCCACCCCTGCTGCTGCCCCATACCAGCCCACCAGGTAGTCACCTGTGCCACCTGGAATCCATAGGTCCTGGCCATAGGGCAGTTGAGGCAGCTGCCACAGCCCCAAAAGTGCAGAGTCTGGGTTGGCCATCGTGAACTGTCCTTTGGAAAGCATGGCTCTGCCTCTGGTATGCAATAGTAGTAGGCACTTTTGAGATCGATTAAATAAATAATTAATCAGGGTGAAGTTGAAAACAAGATAGATATACTACCTTAGGTGCCATTATTTCAACACGATTTACTCATTTCTAGTTTGGTAATGTGTTTCTGTCATGTACAAGTCATAAGGCAGTTTATTATAAAGTGTAACGTTCCCCTCCCTCATATATGATGAATACCTGAGAGGGAGGAAAAAACAACATTTGAGATTTATAATGTATGATTTAATATAAATGAATACATTTGGGCAATCTTTAAGAAATCAGTGAAAACAATTTATATGCAGTCTTATTCCAGAGTTACCAGATTTCTCTGTCAGATCATTTTATGGATCATCTAATATTATGAAATCAATGGGCAACCTGTCAGCAAACTCCTACAACATTTTTTTTCAGCAGAGTTTTGTTAGAGAACATTTTTTTCCCATGTAATACTTCTTTTGCTTCAACATACTATTAACTTCTGTAGTGCTCTGTAACCATGTGAGTATAGTAGTTATGATTGTCTGGTAGCATTAGGATATGTCCTAAAAAGACACCTGGAGAGATATGGATGAATGTAAACTACATTTGCAAAAAAAATTAGTGAGAAGTTGGGAATAGATTTTAAAGCAGTAACTACTTTTTTTTTTTTTTTAATTTTCATGCTTACTGGATTATGTATCTCTTCTATCTTTGTTGTATAAGGTTTATGTTACTGAAGATGACATAAGGCTTGTATTTTTTTTTTTTTGGATAACAGCAAAAGCTGAAGTTTCTGAATTATGAATAAACTAACTCCAAATTCTACTTATACATTATTTGTGTGGAGGAGATAAGTAATTAAAATGAATGAATGACTGTTTGTAGGCGAATTGTCCCGTCAAGGTGCAAAGCATTGGACTTGGCGGGGGAGGTGGGGAATCTTTCAAACAAGTCTTCCAAAAAGGCAACAAAATAAGGTTGTGTAAAAGGAAGGCAGGTTTGAAACGTGACCTTTATTATTACAGCTCAGCTGTCCATCTTATTGATCTCATACTGTCTTGCTAATAGAACACTGCAGATTCTTCAGGAAGCATTACTAAGTACTGAGTAGCTGCACAAAGCTGTCTGTCTTTGAGGACAAACTCTGGCTCCATGATGAAGTATTATTTCTCATGCATAAAGTATACATAAAAATCCTTGTGCCAGTCTTCTTAGAAGTTTTAGTATATTTTAATAGCAATTATGTCACAACCTTAAACTGTTTGGAGAAAGCAAAAGAGTAACTAATAGAAGATGAAGAAGACTTTTCATATCTATTGTGTCTTTGATGTGTGGAATTTAAAGTGCTTTGTATACATCAATTGGTTAAGTACATAAGTATTATTTAGTTTGCATCATACCTCCCCAGGACTGTGCATTAATGTAGCCTAAACCCCCTGCAGCTGCCCCAGCCCTGTGGCACCAAACTGCTGCAGCCTGAAACCTCCCCCCCCGCCATATGGACCCAACCTGCCATCAGATTTTAACCCTCCCTCCCGCTCACAGCCCCAGACTGCCACCAGCCTTTAATCCTCCCCAACGCAAGGTTCACTTACCTTTCAAAAGCAGCGCCACCCGTTGCCACTCCTTCCCTGAGTCAGGGGAACTGGGAAGCAATCAGAGACTTTCAGGTGTATTTAATGGTAATTTAGTGTCCCTCTTGCGAGTTTTCGCCTATGAGCAGAAAGTTGGGAACGAATTGTGCTTCTATAGTGAGGGATGAGTGTACTTACTTCTCTGAGAAGTATGCAACCAGAGGTGGACTGAATGCTCTAAGATAAAAAGAAAATAAATCAGATTTCATGTTTTCTTATCTTCATACAAACATTAAACTCCTTTTTCATTCATTTTTTTAAGATGCCATATATTAGGTGAGCTCTGTTCCTTTCCTCTTCTGGGGAAATTATGCATAAGTTACGAACTCTAATAACATCCATGCATCTTTTTTCCACATTGTTGTGGAAGAATAACTTTGACACTCTTGGGGGTTGTAACGTTCTTGATTTACTAAAGCACTTTTACATGAACAGTTAACGTTCATTATTTGTTTAGTAACTGTCTTTTTATATTACAACTCTGAATAATTGAAACTACAATATAGGGAAGGAATTTGTTTATTTAATATATGCCTTTAGCCAAGCTGTGTTACAGTCTTCAACAAGAAGGCAGTAAAATACGTAGGAAAAAATATACCCTTGTTACTCTTTGGCAATATAACAGTGTTTAATAGGAACAAAGCAAATATTTTAGGTTTTTGCACAGAAAGTAATTGCTGTTTTACACTAATCTGTGCTTTCAGTACTCCAAATATTTTCAGTACCTGAATACTGTCTCCAAAAATAAAAGTGTAGTTTGCAGTATTATGTTGACATTTTTGTACATTTGTTGTTCCTGTTCAAAGGAGAATTGTTGCAAGGTGCTCGTTTTGAGGAGAACAGAATGACTTTGAGACATCGGTGTTGACATGGAATCCTATTTGGGGAGCTCTGGGAAATATGGCATTGTTTCATGTTTTGTAAATCCACTCCTTGGTTCTGGAACAGTTTTTTTTTGATGTGTAGTGGAGCAATATCTAGACCAGTGTAACTAAATGGAGCAAAAGAATTGGGAACACAGTAATGTAACAATCACATCTACTGTAGCAGAAATGGGAGCAGAGCCATGAATATCTAATTGACTACAGAGGTAACTCTCCCATGCAGCCATTGTTTTTAAGTGTATTTAGTAAGAGCAAAATTTAACCCTTTCACTCTTAATCACTGAATCATAGAATGCTAGGACTGGAAGGGACCTTGAGAGGTCATCATGTCCAGCCCCCTGTCCTCATGGTAGGACCAAGTACTGTCTAGACCATAGCTGATACACTTATCTAACCTGTTCTTAAATATCTCCAGAGATGGAGATTCCACAACCTCCCTAAGCAATTTATTCCAGTGTTTGACCACCCTGACAGTTAGGAACTTTTTCCTAATGTCCAACCTCAACCTCCCTTGCTGCAGTTTAAGCCGATTGCTTCTTGTTGTATCCTCAAAGGCCAAGAAGAACAAGTTTTCTCCCTCCTCCTTATGACACCCTTTTAGATACCTGAAAACTGCTATCATGTCCCGCCTTAATCTCCTTTTTTTCCAAACTAAGCAAGCCCAATTCTTTCAGCCTTTCTTCATAAGTCAGGTTCTCTAGACCTTTGATCATTCTTGTTCCTCTTTTCTGGACCCTTTCCAATTTCTCCACATCTTGAATCTTTGTTCTCCACATCTTTAATGCAGAGCAGCTGTATATAGTTGAGGTGTATTCTGTTTTGAGTAGTGTCTGGGGAACATGTCAGGCTGACATCGCTGGAGATTGAAATAATTTCTGTATTTTGGCTGAAGTGTGCAACTAAATTAATCTTCTTAGATTTACTAATATGTTGGAAAGGTTTGGTTCTGGCCTTGAAAATTAGGGTAGAGATTTATTTGCAGTGTAGTGATGCTGTTTTAACTGGGCTCCTGTGGTGGCTTGTGAGAGTTCTACAGAAGTAAATGGATATCATGGAGCACCTCAGACACTGGTTCTGTGCCCTTTTCTCTTTGCTGCGGTCCCTTTTTCATTGTTCCAAAGTTGCAAAGAGAAAGGAGTAGACCCCTGGAAAATATCTCTTATGTAAAAGGGCTTCCCTAGCAATTTGAGACAGGCAGAATGGCCCTGTGGTGCTGCTTTTGCAGCCCTCAGGTGCACGCAGCTTGCCCAGAATGGGAAGGGGGTTGTCTGAGAGAAGAAAGAGGCATGGTTAGAGCAGTCTGCACTCCAACTATTTTCAGCTGTTGAATGACTTTGCAAGCTGTGCAAGTTAGAACAGCCCGATGGCTGAGCATCTCATTGGATCCAACATCCTAAAGGGGGCAAAAAAGTTGCATACAGGTATAAGGCACTGCCAAGTTGAGAACTAAATATTGGGAGGAGAAAAAAAAGATGGTGGGAGGTAGGATCTTCCACTCTAAGTAGCTTCAGTGTGATTTGATCCTGACTTGGAGGTTTAAATTGTGCTCCCTAACAGATTAACTGATAACCAGAAAATGGCTCCTATTGTGATGTGCACACATGGTTTCACTTTAGTTAGAGAATTTGCAATCATTGTGTAACCGCAGAGGTACTGAGACCAAGTACTAGAGAGAGTGAAGTCTGAGCACAGGGCTTCAGCCCCGAAGGTAGCAGGTTCAATCTCTTCTGCCAGCACACAGGTCCCTCAGTGTTACAGTTGTATTGTTTCAACTCATGTTCATCCACAGAACAAGAGGAACACTTCAGTGTGTGTGTTTTTAACATAGGCTTTACTAGCTTGTTTATTTAAGGTGAGTATAAGAGGCTGAACGGATTTTCATATACAATGACAGACATAACACTCAAACCCCAAACATGCATGCTAGTGTGAACTCATTAAAATCACGCAGTGCAATAGTTCAATAAACCAGGCAAAGAAGAATTCTAATTGGAAGAAATCTTCATATGGAATTTACACTGGGTGAAGGGCAATAGCGAGAATTGTTTAAAAATATTTCCATTATGATTTGTGGGAAAAGGAATGTTTGCTTTCCTCTGAGGTAGACTTGTGCCAAAGTCTTTCTAGCATACAACTACACCACACTGCTTTAAGTGGGGTGCAGGCTACGTTCATATAGCACTTTGAGCTGAGGGTGAGTGAGAAACTGCTTCAAATGTAGGGATGGTCAGCAAAGCTGCCTCCTTCCCCAGGGACCAGAAGGGCTGGAGACTTGATACAAGTCCAGAAGGAGACGTTCCTCCTACCAACTCCTTCCCTCCTTTCCCCTTTGAAAGTGGCAAAATACCAGGTTTGGTCAGTACCCTTTGTGGGCAAAAAGCCATAGCTGCTACTTTCTCTCCAGGAGGGGAAGGAATTTTTCCAAAACCAGATTGGCTGAGGTGGAGTGTGGTGTTGCGTTGTTGTTCCCCCCCCCCCCCCACCTTTCCCTCAGAAGATTCCATGGAACTTAGTTATGCTGAGTAGGAATGAATTTAGGCTCTGATGTTGTCTAACCCATTGTTTGGCCCTTGTTTTTCTTGTTTCATTAGTTAAAAACATTGTCTGGGAATATTTAGAGTTCACCTGGTCATTAAAAAAGAGGAAAAATGGCGACCAGGTATAGGAACAGCTTCTAAGGGAGTTTTTGGCAGGTTGTAGGGGGAAAGTTTACATGTAGCTCAACTGAGCAGCCAATATAGAGAGCAATAAATATACATGTAAAAATAAAATACTTTAATCTTAAACAGTAAAAAAAAACTGAGATGGTTGTTTATTATAATAAAAATTGCCATCTTTCTATAGCTTGTTTTCTTAATATGATGCTGATAGTATGTCAACACAAGAAATATTGAGAGCATGTTATGATAAATTAACCATAACACTCAAGGAGACCAAGTGTTTGAGAAAGTGCTTCGCTAGCATGCCTCTGGGATAAAAGCAGTTGTATGATATCCACACCTGTAGCTCATTAATTTGGATGAAGATTAAATTTCACAAAACCCATTTACCAAGATATAGAGTTCTTTAGTTTTATATTGTGTGAGAATGTGGGATCCTTTTCCTGACTATAGTTGCCCTTAGAAATAACCAGAATTGTGGCATTGAATTGACTTGTGTTTTTTATCTGCATCAGGGGAAGGAGCGTGCAAGAGTTTCTAGCCTTAAAAAAAAAAAAAAAAAAAGAAAAAAAACAGATTGGCATTTTAAAATAGATTCTCCTTTCCTTCCATCTCATTTCTTTCAGACACTTCATTCTTAATATTACTACTGCAAGCAGAATGTATTAGTCATTCTAATACAAAGCTTGCTTATGCTTGTACCCTATCGTGAGTGTTTTTCGTTTGTTGTCGCTCGGTTATTTTTTAGAGCCTGCTTACAGGTAAAACCTTCAGGGATGAATCTTATTATGCTGCTCTTTTTTGTTTTTTGTCAGCATGATGAGACTTTCTCAGATCAATGCTTTGAACTTCGATTAACATTACTGTTCAAATTTACTAGCAAAACTTTGTCATTAATCCTTTTTTTTTCACTTAAGTGAGTTTTTTTCCTGCATATTTAAAGTTGTTAAAGGATACAAGTACAAACATGAGTAAAATCCTTGGCAATTTCAAAGGAATTACAAGTAAAAATATCCTGGTAATATTCATTGAAAACCTATTCAAATCATTCTACTTAGTTATCTACCATATATATTTATTTATATTTATTTATTTTAGGAGTTTGTTTAATCAAGAAATCCTCCTAAATGGTAAGAATTAACAGCATCAAACTTGGTACACAGCTTCCTGTTATCATAACTCTTAGAGCAACAATGGAAAGATTTGGTTGTGCCAGGAAAACAGTCTGTGTCTGAAATGGGATTGCGTGTCATAAAACCAAAGGGAGACAAAATCACTAAATCAAGTACAGTCCTCAAAATGGATGTAACTGAATGAACATGGGAAGAGACTGAACCAGGATGAGTCAGAAAAATAGGATGAACCTGGAATAGAGTTGTTTCTCAATCAACCTTATAGAAAATTCATAAAATGGAGAAATTTGGAGTACTGCATATTTTCAGCACAGCTAAATCAATGCTTGAGGTTTGAAAAACTAGAGGACAGTGTGGTTGGAAACCACATTGATCATAAACCTTTTTTTTTTTTTTCAACATCGAGTTAATAGGGATGAAGAAAAAACTTGCTGGAATTCCCATTTTTAAAAAAAAAAGTTACTAAAAATTAAACTAAGATTTAAGTGTTAAATGTAACAACCCCCTTTTTAAAGAAATCCAAAATAAATTAGCCTAATAAATATCCACGGTATTTTTAAAAAAAAAAATACAGTCACTTAAATAAATCAAACACATTTTCCTTTTATGTTAAAAAAACAAAAAAACAAACCCCGAACAAAACCTTAACTGAATTAAGGACCCAAGTAACTGGGTAAATCTACTAGTATTTTTTATAAAAAAAAAAAAAAAAAAAAATAGAGGGGTGTCATGAATAAATGCCTATAAAGGGCTTAACTGAGAGATAGTGGATTATATGTTCGCAGTCAACCACATGAGCCAATTGCAAGAGAAAGGGGAATTTTTGAATTGCAGCAGCACCTGCTGAGGGTTGGGTTTTTGGGTTTGTTTTGTTTTTTGTTTTGTTTTGTTTTTGGTATGGCTGCAGGAGAGGGACACAGAGATGTTTTATGCCTGAACCAGGCTTGAAGGATTCAGTAAATACCCAGGCCTCAAGGAAATCTAGGGATACTGGTATGCGGTACTTTATTGTTGTTATTATTATTATTATTATTATTTAAAAAAAAAAGAGAGAGAGAGAGAGAGGAGCCAGTACTCAGCCTCCCCCTACTCCCAGCCAATCCTGTGGCTATGGCTGTGGCTCCTGAGGTGCTGGTACTCAGTCCCGGCACAAAAAAAACCCAGTAGCTTTATGTAAGTAGAAAGGAAATGTTTAGTCAGAAACGATCGGTTTGGTGTTTTGTTTTTTGTTTTTTTTTAATTGGTATGGGGCTTCTCACCCTCATGTACACTTGAATTTTTAAACTGAATCTCAACGTTAATCTACATTTTTTTTGTTGCTCTGTGACATCTAGCAATTGAGTATGCTTTATCACATATATCTTTGGTTAATGAATCTTTTTTTTAGGCAGTGGTTTGATTCCTGTGTCCTAGAGAAGAGACACTGTGTGTGCGTGCCTAAGATTGAAAGATCAGCTATCAGAGATTACAATTGAATTTCTTCCTCTTTGTTTTCAATCTCTCTCCTAAGGAAGGTTAAGAGGTTAGGGTTACCCCACAGGGAGACATCCCAAGAACACCAATAACAATGCCAGCATGACTCAGTGGTCTAAGGCACCAGAATCAAGGCACTGTCTTTCCCTCACCTGGGTGTTCTGGTCTCTCCAAAGAAGCATGGGTTCAAATCACATTCCTGACATCAGTTTCAAGAGAGGTTGTGGAATCGCCATCGCTGGAGATATCTAAGGTTAGATAGATGTCTATCAGGGATGGTTTAGACAGTACTTGGTCCTGCCATGAGGGCAGGGGGCTGGACTTGATGGCCTCTCAAGGTCCCTTCCAGTTCTAGTATTCTATGATTCTATTCTGTGATATAACTCAGTAAACATATGGGGAAGAACAGTTATTAAGACTCTACTATTAAAATTATGGATAAACCAGGTTCTTAAATGCAACATGCTTTTACAAAAACATGTGAGCCAATTGCAAGT
The DNA here is from genome assembly GCF_033958435.1 of Carettochelys insculpta. NCBI lineage: Eukaryota > Metazoa > Chordata > Testudines > Carettochelyidae > Carettochelys > Carettochelys insculpta. The sequence continues at coordinate 14,629,119 of NC_134139.1, forward strand.
AAAAATCTCAGCAATTTTGTCCCTACACTAAGAAATCGCCACATATCAGTATGAGAATAGCATTTGTGGAAGCCAGTCAATTGTGAAGGCTGGGGAGTGGGCAGCCAGACGGAGGAGTTGGAACTTGAGTATGCTGTCATGAGACAGGAGTCATCTGAGTCAGGATACTGAGAAATCAAAGCTGGAAACAAACTGGCAATCAGAACTACAAATCAGGAGCCAGAGTCAATCTGGGTCAGGGTACCAGAGACAGGAGCCGAACTATAAGTCAGATGGTTCCAGGAAATCAAGCCAGGGGAGACAGGACACACATGACATGCAATCCAAAGCAGGGTGGATCCTTTCTGGACAGCTCTTCACGCCGCTGTCTTAAGGAGAGCCACTCTAGAGCTCTTGTAATCAGACTTCAGGGGACTTGGTTTTATGGCTCACAGGGTGGTGTGAAGTTAGTGTGTGGCTGCTCTCATGTACCTTGGATGTCTAGATTCAAGACCAGTGGGCAATGACACTCTTTGAATTATTTGCAAAGAACAGTTTGAAAGACCCAGGTTTAGACAGAATCACTGTTTTCAAGTAGTCTTGTAGCCACTGAATATTTTCAAACATAATAAAATATGACTCACAGAAAATGATGTGTGATTTGCACAGTAAACAGTATTTTGTATTGATATGCATTCATATCACAAAACAAACAAAAAAGGCAAAAGGAAAAGCTTTTGTTTGTTTTGTATGTTTGTCTGTTTTGTTTGTTTATTTAGAGAAACCACTAATACCTCCACTTTCATTACTGAATCTCAGGCCACTACAGACATATTAGAAGCATCAGCAAACCCTTATGATACCATTTTTTCTCTCTCATTGAATTTATTGTATGGGATTAAGAAATTCTCATGTTCCATTTTCTGCACTATTTTCTCTGCATGTTTCCCTTGGCAGTGATGTTTCTTTTTAAGGGGAAACCTGGAGAATAGGATATTAACTTGAGAAATTCTAATGCATATCTATTCATAAAGAAGGAAAGGCAAGTTCATCTCAATATCATCCTTGACAAATAAGAAAAAGTGGCATGTTTTTCATTGTGCCAGTGGGAGACGGAGCAGCAAGGAAATGGCAGCAACGTGGTGTTCCTTATCTCTGTTTCTCAGAAGTTAGGAACAGGCAACAGGGATGAATCACTTGATGATTACCTGTTCTGTTCATGCCTACTGGGGCATCTGTAATTGGCTGCTGTCAGAAGACAGAATACTGGGCTTATATGGACCTTTGGTCTAACCTATTATGGCTGTTCTTACATTCTGACCATCAAGGACATCTTGCATCATGAGCCCTAAGTATCGTTTTGCTGCATCATGGTTAACCTTGACCAAAAAAGCAAAGCAAGAAAATCAGTGTTATTAAAAATTAAGAATATTATGTGGAAAAACAAGTCTTGCTACATTCAAAATGAAAATTCAGAAAGAGAAGAAGAAAATATAGGGGAATTTAGCAAACTATATTCAGCATCTCAGCTTCCATCAGAAGATACATCCTACGTGGGAAATGTAAGTTGTTTTAAATAACACGACTATAACTAACAAAGGCTGTGTCTATACTGCAAAAATAACTTCGAAGTTGCTTGCTTCGAAGTACAACTTCAAAGTAAGCTACTTCAAAGTAGAGCATCTACACACACCCTACTTTGAAGTTAAACTTCAAAGTAGGGCACTACTCCATTCCTGGGAATGAAGTAAGGACTTCGAAGTTGGGCTCCTTTGAAGTAAGGGAAAATGTGTGTAGACTCTCTAATGGCTACTTTGATGTAGTGCCTAACTTCGAAGTTAGTCCCTAGCGTAGATACCCAAAGACATTTTTGATCTGTGGCAGCTATGACTCTGTTTTTATTATGAATTTGGTTCCTAAGATGGAAAAAAACCCACTAATTGGAGTGTACAATTGCAATCAGTAGCTTGGGAGTATGAAGCAAATTTTCCTGTCACATGGTTTTATTTACTAGTACAGTAGGTCTGGTAATTCCCTCAAATAACCTCCTGTTTGTCCTGAATTCTACTAAAGGACAGGGAAAACAGTGGAATACTGTTTCTCTGTGCAACATTATTTTACGTATTATTTAGTTTAATATTTTCTTGTAGCAAACACAAAATTAAATTGTAAAATTTTCTTTCTGAGAACACCAAGTAATTTTGGTGTTGTAGTCAAACCATAAAATATAATAGCATACACACAAAAATCCTACTGATTGGCAAGCAAAAATATGTGATTATAGCCCACAGTGTGCGACTCTTGGCTGGTATTTTATTGCATGCTGGTTTGTAAGACTTCTTTCCTGCCAAAACAAAAGAGGAAAATACTGAGTTGTTCCTTCCAGTTGTAGTGGAGGTTTCTGTTTTGATTTTATTGACATATATGAAGTGATTTCCACGTATAACAAACAAGCCAGAACTGCCAAGAATGAAATATGTAACCTACGGTAACTAATGAATAAACAACAAACAGATGTTAAAACACACCATGGGTCCATAATCTATTAACTGAATTTTCCAGAAGTAATTCTGAAAGCTGAATATATCCAAAGCAATTTTAGTTTTCTACAATAAGAACAATATGATCTAAATAATATAGGAAGTACAGTGTGGAGTGCAAATCGGTATGGAACTATTTAAAAAATATGGCTCTACAATTATCCCATTAGACTAATAACAGTAAAGGTATTTTTCACAAATGCAGTTATGCTATAGCAAATCTAAAGTTGCGTAATGATCCAAGGAATAAAGCTCAATTTTAAATCAGCCTCCTCTCTTGCAACATATGTGGAGCACAATCCTTGATGGCTGTCTAGCAGTCATGGCAGCTAGATCACTAGGGGGAAAGGATAGTATTACCCTTCTGAAGGTTACCGACATGCAGGCCAAATGGTGACAAAACTGTCACCACGTCTACTGCTGAAAGCAGGAGGAGACATTTATAAAACGCTGAGCCTCCTTATTTTGATATTATTTGGAGGAAAGGCAAGCTTGCAGATAAGGGACTATGTGATGTTACATGGTGCTTCAGCACCATGAGTAGTCACAGCTCAGTGTTTAGCTGCAACAGAGTTCAGAGACCCAAGTCTCTCAGAGTTTGAAAGCTGCTTCATGCAGAGCTGCACAGGACCTCCATGCTTGAGGCAGCAGGCTCACAGCAGGTGATCCCTGGCTTCTCTGTCTGGGTCTCAGGAGAGGGAGGGAAGAGGGAAGAGGATGTGACACGATGGCAGCCCCCCTCTTTTAGCCCCCCTGCCCGACCCCCAGTGAGGGCAGTGAGAGGAGAGGGTAGACCTGGTGCTTCACCAACTGCCTGCTGCCTGAGGAGGCTTCTTGGGTCAGTGACTTGCACAGGGGTAGCCTTAGGGAAAATAGCACCCTGGGCAAATTTGCATGTTTGTTCCCCTGGCCCCTGTGGTTGTGGTGCCCCCTGCATTTCCCCTGGTCCTGCATAGGCTCCCTAGGCTCCCCATGGTCCCATCCCCCACACACCCCTGCACTTTCCACTTGGCCCCTTCACTCATGCCCTTTGTGCCTCCTGCACTCCCTCCTGCAACTACGTGGGAAAACGGCACCACATGGATGCACAAAGCAGCTGGCATTGTTGCTCATTCCTGTGGCGGGCAGGGTTGGGGGGTGGCAGGACTTGGAGTCATTCTGGGCACCACCAAAAGTTATATCAATCTGGGCTCTGAGCAGGGGTGGGTGATAAAAAGGTGGTGGTTCACCATGGTTAGCCCCTGGTAGGCCACCATTGCTGTATTTACCTGCGCCAGTGCAGGGGCAGGTGCTTGAAGCTCCTGTTGGCTACAGATTGCCGTTCCCAGACAATGGGAACTGCGGGAAGTGGCACAGACTGGGACAATGCTTCCTGCAGATCCCATTGGCCGGGAACAGTGATCCACAGCCAAGCTGCAACTGCCCATCCTGTGCAGACACAGATAAATACAGTGGTGGTGATCTGCCAGGAGCTAAGCCTGGTGAACCAGCTCTGGCCCATAAACCAGTATTTGCAAACCGCAGGCCTGAGAGACACCAGGAATGGAAATACAGAAAATTAATTAATTTTCTTTCTTTCTCTGATACATTCTGTTTCCCCTTGTCAAGGCTGTTCCTGACTCTGCCACTCCAAGTGCAGAGAGTGCGGGCCCACAAGAGATCTTAAGTCCCTTTAAAAGTGTAGGGATAGGGTGCAGAGTGACCTAACCAGTGGTTCCCAAACTTTTTGGCATCATGCCACCCCTTTTGATTTTTGAGAAACCCTCACACGCTTCTTTATCATCATACAACCCCCTTTTAACAAAAAAAATCAATTAGTAATTTAAAATAAACCCAAAAACTTGATATAAAATGTTATTTGAAATTAAAAATAAGCACAGATAGTTTTTCTTGGCCCTTTGTGGGTGCCTGTTGCAACCCCAGCTGGTCAGCTGCCTGAGCCCCATGCCAGCCGCCAGAGCTGCCCATGCCAGCTACCCGCCCACCCGAGCCCTGTGCTGCCAGAGCCGTCCAAGCTAACCGAGCCCCATGCTGCTGGGGCCAGCCGCCCGCCTGCCAGCCCAAACTGCCCAAGCCCTTCAATACCAGGGCCAGCAGCCGAGCCCCACGATTCCCCCCACCACCACTCAAGCCACTCCCCTCCCCCAAAGCTAGGTACCCCCCAGTCTCCCACACAATCCATCCCCCTCACCCAAGCCAGGCAGCCCCATATAACCCCATCTAACCCCATCCTTCTTCTCCTTTCCCTCCCCTCCTCAACCTACACTCACTCCTTTTTATAGGAGGCAGCTAGCTTTATGTGGGTCTTCGCCGGCTGCCTGCTTTTTATAGTGGATGTGCTGGGTCACCCATGTAAAATGGCGGGAGCTGAGAGCCAGAAGAAAAGGCCAGCTTTTTCTTTGGGTCAGGAGGCAGGTGGGGGGGGGGGCTGGGTCACCTCGTCCCCCCAGAATTTCTTCATGCACCCCCCCAGTTTTGGAACTCATGACCTAAACAAATTGGAGGATTGGACCAAAACAAATCTGATGAGGTTCAACAAGTTCAAGTGCAGAGTCCTGCACTTGTGGATGGAAGAATCCCAAGCATTGCTCCAGGCTGGGGACCGACTGGCTAAGCAGCAGTTTGACAGAAAAGGGCCTGGGGATTACAGTGGTTGAGAAGCTGAGTATGAGTCAACAGTGTGCCTTGTAGCCACAAAGGCTAATACCATACTGGGGTGCATTAGTAGGAGCATTGTCAGCAGATTTGGGGAAGTGATTATTCCCCTTTATTTGGAACTGGTGAGGCCACATCTGCATTACTGCATCCAATTCTGGGCCTCTGCTACAGGAAGGATGTGGAAGCATTGGAGTGAGTCCAGGGAGGGCAACAAAAATGATTAGGGAGCTGGAGCACATGACTTATTAGGAGAGGCTGAGGGATTTGGGGTTATTTAGTCCAGGAAAGAGAAGAGTGAGGACGGATTTGATAGCAGCCTTCAACTACCTCAAGGCAGGTTCCAAAGAAGATGGAGAGAGGCTGTTGTCAGTGGTGACAGATGACAGAATGAGGAGCAATGGTTTCAAGTTGCAGTGTCGGAGGTCTAAGTTGGATATTAGGGAAAAAAAACCTATTTCATTAAGAGGGAAGTGAAGCTCTGGAATGGGTTACCTAGGGAGGTGGTAGAATCTCTATCCCTAGAGGTTTTTAAGTCCTGGCTTGAAAAAAAAGCCCTCACTAGGGTGATTTAGGTGGGATTCGTCCTGCTTTTCGCAGGAGTTTGGAATCAATTACATCCTGAGGTTTCTTCCAATCGTACGGGCCATGGTGGCTCACTAAGCAAACTCACTTCTCCAACATACAGCCTAAATAAGAAATCCTATGGGAGACAGAGCCAGCCGAGCGATGCAAGCATTCAAGTCTTTCCACACTTTGTGATTATAATAATTCACATCTAGGAAGGAAGCTACTCACCCTGAAAAAGATCCAGTTGGTACAAAGCTCAAAAAACCCATCTGCTTAGGAACATGTGCCTCCATGAACACATCATCCCACTGCTTTCTTCAGCATCTCCCCACTGCATTCAGAGTCCAGTTCAAATCTTTCTCCTGATGTCCATAGTCCTCCTTGGGATGGATCCTAGCTGCATAAAAAAATATTGCATGACTACATCCTGTCATGACAGCTGTGTTTCCTGAGAACGCTTTGTAACTCATTTGTACCTGAAGGCTTGTTTGAACAGGGTAAAGAATTTCCTCAGGGTTGGAGATAGTAAGAGACTTTGACAGCTATATGCACAAATCATTTTTGCAGCTCCATCTTCCCCCACAAATTTCTGCACAACTCCTTCCTCCCCAAAACAGACCCACTCTCACAAGCATAAAACCAACATTCAACGTGGCTGTGTCTACACTAGCCCCAAACTTGGAAATGGCCATTCAAATGGCCATTTCGAAGTTTACTAATGAAGCGCTGAAATACATATTCAGCGCCTCATTAGAATGCCGGCAGCCACGGTGCTTTGAAATTGATGCCGCTTGCTGCTGTGCGGCTTGTCCAGATGGGGCTCCTTTTCGAAAGGACCCTGGCAACTTTAAAATCCCCTTATTCCTAACAGCAGATAAGAATAAGGGGATTTCAAAGTTGCCGGGGTCCTTTTGAAAAGGAGCCCCGGCTGGAAGAGCCACACGGCGGCGAGCTGCGTCAATTTCGAAGCGCTGTGACTGCCGACATTCTAATAAGGTGCTGAATATGTATTTCAGCGCTTCATTAGTAAACTTCGAAATGGCCATTTGTATGGCCATTTCCAAGTTTGGGGCTAGTGTAGACACGGCCCATATGAACTGTCAAGCTGCTTCCCTTACAGGCTGAGACAAACAAGGGAGAAACTATTCTTTTTAAAATAATTTGGATATATTCAAATTCTGTGAAACCTGAAACGACATCTCAGAGATGTTCCTCTCCACAAGATGTGCACTCTGCTTTCCTTATCTCTTGCATTTTTTTTTGTTTTTACAGAAGGTGGAGTTCAGTTAAATGCAAATATCTCGCCCCCATAATGTCAGTTGTCTCTAACTTGTCCATTTGGACTTCCTCTCTTCTCTCAGGATTTCATTGTTGCTCTTTAGTTTGCTTGCTCATCTTCTGCCTTTGGAGAGATGGATAGTGTGATTAATCTGCTTTCTCTCTGCTCAAACCCTAAAATATCTTTAGAGGAGGGAGCTAACACACTGCTCTGGCTCAGCTTCAGAAGGCTCTAATAATGGATCTTGCTTTTGCAGTGGCTGCTTATATCTGTCAGGTGCCTGATACAGCCTATATTATATACCTATAATTAAAATCCCTATTCTTTAGTGACTTGTTATGTAGTGGCATTATATTTATATATCATCTATACTGAAGATGTAGGGCCCCATACTGGCAAAGACTTGTGTGTGTGTAGCCATTATTTATTTCATGAAATCAGCCGTATTTCTGAAGATGATAAGGAATCTCTTTCTTTTTGACTTCAGTGGGAAAACAGTTGATTTTTGACACTGAATTCGGGCATCAATATACATTTCCAAAGACCCTGAAATAATTGTTACAGCCTGTCAAACTGCAGGGAAAGCACACCAATTGTTGAGGCTCCATTTTTTGCAGACTCACTATACAATTATTTCTCAGTCTGTTCTTTGTGACTCCCTGAACAGTGGCTGACAACTATTAGCCAATCATAGTGAATAAATTTGTATAATCACTGTGATTACTGCTTAATAACTGTTCTCTGAACATGCATTTCTACTTTGTCTTTTACAATTCATTTTCTGTGATTGGTCCATACGTTCAAAATTTTCAAAATGTTTTACTAGTAACAGAGATTGCCATTATTATCTCACCCATTTACCTGAAGTAGTAAAACTGCATAGTCTACAAAATACAGAAGGGGGAAGATACCTAAAATAAAATGATACTTTCAAACTGTGGATAGGGAGAGAATTTAAAACAAAACAGATAACCCTTTGTTTCCCTGCTGGCATTCCCTCCACTCCTTGCAGGTGAACAATACTCTTGTCAAACTAATGGCAGTATATTTGTGTTCACAGTGGTGAGAAAATCTGGCTGACAGTGGAGCATAGACATGTGTATGCTTCTATACATATGAAACGTGCTCACATTCTGCATTTGTGCAGGAATCAGATCTTAGGAGGAGGCTCGCCTGCCCTGTCTCCTCTGTTAATTCTTACAGCACTCCCCATTTTGAGACTGGCACTTTTTTCAGCCTTTGTTTTTAGAATGTGAATATTTAATTTAACTTTTGTGTAGATTAACTTGATGGTGGTTCTTTTTAACTCAGAAATCTATAGTAGATAATGAGCTGCAGAGACCATCAAATTCACTCATTCTACCATACAACTGATGCCACTGAAGTGACCTCTATTAATTATTTAAATCTTAGAGATGTAACAGCAAATGAGGGGGTTGGTTGAATGTTGTATTTTTGCAAAGAAATGGACAGGGTCTGGTATTTGTACATGAAGATAAATAGGCATGCCCTGTTGACGCTGCTTCTCTGAGATTCTTTGCAAAAGAAAGGCATGGTTGAAATAGAATGTAATACTGATATCTAAACTGAATGCAGATAGAAAGATAACCATGATGGGATGAGGAATGCAGTATTTCTACCATAATGTGCAAATCCCAGACACCATCTGCCTAAACAACAATTTAATTTCAAACAAAACTACATTTACTGCCACACATTTTTAAACTCATGCGGAAACTTAACTGCTTTTCTCATTAAAATTGGTAGGACAGGTATTCTATCCGTCACAGTTCATCAAACTTGCTGCCTTTTTAGAGGAACATGGCTACTTAGGCACTTGTTTATACTTCATTCCTAAGTTAAATTTTAGGATGGTGGGACAAGAAGGAATCCATTGTCTTGGATTCAAGGTTACATGATGAGATGTTTCCTTTAGTCCTATCATTTTTTCAGACCAGGAGTCCCTTTACAGAGCTGAGAATTCTGATCAGAAGCAATCTCCAGAAAAAAACACAAGCAGCATTGCAACAGTGAAACAAATTTGAGACTTTTGGTCCCTATGTCTTGTTTTTCCTGTTGTGAAGTGTGCAGTATTTTTAAGCTCTTGACTACTCCATACTGTCATTTTGTAAGAAAAACTGAAATGTTGGCTCTCTGGACAGTTGAAGGAAGAATGTGGTTCCTGCACACATGTCTTAATGTCAGGTTCTTGGATGGGGAAGAACTTTGAAAGATTCAACTGGAGTATTTCCTAGTTGTTTTTTACTGCCAAAAGTGTGACATTCACACTGGTTTTCAAGGCCCATGTTTCACTGAGCCCTTATGTTGTTTGAATGGGCTGATGAAAATGTGAATTCAGTTGACATTATAACTCTGTCTACATATTGGAAGTGCAGCACTGGGACTGAAAAACATGGAAGCTTAAGCGGTAAATGAAATAAATGCTTTTTGTGCGGAACATGGCTTTTCACTTAAAGAAGTCATGCTAATCTCTGACATTGTAGGACAGCTTATTCAGTTTTGTATGTATTCTCAATTTCCCCCTATTCTTGGTAGGACAAAACATTTTACCAATATAACAAAAGCTCACCAGCCAACATGTGAAAGGAGAGGGTTCTCTATTCCTTGGTGTGCACAGTCATGTTAATTACCTATGTGCATTAAGGGTAGAATAGCCCACTTAAACTATGGCTACACTGATATACTATACTAGAGTGCTTACAATGGCACAGCAGCACTGCCGTAATGCTGCTAGTGCTGCTGGTACTATCTCAGTGGGAGAAGCTTTCTGACTGACATAGCACTGTCCACTGGTATTTGCATCAGTGTAATTTTCATTGCGTAGAGGGTGGCTTATTCACACCTCTTCGGGTCATAATTTATACCAGTATAAACTGCAGTGCGTATATAGCCTTATTTAACTAGTTCATGAGTAATATTCTGAGGATTGTTTGTCGATCTAGGGGTTCCTGATGTTGTATTTTGAACTTTTCTTAAGAAATTCCAATTATTATATGAGGATAGGAAATAATCATTGATGATAATGTCAATGCCAAAAAATGATACAAGAATAAATCATTCAGGGACACCATTATTAAATATGTGTGTATAAATGCTAACACATACCCTCACGTAATCTCTCAGCTTGTTTGTAGAAATTTGTGCTCTAATAATTTGTTGTGCCTGTCCTGCAACATGAGCCATCACATGGAGAAGGAGATGGTCAGTCAGGGGTCCCTGGGTTCTAATCCCAGCTCCAATTTCTCTGTAATCTTGATCAAGTCAAATTTCCAAATACAGTACAGATAAGCATTTAAAATCTACAGGGAGGTACCTAGATAGTACAAATGACTCAGAGTTCTTGTTGGCTTGACTTTACTAAGATAGCATCTTTTTTTTTTAATTAATACTTAAGAGGAAGTATATGTTTTAGACACACCCACACTGGAAAATCTCTTCAGCTCCCATTCAGTTAAGAATATTCCAGGGGTATCTGTGGCTTAGTTACTCAGTGTCTAAAAAGAACATATTTAACAGAAGAGTTGAAAGGGTTAAGTACGTTTATGTCTCTACAGCTTTTTGAGATCCCTGGATGGAAAATACTATAGAAGTACTAAATGTTTAGTAAAAATTATGTTGGGAAGTCTGTAGATGCATTGATTAAAAATCTTCAGTTTATTAAAGTACTCAGTGGTATGGACATTTATTATCTTTATTAAACACTACCTCCTCTAACCACGTAGTGACTGTCATTTTTCTTCTGACACGGCTTTTAGGGGTTCCACTGATACTCACTAGATCAGCATCTGCTGGCTCTTGTGGTGGAGCACTTGTTTCTCTTTGACATCTCTCTCAGTCAAGCTCTCCCAGTTTTATCCCTCACTTATGTTTCTCTTCCCCTCATGTACTCCCTCATATTTGCTTCCCTGGAGTTTAGGTTAAATGATAATGTTTTCATAATATTTGTATTTATTAAAATGTCTAATAGATTAGTCCCTTTTCTTGAAATGAGTGGAAATTTTGCTATTGAATGAACTGCAAGCAGGGCTGGGCTCATTCTGAACTATTGTATAATGTCCCAAACAGCCTAGTCTGAAAGAGGAATACAATTCATAGTATAATTAGTATACTATCACAATATATTCTTGTTTCTAATTGATATAGAGACTCTATATTAACTGTAATTTACAAAAATAAACCACACATTAAGAATAACATTATTATTATTATTATTATTATTTATTATTATTATTGTTTTAATCCAATTTAGTTAACTCACCCTCTAGGTGAGTTATACCTTTAACTGGAGATAGTTCATCAGCAGATAAAGTGGACTTCACTGAAGGTGGCCACAGATAGGTAATATTTAGGCAATCTAATAGCTTGTCCAATCAGCTTCTCAAACCAAATCAACTGTCTGCCCTTATTCTTCAGCTATGTAGAAAATTGTTGTTTGTGGGCTTTTTCTCTAAGTGGTTCTATCCCTTTTCCCTGCTGATGTCTCCCTGTGCTGTTAGTGTTCCCCAGATTGCTGACATGGTGTGTTTTGATGAGTTGTGTTCTCTTCATTTATTAATTATTGTTTCTATTTCTGACTTGAGTCAGTTAAGCCCCTTACAATGTTGGTAAATAGCTTTCTTTGGTGCCCAGTTGTCATGATCATTATGCCAGTAAGTTCCAGGCACAGCAGAGTGCAAAGGCCTTCTTTCATATCACAGTTCTTTTAATATAAAATTATAGGCAACATTTTCATCTCAGTTACCATCGTAGAATGCAGTGTAGTGGTGGGAAGGAGAATTTGATCCTATGTGTCAAAATCTAATTTGTTTTGGGCATTCTTGCTTTTAATTGTGGTGTTGGCACAGTGATTTTTGTCTCTTGTTTCATCTTCTGAATCATCCTCGTCTACTCTGTGGGAATTAAAATAACCAATGTTAGGCGGTGACAGTTTTTGTATTGTAGTTGGCTTCTGTTGTTCACTATGAGGCAGATGAACTTCCCAGACATGCTTTACTACTTTGTCTAACTGGGATAATTTCTTTCAGCTTCCAGGCATCCCCTTTCCCAGAAGGAGTTCTGTAGTGAGCACAAGTTCTGATTGCCTTACAAGTGTGTTATAAACTTGCCAAAATAACTCCCTCGTGTCCGTCCTTCTGACTGCATCTGATATAATCATTAAAGCTACCATTTATAATCAGTCCTGACATTCATGTGGGAGAACAGTATTGCATGACAGACACAACACCTACAATAACTTTTCTAATTACATCTTGTGAACTTCTTGGTAAAGAAGAGTTAGAATTAGTATGGTGAGGGACAGAGGGAGAAGAGTATATACCTTTTTTATAAGTACAGTATATAATATCACTGGTTATGTTGTTTATATAGTGAGTTCCTGTTCATCCAGACTCATTATACAAGGTCAGAAAAGAAACTTGAGTCCTTCCCCTGAGTTTTGTATTGTTTTTCTGCTGTGTTTGATTACCTTACCACTTTTTATTACCATCTGTATTGCAAGGCTAGATTTGCTGTGGTTTTTTACAGCATCCCATGGTACCTTTAATTCTGCATTTTTGTGGTTTTGCTTCATTTGCAGCTTTTAAGAGATTTTCTGTAAATACATGTATCCTACATTGCACACCAGTAAATTGTCTAGTGTTTGCTCTTTGATTTTAACCACCTACTTCCAAAGACACATACAATTTTGGCATACACCAACTGTAAAAAAAAGAATTAATGAATGTTCTTTGCTGTGTACTATAAAAGGACACTGACCAGGTTTTAGAGGTGTTTTTTTAAAAATTAATTGGTTTTAATACACTTTCAAAAGCCTGAAAACAAAATTCCATTACAAAATGATTTTGCCTTTGTGTCTTCTCTTAATCTGTGGCTTTCAATCAATAATGAAATAAAAACTTTACTTCCTTGTTTGTGTACTCAATTCCACTGATCATGTTAGCACTGAGAATAGTTTTTTTTCCTAGTTAACTGCTTCTTACACACACACACACACACACACACACACACACACACACAGTCTCTTGTGGATCCTAAATTATAGTGGCTGTGACAGGCTTGCTAATATTTTAAAAAGAAAAACAGAGGGATAATACTGTTAAAATTGTTTTTATTGTGCTTTATATGTTCAACCTTTTGTACATACATTAGCTGTTTAAAGTATAGAGCCGGGTCAGAGTTCCATTTTGTAAGGCTCAAATTAAGCACATCTCACCTGCTTAAGTGTTGAATGTCAGGGACCTCTCTCAGTGACACTGTTCTACTCAAGCCTTAGCAAACACTAAGATTGTTGGGGATGGCAGTTGGGTATTAGTTCTGCATTTGGGGGAATACAGGTGAAAATTAGTTCCTGGCTAAGGAGGAAGGAAACATGTTTATGTCACAGCAATCATGCTGATATCCAGAAGTTTACCATTTCTACAAACTACTTGTTCCATTTCAGAGATGTAACAAGTCCTGTGAAGTCTACCTGGAAAAGCAGATTGGGTGGACTGAAACATTTAATACTTTGCACAACATTGGAAAGTTATTTCTATTGAAACAAGCAAACAAAAATAAGTGAATAGATGTGTCTTTGTACCAGAATATACCTCCAACATCCATCTTACATTTCTGAAAGAAGTTGTAGCTTTTTTTGACTCTTGTATGATTTCTTGACACACACAGATGACAATTTTATCTGTAGGACTTTCTTCATCCATTTGATAATTTGGGGATTATGGATAAGGATTATAATACCTAGCTCATAGCACTTTTCATCCATAGATTGCCAAATGCTTTACGAAGGCAATTGGTACCACTGTTTCCTTAAATATTTAGTAGGAAGCCAACTAGAGGGACCTAAGGAAGGTTCTAGGCAGTAGCTTGGCATTGAAGCAGAGAGAGAGCGGATGCGTCTACACTATGAGGTAAATTCGAATTTAAGGCAGTTTGCTCAAATTTACCAGGTGACTGTCTTCGCTGTAAATACCATTAGCTTGATTTAGGGTGCACTAATCTCGAGATTACAAAATTGCAGTTACCTGACAGGTATCGCATCAAGCTCCAATTCAGAAGTTCAATTAAAGGCAAGTGTGGAAGCACCGTCTCTTAAAAATGAATTTATTAGCATCCAGAGGTGTCCCGTATGTAACCCACAATGCCCTTGTCAGTGCTCTGCTCTGGCTGGCGCTCTGCAGTAACAGGAAGACTGTGAATTTCCAAGCAGGGGCAGCAAGCCTTTAGCTGTGGGCTCATGTTAGTATAAGAGGCTTAGAAATGTCTTTCTTTCTTTGCTATTAGCTCTGTGAGTGCATCTGCCCATTCAGATAGCCCCTGCCGGGAGTTCGTGGCTCTGTCTGTACACTTGTTCTTTTCTGTGCTGCCTTGCACCAGCCCATGCCCTGCCATACCGCCTGTCAGCAAGGCTGTGCAGGGGGTCATGCTTGCCCAACACACTTCTCAGCTGTTTACATTTGTGTGCAAACCCTCTTCCCTCCCCCCACATGCACCACACAGTCTGGGTCTTTCCTGCGCTCAGCCACATCACGTGGGTAGCCCCCAGCCCAACCCAGTAAAAGGATGGGCCTGCCATTTGGTGCTGACCATGCTGCCAGTCATGTGTTTAGGGCTCCAAGGGCAGGTAAGATATTCTGGGCTTTGCTGTTGCCATGGGAAAGTTTCCCCTGATGGCTAAGATACTGGGGGCTTTGTTGCTGCCATGGGGAGGGACCACCTCAACTGGCCCCCCCACTGATCACCAACCCTTCACCCATACCAGGTCTTGCTGCTGTAGGGAACAGTCTCCCCCAGCTGCTAAGGGGCTTGCTGCTGCCAGGGAAAAGTCTCCCTCAGCAGCTAAGAAATTCAGGGTTTTGCTGCTGCCATGGGGAAGGACTACTTCAACTGCCCCCCACCCCCACATTCCCCCTTTCAGCCATACCAGCGCTTGCTACCACTGGGGGAAAGTCTCCCCGCAATGGCTAAGGAGTTTACTGCTGCCAGGGAAAATTCTCCCCCAGCGATTAAGAAACATGGGGACCTTTGCTACCACCAGGGAAAAGCCCATAATGGGGCTTGGTGCCACTGGGGGGAAAGTCTGATGAGCTATGGGGACTGATTCCCCATGAAGGGACCATGTCAGCTGGGCCCTCAGCGCTTGCTTCTTTTTTCGTACACTTTTGTATCCTCTGTCTTCTCACTTTGAAAAACAGTGCAAGCCCCTGCATTATTTTCAGGGATCACATGCAGCGATGGGAGGAGAGATAGTCAGCGGATGGCCAGTTGAGAACACAGTCATTGAACGGATGCCTTATAGTGCACTGGAAAGCCAAATACCTTTTCCAAAACCAACATAACAAAAGGGCAAACCAAAAATCCTTTTCTTTCTACACTTTTCTATCCTCCTCCTTCTCACTTTCGGCCCCCTCCCCATTACTTTCAGGGATTACCTGCATACAATGATGGGAGGTGGGATGGTCAGTGGATGGCCAGGTGAGAACAAGGTTGTTGCACCTGTGCAAGCAATAAAATGGGATGGGAAACCAAAACTTCTTTTTTCCTAGACTTTTCTATGCTCTTTCTTCTCACTTTAAAAAACAGTCCAGGCCCCTGCATTATTTTCAGGGATCACACACATGCAATGATGGGTGATGGGACACTTGGTGGATGGCAAGCTGAGAACATAGTCATTTCACGGAAGCCTTATAGTGCACCGGAAAGCCAAAGACTCTCCCCAGTACCAATATAGTGAACAGGGAATGAGGAAAGTACAATGTGGGAAGATGATGTCAAGACCATTGGGCATACCCACAATGCTACAGGGATGAGGGAACTGTGGGATAGCTTCCCACAATGCACTACTGCAACAGTCAGCGTTAGCCAATGCGTGTATGGCAGCAATGACTTGACACTGTGGGGAGCACGTGGGAAGTGAGGGTGATCAAATTCAAACTTATAAATGTCAATTAGAAAATCGATATAAATAACTTCGAATTTATCTCATAGTGTAGATGCAGCCAGAGAGAGAGCGAGCATAGCTTTTGGAATAGCGTTGTTTTCCTTATTTTGATGAAGTTTGGGTCTATGTTAGAAGAAAGTGATGGTCTTTGTGATAATTTATCTTTGTCACATGATACAAATTAGCTCAGATTTAATCCTAATTATCAGGATTTTTTACAATTAGTTGTGTCCAAGGATCCTCAGAGAGAAAGGACAGTAAATGGTTAATGTTTTCCAAACAATTAAAACAGATCTGTTCCAGAAATGCAGACCAACCACAGATCAAATTGATGACACAGCATTTTAAAGCGTCATCAGCGTTTTAGTTGAAGAATCTTCGTATTTTTTATAAAAAGCAATGTGACAGTATGTCGATATATCATGTAAACGTCTTCCTCCTTACTA
The DNA here is from genome assembly GCF_033958435.1 of Carettochelys insculpta. Lineage (NCBI taxonomy): Eukaryota > Metazoa > Chordata > Testudines > Carettochelyidae > Carettochelys > Carettochelys insculpta. The sequence goes on from NC_134139.1 coordinate 14,645,544, forward strand.
TACCATAACAGAACAGGTTGAACGTCTCTAGTCCAGCACCCTTAGGACCTGAACAGTGCCAAATCAGAGAATTTATCCAACCACAGGAGGTCAATATTGTAGTGAGTGGGTCTCTTTTTTTATTTTTATTTCACCATGGCAAGTAAACAGAAAAACACTTGCAATGCTGCTTAATAATGTATGACTGAACTGATACACCCTGTATAAGCCTACGCCCAGACAAGGCTTATCAGCTCTCTTCATAAGAAAGTGCTAGTATTGTTACACAATTTTGCTGTATTGGCACAGGGAAATAAGTAGATAAAGCACAAAAACATGCTTACACTTAGCAGCATTACTTGGGGTCTTAGAAGATGTTTAGGGGTAATTTTGAGCTAAATAGAGCACAGAACACGGAAAGGCAGGACCACAGGAAAGTTGGCCACGCTCACGATAAGCAGACATTCAGCTAATTAAAATCATGCTAGACCATGGACCAGAAAGTGCTGGAGTAGAGAAGTTCAACCTGTATTGCTTTGGCAACTGTTTTTTCTTTCCTGAGCTTGTCATCATTGTCCATAATTTTGATTGTTACGCTACCATTGCTTGCTTCACTGTAGCTTGTGATGCCAGTCAGCACACTGCCCGAGAAAATGAAATATTTTATATAAATCTTTTCTGCATGCTCTGTACATGATTTTTGAATTAAAATACCTAAGACATGTTTTAACAGTAACTGAAGTATCACATTCAAATTTGCCAAGCCACTACTGTCTTTGCCAGATATTTTATATTTTGAAGTGTGTTCTCATTTTGGCAGTAGGCTTATTGCATATATTTTTTGCAGTAAGAATTATCACACTTTATGTTTAATCTTCCTGAATATTTTTTTTCTAAAGATATCTCTGCAACTAATTGTAAAATAATGTGTTATGTTATTCACATTTTCCACTCAGCATAGTGATGTTTTTAGTGCTGGAGTAGTAACTGTTCAAATAATTCCTTATTATGTAACTGTCAGATCTCCCCAGCATTACCCAGGTTCTTAACTCAATTAATTTTTGTTTTTTTTGGAAAAATGAAATGAAAAGGAACGCGCTCCATTTGACTCATGGCTCTGGGGTGGGGCTTTGGGATGAGGAGTTCGGTATCCAGGTTGCCCTGGGGAGAGAGGACTACCTCAGCCGTCTCTCTCCGGAGCACCTTGGGGGCCAGCTGAGAAGCTCCTCTCCATAGCCACTGCAGCTCCAGGGGGCACAGCTGTAGGAGTGGTGCACATCCCACATCTGGGGCAGGTCTAGGTTTGTCTGCCCCCCAGTGCTCCTCAGCCAGAATGAGGGGTCCTGCAAACTGTGCCCTGTCTTCTTGCTCCCTCGTGAAAGAGAAGCTGGCAAGGTTTCCTGGGTGAAACCTGGGGGTTAGCAGGTGGGGAGCTTCAGCCTCCCCCCACCCTCCATAAAGGGTGCCTGGGGGTGTGGGAGGCTTGGGCCTTAAATTTTTAATTGCTAAAATCAGCATTAAACACCTATATACAACTGGTGCAGGCAGAATACGGTCCATGGGCTGGATGTGGCCTGCCACACCACTAGATCCCGTCTATGGCCCAGCAGGAGCCTCAGAGAGTCTTCCCTCCTTCCCTCTCCCATGTGCCACTCAAACTGGCCAGCTGCAAAAGCCACGTGGTCTCTGCACACTACACACCATGGGGCCGGCACAATCTTTCAGCTCCCAGCCAGTGGCAGCTGCCTGATCTGTGCACGCAGCGGATGAAGAATCTCCTCTCCCCCACACTCATGGCGCAAAAGAGCACATGGCCCCTGCTGTCAGTCTCTCTGAGTGACATGCAGGGGCATGGGAGGCAGGGAGCCTAGGTGAAGGTCCTCCTGGGATGCTGGCTGGGAGCAACTAAGGTAAGCGCCCCTTGGCCAGAGCCTACACCTGGCTCCACAGCCCCTTCCTCCTCCCAACCTTCTTCTCCCCCTCATGCACCCCTGCCCCAAGTCACAACCCAAACCCCTGTACTTCCACCACAGGTTACAACCCCCCTCACAGATCCTGCAGCCTCCTCCTACACGTCTCATCTTGGTCAGAATCCTCTCCTGCACCCATACCTCTTCCCAGACACTGCACCCCAATGCCCTACCCCATGCTCCCTTGTACACTCAACCTCTGTCCCAGATCCCACACCTCCTTCATGAATATCATGGAACTGTGTGGCTCTTGACCACTGGCAAAATTCTAGATGTGTCCCCCCTCATCAAAAATTATTGCCCACCCCAACATAGGACATATATAATAAGTTTTTACTTTGTGTGCACAAATGTGTGTCCCTCCAGCCTTTATTATTTGTCTTATTCTTACTTGTATGTGTTTATTTTTGTGTTAACATCACATCTGAACCTATACAGTAGTGTCTTGATTTACGTGAGGGCTGCATTCCTGTGCACCCTCAGTAACTTGAATTTCAGGTAAGTCAGGGGCAGCTTTTTTACCTGGTGGTTCTGCACGTTCTGCAGCTGCGGAAGCAGCAGAAAGGTTGAGGAGGACAGTGGGGAGAGTAAAGCCTGGCGGTGGGTTGAAGCCACAGGAGTGGGGCAGGGGTGGGTTAAGGCGGCAGCGGGGTGGAGCTGAGCCAGAGCGGCATGGGGGGTAGTTGAACTGGGGCAGGGAGGTTGAGCTAGAGCTACGCATGAGGGTGGTGAGCTGGAGTCATGCTCGGGTGGTGAGCCGTGCATGGGGGTGTGGAGCTGGAACTGTGCTCAGGTGGTGAATTGGCAGGGGGTTTGAACCAGGGCTGGGGCGGGTGGGGGGGAGTGTTCAGCTGGAGCCAGAGCCAGAGGTGGGCGCAGGGGTGGGTGGTGAGCTGGAGCTGTGCACAGGTGGTCAGTGGGGCTGGGGGGCATGGTTTGAACAAGGGCTTTGCAGGCTTGGGGGTGCTGAGCCAGAGCAGGGCTGTGGATGGTGAACTGGGACCGGGCGGGGGGAGGGTTGAGCCAAGGCTGGGGGGAGCAGAATTTTGAGTTGCACTTAACTCGCAATTGTGCATTTCGAGGGTTTACTATATTGGAAACATTTTACCAGCAATGGTGGCTCTCCAGTTTTCTTACAGTGATGCTGACTTAATATCGCATGATTAACTATTGCTTTGGTTCGGTTAATGTTTTCCTTATTTTTAACTGTTCTTTCCTCTGCTCGCTAATTACAATGTAATTTCTTTGACTGCATGTTGAAATGGCTATAATGCTGTGCCTCTGTTTTTACCATTCTGCTACTGCTGAGATTCTTATTGCTGGCTCTTGGGGGCAATGTGATCTATGTACTGTACTAGTTTCCTTGCATACTTAGCTGCTGCAGCAGTCTTCTGTAATTGATTTAATTAACTTTTGAGTGTTGCACAAATGTACAAAAAAGTGTCAGAAAATAACTATTCCAATTTTCAAATTGATAAACACAACTTCTTGGGATTTTGTGGGGACTGAGTAGTCCCGTGAGATTCAATGATCCGAATAATATGAGAAAAATCAGATGTGTGTAGCAGAGAGTGAGTTGATGGTCCATGCATGATTGACTTTTGGTTTTGTAACTTGTGGCCCAGACCTTGGATAACATGTTCCTGTTACTCTTTTTCGTAAATCAGAGTAATACCATTTTGAAATATGCTTTGCTTTTGCCACTGCATTTTCTTTCCCACTCAACATCTGGCCAACTAAATGTTAAGCGTTACTGGCCAAGAATGTTTTATTGTGCAAAGTCTTATCGTACATCCATTTACATATGTAATAAAAATAGCCATGCATACATTTATACGTATGCACCCACATTAAGTCTGTGGTAAATATCTCTTGGTGTCCACGTACCCGTGTGACTATAATATATTAGTTAACATGTAATGGATTTGTTTTGATTTTTGTAGTGGATGGCTGTATACACAGAGCTGCTGGACCCTGCCTACTTGCTGAATGTCGCAATTTGAGTGGCTGCCCAACTGGACAAGCTAAAATTACTTGTGGCTATGACCTGCCTGCCAAATGTAAGTCAACATTTCCACACACCTTTCTTTTTAAAATCACATGCTGTTCACATGCTTCCTCACCTGTCCCCTTGCCTCCAAAGTCTAATCGAAGTACATTTTAATTTAGAAAATTAGCAGTGGGTTTCTTTGAGCATGTTTTGTGACAATCTATTCTTTTCCCACCCTTGCGGCGATTTAGGCTTTTAAAAATGATTGTTTCAGCTGTACTACATAGTGGAAATAAACCTGTTTTACAGACACACTGCACATATTAGCTTACATTTTTTTTTTACAAGGGATAGTCTACTGTTAATATACATACATATACATGTATATTGTAAGTAGTCTGAGGATCTGAAATAACTTAGACTAGGAGCAAAATGTACATTATCATATTTAAGTTCCACATAGACAGTTTTTTTTGGAAATGATGCAGATTTCATATTCGTCATGCAGATTTCTTGATTGTGAATGCATTGGGAGCTGAGAAGATCAAAGTGATGTATTGTGTTTTCAGCTGCTGTATAGAAGCTGATTGGCAATTACTGTGAAGGCATCTGTCACACTTTAGCTTTCAGTGGAATGCAGTTTTCAATGCTGGAATGTTTTTGTACTTTGAATGTGGGATTTTCAAAATTCCCATTCCCTTTAAAGAGGAAGAAGGTTATTTGGTTGACCTCGTTGCGTAGAGGTTGAGCCAAACTTGGAAAAATAAACATATGGGTCTTAGTGGTATCTATATTATTTGAGAGCCTATAAAATGTAGAAAGGCAGGGAGTATTATCAATTTGTGATCTTACAGAGTAGTCTATTAAGAGATGTGATTGTATATGAATTTTAAGTAAAAATTATGTGGATCGTCTTGTGACACCTCAGGTTCTCAGTTAGCACACAGTCCAGTGCAAGGAGCTTGCTTTATCAAAACGTATTCAGATATTCTTTTCAACTTTGCAATGGAATGTTTTCCTGATTTGACATAGTGTCTCCATGGTCCTGCCAAGGTACATTGGATAAAAAATAAAATTTTGTGCTTGGTTGTTTTCTCTACTAAAATGGAATTAGTTAAAGGAAAGAAGCAAAACAACAGCAGCAAAAAGAGAACAAAAATGCAACGTAACATACATTCCAACTTGCTAAAAGACAGAGACTGTTAACTATAAAATAGAAACCTTTGTTCAGGTGCACAGCCAGATTTTGCCATCTGTAATTCATGGATTAAGAAAGCTGAGAATTCCTCTTCAGGGAAAATGCTGAATGATTCCCCTCAGGGCACAGTTGTATGGGTTTGTATTTGGCCAAAAATGCTGTCAAGGTTTGTATAAAAAGAGTCAGCTGCAGATGTTACTTGTCCAGAAGCCAGCAGTAAACACTTTAAGATACTCATTTAAGTTAATTGAGCTGGAATTAGAAGCAATAGCAAGACTATATATTTTAGGTCAACTTTTCTTTGTATAATTCCACTGTAAAGCCCTGAACCTATTTCTAACCCTTTTTCTGCTCTTCTCGCATAGTAATATTCTATAAAGTTCACTTATTTCTACCAGCACGCATGTTGGGTTTCATTAAATGCTACCCACACCCCTCAACACGCGGGGAATTTGATGTGAAAGAATCAGCCCCAGCAACAGGAAAGGGAGACACTTCTTGGGGGACACTAGGTAGCTTCTGAGCCCGTAGAATTCAATATAGTACAGGGGACATTGAGCCTCTTTTAGCTCTGTTCAAGGAGCCCACCCATTTGGCAGAGGATGGGGAATTTTTTTGCCTTCCTAACACCAGCTGTAAACCATGGTGGCTTAAGTGGGAATGTGCTTAGCACCCAGCTGAGGTACTTGGCTGAGCTGTTGATTCATTGCAGCTGGAGAGTAGTTTCCAGTGTGGTTAAAAGGATACATTTACCCAGAGGTAAATGACCTGGGATTTTGGTGCTTGGCCTTGGATAAGTTGAGACTTTGTGATCCTCAGGAGCTGAGGTGTCTGTCCCCCCACTTTTTCTGCACTGTTTGTCCCCCTCACAATGGGGGTGTATGTGGCAGGATTAGACCGAGCTGATTCCTAGGTGTTAGGGTAAGGAGAGCCTACCTTGAGTTAGATTATGTGGTTGGAGCCCTGTAATCTCTACACTCAAATCAACTCAATGCTTTGTATTGGAGTGCATGGCCAGGCCTGCCAACATGGGAGTGCAAAGGGGACAGTTGCCCCGGGTACGGCATTTTAAAGGGGCCCAGAGCTCCAGCTGCCACCGCTGCTACATTGGCAGTGGTGGCAGCTGGAGTTCCAGGTCCCTTTGAAATGCCATGGAAGCACTGTTCCAGCTGTGTGGGGCTGTCAGGGGGGCTGACTTCCCTTGGGCCTGCCCTTTCCATTATTGGCCTCACCCTTTCCAGGGCATGGAGCAGCGCCCCCCAACACCTTGCCTTGGGGCCAGCAGCTCTTCATGGGTGGTGGATGAGTAGTGCCCCTCTCATGTATTTGTTGTGCCTTGCTGCTTAAAATCCATCCATGTGTCTGAACTTATTTCCCTGCTGCATCTGAATCAATGAAGGTACAAAACAAAACAAAACAAACAAAAATCCAAACAAAAAAACCAACCAAACAAAAAAACCCAAAAAGAACCCCACCACCTTCATGGTTGAGATTGATTTAGCTCCTAGAATTTGGATGCTTATTCAGACTGCTTTAATGGCTTGAATCTAATAAATCTCATGAGAACAGATTTCTACTGAATTTTGGCAGTTCAGGATCTGGGAAGAGCAGAAGCCCAGAAACATTAAAACACACTGAAACCTTTAGAAGTAATTTGGCTCAGTGTTAGATCTGTAAATGGATAAAATTTGAGAGTACTTTTACCTTAATTGGTTTGCTCTGTTTAATTTTTATATTTATTTTTCCTATTAAAACACAAAGGGGAGGGAGGAAGAAATATAAAACTTACCAGTGGGTGCAAATTTTCTTTCATATATTTTAATGAGAACAATATAACATGAAAGTCAAAGAAACAGTTGGCTGTTCTGGTAAGGAAAGGGCTTTGTTTGTTTGAGGAGAAAAGCGTAGCTGTTTCTTGTCAATTTTATAATTAATGGGGTTGAATTCAAACCTGTTAGTTTTTTGTAAAAGAAAGTCCTGTTTGAGACCCATGTGTTTTTTATTGTAGGGGTGTTAAAAAAAAAAATCACATGCATACTATGACAACTGTGGCAATGTAGACAGAAAAGTGTTCCACTTAGACACCTCTTGTTGCAAAGGCAAAATGCCCAGAAATTTAAAAGTCACAAAAGGAACAATCAGCAAAACGATATCTTTTACTTGCTCAAATGTCAAAATGTTATGTGGAAAATACGTCCCCAGAGACAAACAAATCAGCAAAAAAGCCAAAGATACAAAAGATGGCTGTGTCTACACTTGCACTCTTTTTTCGAAAGAGGAATGCAAATAAGGACAATCAAAATGCAAATGAGGCACTTATTTACATATCTTGTGGTTCATTTGCATAATCTCTTGGGAAGAGACTTTTGAAAGAAAAAAAAGCAGTGTAGATGGGGCTTTTTCGAAAATAAACCCCATCTTTGAAAGAACCCTTCTTCCTGAAACAAAATAGGAAGAAGCGTTCTTTTGAAGATGGGGTTTATTTTTGAAAGAGCTGTGTCTACACTGCTTTTTTTCTTTCAAAATAATCTCTTCTGAAAAGAGATTATGCAAATGAACCACAGTATATGCAAATCAGTGCCTCATTTGTGTTTTCAATTCTCTCATTTGCATTCCTTTTTTGAGTGAAAGTGTGCACACAGCCAATATGTTCAGAAGGACAAAATTAGAATTTTCTCAGCGTTTGTTAAAATGTATTTTTGACCAAGTCATTTACCTTTGTTCTTGAACAAACTATTTATTATAAGTTAATTTTGTTATTTATCAATTATAAAGCATCCATTTGAGACTTGTAAACTATTCAGGACTTTGTTTGTGTGGAGATACAACACAGACAGTCATTGCACATTGTTAAGTCAATTTGTGTCAGTTTTTAAATAACAATATGACAGTCTGATGTTGGAAACTATTTCCTATCTATCGTTTGTGTTGGAGCTATACTAAACATGAGTACTACATTCATCCATCCAGTTACACAGTGATATTATCTTTATGTATCAGCAATTTGTTTTGCAGATAATACTGTATGGTGTATAACCTGCCTTGGCAGTATTCTCATGGCTTTTTTTGTTTTATGCATGCTAACTACACTAAATTATTAATAATGTACTTGGTTTTAATAATGTTTGTTGTCTTTGCTCCTTACAGTATATGGCTGAGTGATAATTTTCAATATGTATTTTCAGCATTCAGTACCATACTTTTCAAGATAGACTGTACTACTATTCATTGATTTGACAGCACCCCAGACTGTTCTAGACATGTTATCTGTCCCAAAAGGTGTCTCAGTCTGTCACAGTTGCATGGTGCTCTTCTCAACTCTGGGTGATTTTGATCTGTTTGGTTCAGCACCCCTTTTCTTCTCCTCCACTCTTCCTGCTCACGGAGTCATAGTATGGCTGCTTTGTGCCTCCGTCCGTGGGTCAGGTCACACTGTGATTTCCCGTTTTGGGAAAGCCACTCAAATTTCTTCTGCACTAGCACTGTCAGGCAGTTCTGGCCCTTACCGCCCTGGTTATGTCACTCCCACAGTGACTCTCGCAATCTTGATGTTCACTGCTGCTAGCAATTACACTCTGTTGTGGATGCTAGAGGAATCCTCGGCTGTCCTCTACTCTGGGTTCCAACCCGAGGGTAAACATTCATGGGCTGCAGTTATATCTGATACCTTACTGCCCTTGCCCCTACTGTGTTTCTCCAAGCTTTTCATTCTCCAGCCTTCCTAGTCAGATCCCTCTCTTTTAGGCTTGCTAGGTAAACCTTTCCTCTTAGGTTCCTATCCTTTTTCTGAGGGGTTCTTATCTCCCTTGCCTCTCCCTGCCATAAGTTGTAGGCTTCTTTCCTTTCCCTGATCCTTAAAAGGCAGACATACTTAATAGTCAGAGGGGCTGACAGCCACCATGGCCCCAGGGAGAAGGTGGGAGTGGGGCAGCTCTCCACCCCAGAAAGGGCAGCGCCAAGGGTGGAAGGGGAAGGGCTTAGAGCAGTCAGCCCTTCCCACGCTCCCTCAGAGCTATATGCCAAGTGGTGGCGCAACATTACCATGGTGATTCAAAGGGGTCTACAGCTCTGGCCACCCCTGCTGCTACTTCAGCTGCAGCAGCAACCAGAGCTTGGGGCCCTTTTGAAATGCTGGGCCCACAGGGCAACTGCCCCCTTTCCCTCCCTACCCCCTATTTGGCGGGCCTGGAGAGAGTGTCTTTTTGAAGTCAGGGGGGCTTTATTGGTACCCAGCATTCTGCCTGCATATCACGTGTTATGGGATTGGGCCTAAAGTAAAAGCTTGATGCGTTCAAAGATGTAGCAGTGAAAACGTTCTGATGAATATTTCTTTGCTAAACTCGCACCTTTGAAAAAAACAGTTCCTGGAGATAATTTGATATTTGAAAGCTAAGTAGAAGAGTGTGATAAACTATACAGGAAAATAATAGATGCATTTGAAATCAACTTCATTATCTATTGTATTACTTCATGTTTTGCCAGGTTTGTTTATCTCAAATAAGACAGTGCGCTAAATTCTTTTTCGCATAATGAGAAGTGAAAAATAACATTTCCAGCTCAGAGTGACTAAGATTTGTAGTTTAGCCTTGAGTTGTTTTTACTTTGTATGGTTGGAGGGTTCCAGCTAGGAGACTGAAAACATTAGAGTCAGAGAGCACCATACGAAATAAGTACCATGCATGTAATATATTGCATCAGAGTGATTTCATATATAGTAATGGAAAGTTCCCTTATTTCTCTTCCTCTTCATATAGGAAGAAGATTGTACAAATTAAGGCAAACATACTTGTATTCTGGAATGTTAGTTAAGAACTCTCTAAAGATATTTTAGAGAAAGCCACAGAGTATATCAAAATAGTCTAAATTAAGATGGTGTTGGAATCAGATTTCATTTTCTACTAACCAGGCTAATTTAGCAGTCAGTACCCTTAGAGTAGAAGCTAGAAGCCAGATGGTGATCATACTATGTGGCAGAAGCCCATACAAAGCTTCCCACACTCCATAATATTACAATCAAGTTATTTAACTAATTACCATATAGCTTTCTGTCATCTATTGTTATTTAACAAACAATTATTTAGAGTTTTTAAAACTCAAAGGAATGTTTAATTACAGCCTACCTCAAGTTGACAGTTCATAGAATCACAGACTCTTAGGGCTGGAAGGGACCTCAGGAGGTCATCAAGTCCAGCACCGTTCCTAAAGCAGGATCAACCCTAGCTAAATCACTCCAGACAGGACTTATAAACTTCTAAGGATGGAGATTCCACCACCTCTCTACGTAACACATTCCAGTGCTTCACCTCTCTTCTGGTGAAACAGTTTTTCCTAATATCCAACCCATACCTCCCCTCTGTAACTTGAGAACAGTTGTCTATATTTGATATGATTGTCCATCCTTTAAAAAGAAAAGTTTGCTCCAAGAATACACAGTTGGTCTTAAAACATTAAGTAGTGCACTGATGTATTTATATCCTAAATAAGAGTATCTGTTTAAAAGATATGCAGACTCCTGTTTTGTGTCTCATTTGATTAATAGTCCTTGCTGGCTTTTCTGGCAGAAAATGGACTGAGATGTGAGTTTGGTTTGTAGCCCAGAACTGAAGCTGCGTAACAGCCTCAAGGGCTGTTATGTGCTTGTAGCACTTATCATGAGGGGAGAGGCTGGTCTATTACAACACATTTAAAATAATGGGGTCTGACTTTACAAGGTATTTAATGCCCTTGAATCCCGCTGAAGTCATATTGACAAAACACTGTAGATGTAATGGGCATTTGTCACTTAGTGATTTGGGGAGTGGGCAGCCTAAAGATGCTCCTTTATTATTGTTAAAAGATTTGGTAGTTAAAAATGTGAAGGTTGACTAATACTCATAGAAACCCAGAAAAAAAATTCACATGGCTTCTGACATGAAAAAAGTTATTCACTGGCAATGAAACCACACAGACCAGCTTTAAATGAAAATTCCAATTTATACCATCCTAAAATACTGTATTTTAAGTTCCAGATTTTTGTCTTGTGATTTTTTTTAAAATATTTTACTGAGCAAGTCTGTATTATATGTGTAGCCATCATTTCTTTGACTTTTATGATGTAAAGACTTGAAAGCAGAAATCTTCCTTATTAAAATTAAGTACATTGCTAGAAATGTGGTGCGGCTGTTAATATTTTTTATATTGTTAATAAAGCTGTAATATTCAGAATAAATTTCCCTACTCATTGGTTATATTTACTACATTAGGCAGTGTCCTTTAGGAAATGCCATATATAGCATTATCTTTTTCATCATTCCTAAACAACAATGTAGACCAGTCTGGAGTAATAATGTTAATGTGGTCTCTAAGGCAATTCCTGCTGTGAAATAAGTAGTTAGTAGTGATACTGGCATTAGCCGCAGTGGGAGTAATCAGCCGCTGGATTTGTTTAATCAGAGTTATCTGTGGAGATTTCAGTGTGTGCCACTACTGTGTAGGCATGATCATTTTCAGTATTTAAAAGACTGAGGAGACCAGTATAATGTAGGGCCATAAAATAATAGATTTAAATCTTTGCATATTTGCTTTTGCAATCACTTACAGAATTAAAATAAATAGATTAATTATACAGAGTTGCAGAGGTAGAGCTGCAGTACAGTACTTCCCAATTGGTCTAATTTTTGCATATTTATTATTGTTTGTCAAAACAAGCTGATACATCTCTCTGTTTTCCAAGTCCTCGCAGTCTGTTGTCATTTAAGGTAGAGAAAGAGAATGCTCAGAGGCCAGTTTTGGAAGAACTCTGATGCAAAGCTATAGGAATGCAGTGTTTTCCTTTTGGTCCAGTCCTCACCTGCATAGATTTTTTAATGGATGGATTATTTAAAAATTAAGTTGCAAGTAGAGCTGTGTGTATGCCAATACTGTGCATAGCGTAATGATCTATCACTGTGGAGATGACATAGGGTACATACAGCTAGAAATCCTCCTTTCAAATCCAGTTGTTCAGTTAACTAATATACATTCATTGTTGATAAAGGAGATATTGTACTCTTGAGCCTCACAGTTAGAGCTAAATCCTGCTTGTCTAGATTTAGTTCCTCAGAATCTACTCACTGAACATGAATTCAAGTTCGTGTGTTTGTGGTGGTGTGGCAGGGGAAACAAGGGGGAGGGAAAGTGTAAGTGGAGGAATGAACCATTTTCTCAGCATTTGAATTCACTGTGTGAACGAAATGCGTACGTTTGTAAGCTGTAATGGCAGACAGTGAAATCTAAATGCCACCGGTGTTCTTTCACCAGCCAAATCTTTATGTCTCTGCAAAGGATTGTTGAAAATTGCTACGGTTTCAACAAAGGTCTGATTTTCAGTTTCACTGAAAGCAGGCTTTTCTGAGCACTTAGGAGATACAATAAACGACGAACTGAGATTGCATTGTGTATGATGATGAAGAAAGCCAATGCTGTTTTGTGCGTCAGGAGGAATATGTCTGAGACCTAGCACATGTGCATGGTTTGTAGCAATGACGAGATCTCACACTCTCCCCCTCACACCCCGAATTAGACAAAGAACTAATCTGTACAGATTGTTTACACGATGACTGATTTGACTGAGGAGGAACGAGTGATTGTCTCCAGTATTTGACAGGTCTCTGTATGTTACAGTTGGAAAGTATTTGTTTTTGGTTTCTCTGTGGGGAAAAAAATGGGCAGCAGGTATTGTGCCTCCCCAAACAATCTAGTGGGGCCCCAGCCACGCTCCATCCCCAGGCCAGGTCTCCTCCTGTTGGTCACTGTGCTTTTCCTTGGCTGGCCAAGGCTGGCTGTCCTGCCTCCTGCAGGGAGTCAAGATGGGTGGTGCTGGGGCCACACTTCTCAGAGAGACAAGACTGGCAGCTCCACCTGACCACTTTGGGGTTGGGAGTACTACTGCCTGATAGACTGGAGCTGGCCATACTGCCTGGTGCACTGGAGCTGAAGCACTGGTGCCCATGGTGGGCATGCTCTGGAGTTCTGGGAGGCAGGGGCTCCACGGAGGGCAAGGCCTTGGGCACAAGGGCGGGGTCCCGGAGCCAGCCTCCCCGACCCGGTGAGTCAGCAGCCACCCGTGAGGTGACCAGACTGTGATTCCAACTGTACTAAGAATTATACTAATTGCAGGGTGCATGTGCAAGATGTAGCTTTAAAAAAGGGCTTTCAGCTCAATGAAATACATACGTAAACTCAGTGTCATGACTTCTCAGGGACCAACATTTCTGCACCCACTTCTGCTTTTATACCTCCAGAAATTTTGATACAGGATCTCGTATTCCGCCCCACAACCAAATTGATTCCATTTTCTCCACATTCCAAAATAGCTCCACTGTTTTTGCTGAAACATCAAAAAATACCATGGTCCATAAGAGCTGTGAGAAATAAAAGTTAAAATTGGCTGAAAAGAGATTAACATCAAGGAACTTGTGCTACATCAACTGCATGGGACCCTATTGCTTCCATTTAAATATATACATTCAATAGCCAAAATCCAACTCAGTACTTGAAAATAAATGTTTGATGCACATAATTTTGTCTGTGTATATTTTCCTTGTCTCTTTAGTAGTGATAGAAATTGCTTGTTGTAGTAAAACATGACATTAACCTCATGGTTTATTGGCACTGTTTGCTTTATATTGATTTGGTCTGAAAAATATGTAGCCCCTCTCCCAAACTGGGATTTAGCTTTTAAGGCAATTTGGCACAGACTAGATGCTTGAATGTAAAAGCTTCTTAGAATTCATACCATATGTGTGAGTTGGAACACAAAAAACTGATCTGACATCTCCCCCCGCAAAGAGGAGAGGCTTAAGATTTTAGTGTCCAAAAGTCATAATCTTAATTTCAGAACCTCTCTGGATGAAAAACAGTTATATTATATTGTAGAGTTCGTGAATATTTAAAGATAGCTTAGCTTAGTTTTCTCTCTTCCTCACTAAAATACAGGTGGTGTCTTTTTGAGGCTCCATATTCCAAAACGAAAAATATAAATTACTTATAAACCAAAATAATAGGACAATAGATGATAAATAGGGGCATAGTTAATTTTCATGTCAGCTTTTTGAAATAAATCAAAAGGAGTCAAAGAATTTAGATGTGGTGGAACCAGCGAACATTTCCTTTGCTTACTGGAACTTCGTACCACCTTTAGGCTTCCGGTGTTTTCCTGACATAAGAACATAAGAACATAAGAATGGCCATACTGGGTCAGACCAAAGGACCATCCAGCCCAGCATCCCATCTGCCGACGGTGGCCAATGCCAGGTGCCCCAGAGAAGGAGAACAGAAGACAATGATCAAGTGATTTATCTCCTGCCATCCATCTCCTGCCTTTGTTCTGAAGGCTAGGGCACCATACTTTATCCCTGGCTAATAGCCATTTATGGACCTAACCTGCAAAAATTTATCAAGCTCTTTTTTAAACCTAATAGAGTCCTGGCCTTCACAGCCTCCTCGGGCAAGGAGTTCCACAGGTTGACTGTGCGCTGTGTGAAGAAAAATTTCCTTTTATTAGTTTTGAACCTACTACCCATCAATTTCATTTGGTGTCCCCTAGTTCTTGTATTATGGGAAAAGGTAAATAATTTTTCTATATTCACTTTCTCCACACCATTCATGATTTTATATACCTCTATCATATCACCCCTCAATCGCCTCTTTTCCAAACTGAAAAGTCCCAGTCTCTCTAGCCTCTCCCCATATGGGACCCGTTCCAAGCCCCTAATCATCTTAGTCGCCCTTTTCTGAACCTTTTCTAATGCCAATATATCTTTTTTTGAGGTGAGGAGACCACATCTGCACGCAGTACTCAAGATGTGGGCGTACCATAGTTTTATATCGGGGAAGTATGATATCTTTTGTCTTATTATCAATCCCTTTTTTAATAATTCCTAACATCCTATTTGCCTTACTAACTGCCGCTGCACACTGCGTGGATGTCTTCAGAGAACTATCCACTATAACTCCAAGATCCCTTTCCTGATCTGTCGTAGCTAAATTTGACCCCATCATGTAGTACGTGTAATTTGGGTTATTTTTTCCAACATGCATTACCTTACACTTACCCACATTAAATTTCATTTGCCATTTTGCTGCCCAATCACTCAGTTTGCTGAGATCTTTTTGTAGTTCTTCACAATCCCTTTTGGTTTTGACTGTCCTGAACAACTTGGTGTCATCTGCAAACTTTGCCACCTCACTGCTTACCTCATTTTCTAGATCATTGATGAACAAGTTGAACAGGATCGGTCCCAGGACTGACCCCTGGGGAACACCACTAGTTACCCTCCTCCATTGTGAAAATTTACCATTTATTCCCACCCTTTGTTTTCTGTCTTTTAACCAATTCCCGATCCATGAAAGGATCTTTCCTCCTATCCCATGACCACCTAATTTACATAAAAGCCTTTGGTGTGGGACCGTGTCAAAGGCTTTCTGGAAATCTAGGTATATTATGTCCACTGGGTGCCCCTTGTCCACCTGTTTATTAACCTCTTCAAAGAATTCTAACAGATTAGTTAGACACGACTTCCCTGTGCAGAAACCATGCTGACTTTTGCCCAACAATTCGTGCTCTTCTACATGCCTTGCAATTTTATTATTATTATTATTATTATTATTAATTTAACTATGCAAGTTTTATGTTTTGAATATATGAACACATCAGCTCAAGTAGGAAAATTTGGATCTGAATTCTTGTGTATGGTGAAATTCTCATCTCTGAACCATCCCCGTTTGTGCTTGGGATGGGAGGAGTCCTAAAAACACAAGTTTCAGCCAAGGGATAACTACTAGTGTAGCTATTCCCAACCTATCTACTAGTGCAGACAGCCAGTCGCTCCCAACCTAAGGTTAAGATTCACTTTTAGTTTTAGAGCTAAGTCTATGTTTCCTGAACAATTTTATCAATAAACAAATCTTTTATAATTCTGAAAAGCTTGGAGTCCTCTTTTGTTAGGTTTGCTTATGTTTCTTATAGGCTGTGAAATAGAGGACCTTGAAATAATGTTTTGTCCAGGTTAGTTTTGCTCCTTCCCTCATTCTAATTCCAATAGGGGGTTTAGTGGTAATTATCTGGAAACCAAGTGCAGATATTAGCAAAAGTCACATGAAAGCTTTGATTCCTAGCTGTGAAATGGTCTGGAGCCCTAGTCTTGAATGCCAGTCAACTTATAAGTAAGATGTTAGATAGCAATTCATGTTAGGTTTGTAGTATTTGGGAGGGTACGGAAGTAACATTGTGATCAGAGTATGACTTAGCACAGGGGTCAGCAACCTTTTGGAGTCTGAGTGCCAAAATTTGACTTTTTGACCTCTCTGTATGGTCTGAGTGCCAGGATACTTTTTAACATCACTAATAGTCCTGCTTACAAGATCTTCATTAATAAATAAATGGTAAAGCTTTGCATCTTAATTTAGGTGGTGGTTAGTAGCATTAGATTGTCTGCTGTTAATCCATAGGTGGCATGGCTTTGAGCAAGCTTCTGGCTGCATGTGGGAGGAGGGGCAGGGCTGAACTCTCGCCTTGCATGCTGATGAAAATCAGCTCACATGCCACTCTTGGTACACATGCCGGGGTTGCTGACCCCGGTCTAGTATCGATCAGCCTCCACAGCTATCAACACTCGGTCATCTCTGTAATTTCAAGACCAATAAGCTTTTCTAGGTATCTGTAAAAAGAAAGAATGAATCACTCTCATGAAAGCTGAAGATTTTAACTCCCATTTTTAATTCTTCCATTGGCTCTGTGGGACTACACAGGTGTTAAATGCACAAAGGGTGGGATTCCAACAGAGATATGGGAGAAGATGCAGGTATTTTAATATAATGTGTTCTGAAAGACTGGTAATTCCCACGATTGAATTTATTCTGCATTTGTCAGGAGAGAGACCTGTTTAAGTAATGTGGGCAGATGAATTTGATCCAAAATCTAGCTTTGGTTAAGGCAGCTGTTATGAAATACAGTTGTTATGGCTCCACTGCAGAAAAAACAAATAAATACATGTTACAACGGAAACATTGATTTGAAACACATTCACTGAAATGCGATAATTCATGTGAACCTGGAAATGAAGTTTAAACCATACTAACTACAAATAAGTTTTAGTCTTTCAGTTTCTTCCAGTTTTGAGAGTGCAAATAAAGTAAATAAATAAGGATTTTTTGGAACATTTACTCATTTTAAAAAACTGTGGTGTGGCCACTTGAAGCTGATAAAGACAACTCCTCAAAACTAATTTTTGGATTACATTAACCTATTTAAATGAAACCACTTCCTTTTCTTTCTCAATCGCTAAATCCTATCTAGTCAACCCCTTTCCTTCCCTCTCTAGTGTTACATAAGCAGCCTGGTAATTAGCACTGACATCAGCTTTGGTCCAGGTTGAAACTCCTCCTTCTTGTGTCTTCTTCAAGTGAAGAAACAGGTGTCACCATTAATTTGAACTCAGCGTTAAAGCATTTTTTTCAGCACACACAGATGCTTCCAACATACCCTGACCTACCTCATTCTCATGTGCTCAGAGCTGAGGTCAGCTCTGGCCCTCATAACATACTACTTCTATGATGCTTTCCACTGAGCTTCCAGGTTTGTAAGGAGGAAAAAGTTCTTTCCAAAATCCAAAATCAACTGATTTGCCAAAGCCCAAAGAAAGCCAGGCCAATTGTAATGCTACCTGAAAAAATCAGGAAAGAAGTGGACAAAACTCTTTGAATTACTGTTTATTTCACGGTGGGAATCTGAGGTGGCAAGTGAGCAGGCAGCCTCTGAAATGTCTTGTGAAGACAATTGGAGCTACAGGTGCTCTGGACCTCTGAAATTATGAGAATAGTTTTTAACTTGTTATTGTCTGTCTTCATTCCATGCTTGTCAGATTGCACACTGGTCTAGTAATCCTTTCAGAAGATATGGCTTTACTGTAGTTTTAATCGGACATGTCATGTCCTAACAGACTCTTTTTTTTTTTTTTTTTTTTTTTTAAAGGAAGTTAGATTGTTGAGTCTGATTGTTTGATCATACATACTGGTTGTGGTAGAGAAGTTAATCTTTCATTAAACATCTTGGCAGAGATCCCTACAACAAGTAAGAAAGGAGAAAAATAACTTTTAATTAGCAGAGCCAATGAGCAATGTGGAGATTATTCACTGAAAAAAATGAACACAGAGGTATGCGATGTTAGAATCTATTTAAAATATGAGTGTAACGTACATGAAATATTTCAGATGAATAGGCCAGGGGATTGAATGCCTCTGTAACCTGGGGTGGGCTAGACATCACTCACTGCCCTTCTCCAGTGCCTTAAAAAAAAGCCTACTCCCACAGCCATACAGTACTGGGGACCCAGAGTTCAGTCTGTAAGGAATTTCAGCAAGGATTGCGCAGTGTCAGCCTCCCTACATTGAAGTTCCAGAAGAATCTAAAGAAATTAATTTACTTAAATACCTTTATAAAATTTAATTAAGAAAAACAAATAATCTAATTCTTAGAACAAAACACAGCTATTCTATAACCCAGAGATAACACCCATAGTTACAGTAAACATAAGCAAAAGAAAAGAAAGCTAAAACTAAAATTTGAACAGTTCAGTGCACACAAACTCAGTAAGAAAAGACAGAGGTCTGAAATGCTTAGATTTAGTTTACCAAGCCTCAGTTTGTGTCTCTGATCATCAAATCTGCACCATATGCTGAGTATGATCCATCTCTCCACTTTCTTGTATGGAATCCTCAGCTGAAATCCAGGCAGCTTCTTCCTCTGCTGTAGATCACTGCTAGGCATCCAGCTCACTGATTATACTAGTCAGTTTACTCACAAATGAACAGGCTTAAAGAAACCCTAATGTAATAACAATAAATAAATAAATAAAACCCCCACCACTCTGAGAATAATAAAGTAGAAAAGAGTCTTTCCCCGTTACTATATTTAGAGAGAAGCTGAAGAATCATACTGAGAAAAGTAATTAAAACAGTTTGGCTAAAGTTAAAACAGCGTTCAAACAGACAATCAACACAGAAGAAAGTATTTTCCCTCCTCAGTTCTCCTTGCTCCTAAGTAGCATTGCCCATGATCCCTGGTAGAGGCTAAACAACCTGCTGCAAAGCGCTGCAGAGTGAGGAACAGTCTCCTCTGTGTTGCAGCTCATCTTCCCAACTCTCACAGCCCTTAAAGAAGCTTCTGACCTGCCTGCTTGCTCATGAAATCTGACTCTAAACTACTAGCCCCAACTCCAGAAACTACTGGTAAAACTGCCCTGCCACAGAGAGGTAGTCGTGTTAGTCTGTACTCCAACAAAGCAAAACAGCAGAAATGTAGCACTTTAAAGACTAACAAAAGCCGTGTCTACACGTGCACGCTACTTCGAAGTAGCGGCACTAACTTCGAAATAGCGCCCGTCACGGCTACACATGTTGGGCGCTATTTCGATGTTAACATTGACGTTAGGCGGCGAGACGTCAAAGCCGCTAACCCCATGAGGGGATGGGAATAGCGCCCTACTTCGAAGTTGAACGTCGAAGTAGGGCACATGTAGACGTTCCGCGTCCTGCAACATCGAAATAGCAGGGTCCGCCATGGTGGCCATCCGCTGAGTGGTTGAGAGATGCTCTTTCCAGCCCCTGCAGGTCTCTATGGTCACCGTGTACAGCAGCCCTTAGCCCCGGGCTTCTGGCTGCTGCTGCGGCAGCTGGGGATCCATGCTGCATGCACAGGGTCTGCAACCAGTTGTCGGCTCTGTGGATCTTGTGTTGTTTAGTGCAACTGTGTCTGGGAGGGGCCCTTTAAGGGAGCGGCTTGCTGTTGAGTCCGCCCTGTGACCCTGTCTGCAGCTGTGCCTGGCACCCTTATTTCGATGTGTGCTACTTTGGCGTGTAGACGTTCCCTCGCAGCGCCTATTTCGATGTGGTGCTGTGCAACGTCGATGTTGAACGTCGACATTGCCAGCCCTGGAGGACGTGTAGACATTATTCATCGAAATAGCCTATTTCGATGTCGCTACATCGAAATAAGCTACTTCGATGTAGGCTTCGTGTGTAGACGTAGCTAAAATGATTTATTTGGTGATAAGCTTTTGTGGAAGAAACCCACTTCTTCAGGATCTAAATCATTTTGGTAGTCTTTAAAGTGCTACATTTCTTCTGGGTTGTTCTGCCCAGCAACAGAAACACTTTTACCTCCCTCCACAGGGGTCTCTTAAAGAGAGAGCTCCCTATTAGGTGCATGGGTTGCACCTCCACATATCTATAAAAGAGGGACAGCGGTAGCAAATGGATACCCCCTTGTCAGTATCTCTCAAACTCTGACCTGGATTGTCTATTTCTAATGGCAGTGGGCAGTTTGCTCCCCATGCTCTTTTAGTACTTGGACTCTCTTCTGAGACTGCAATAAATGTATACATCTAAATCAGTTCCAGCTGTGGAAGTGACATTTGTGGGTGAAAACTTATCCACTGATATCTGGGCTGAAAGCACCCATTTATTTCATAGTTTACTAAATAGCCATCAAGTGGTAATAACTTCCAGTAGCTGCTACCCTGAGCTGGAGGTAAACCAGAAATTTATAAATGAAAGGTTGTATGACCCATTAACAGTCCAGTCCCCCTCCAAGGTCTTCATTACCTTAAATAAATGGGAATTCGTATTAGACACATGTGTCAAGTCACTCACTTCGATACCTTCCAATACTCACCACTGTAAGCAGCCTGCGTTTTATATAGACAGTTCAGAACAAATGAATTGCCTTCTAATCCTTCCTATTTTACCTTATTAGTTCAGTAGACTTAAAACACAAAACGGCTACTATTTATTTGTATTATTGCACACTGTGCTGCCAAAATTGACAGGTAAGAAAACAGGGAGACATACTGGTTGACATTTGGAAAACCCGCCACTTTTAAATATAAACACCAATCCTGTTTATCTAAAGCAGTGACATGCCCAGCAGTAACAGCAGTGATTTGGGTCAGGGACCATCAAGTGCCACAATGTTTGGCACCAATTGCTTCCAAACTGGTCAAGTGGCAGCACAGTTTGAAGAGGAACACAATGAACATTGATATATAGAATTTGTACACAATATAAAAGGAGAGCTGTCTTTCTGTCTGTCTGTCCATCCCACCCGGGGCTGGAGCTGCCCGTCAAGCTTTGTGCCCCACCAGCTCTTGGCCACCGGGCTGCTGGGGTTTCCTCAGCCCCAGCTGGGGCCACCAGGCTGAAGCTTCCAGCAGAGCTCTGTGCGCTTGCTAGCTCCCAGCCCCCTGGGCTGCTGGGGTTCTCTCTGGTTTTAGAGCAGCCGGTGGAGCTCTGTGCCCCTGCCAGCTCCTGGCCCTGGGGTGCTGGCAGAGCTCTGCTCCCCTGCTGGCTCCCAGTCCCAAGGCTGCTGAGGTTCTCCCGGGCCCTCCCACGTCCCCAGGGCTGGAGCTGCCAGTAGAGGTCCAAGCCCCAGCCAGCTCTGGGCCCCGGCGTTGCTGGGATTCCCCCAGCCTCCTCTGGATCCTTGGGGCTGGAGCTGCCAGCGAGCTCCTGGCTTGGTAAGGGGCCAGTCTGGTTCCTACAGCATGCTGGCACCCAGGATTCCCCACCATACACTATCTCCTGAGATGCCAGCTGGGCAGTGGGGGGAGGGTGGTGTAGGATGGTGCTTCTGCACAGCCTAGGGTCACCACCTCCCTTCTCTCCAGCGGCACCAATTTCTGTGGCCAGTAGAGGAGCAAGGGCAACACCTACAAGGTGCAGGTGGCGATGCAAGGTAGCCCCTGAAGTTCCCCTGCTCGTCCCACCCCGACCACCCCTGCCCCCTTCAAATTACAGCCCATGTGCCCCTCCCTTTTTGGGGCACCCCTTGAGCCCCCTGCATCCCCTCCTGTGGTCCTCAGGCTGGGGGCCCTGCTAATTGCAGGGATAAAAAGTTTGCTCACCCCTGCCTTACTTTAAAACTATGTTGGCTTTCATACCATAGACCCCTGCTTTACATGGACTCGACTTACATGTTTTTATATAAATGTGAGTCGAGTCCTGGGGTCCCTGCTTTCTTGTACCCCACCTCGCCGCTTAACCCTGCCCTGCCAGCTGGCTCAGGGGTTCCACAGGAAGCAGCTCCTGCCTTGTGGCTGTCCAGCGCTGCAATGCTGGGGGCGGAGAGGGGCAGGCATGGCTTGAGCTGCCCAGGGCTTCAGTGCTGCAGCTGGAACTGCTGCCACCTGAGCAGCTCCAGGGCCAAGCTGTGCTGGCCCACCTCCTTCCCACCCTCGAGGGAGCCAGAGCTGTCATCTGGAGCAGAGGTTCCAGCTGCCCACATTCGCCAGCCAGGAACCTCTCCCGCCCCAATTCATGTGAAATTTGATTTACGTGGAGGTTGCCCAGGATGCAACCTCGGCATAAATCGAGGGTTTACTGTATCAGAAACAACGAATTGTACCTGTGCAAATAAGTTCTTCATCTGTAGCCGCCACACAGGGGCGGACCCTGCTAGTGTCACCTGAAAACCTTCTGTCTGTCAGGTGTTTGGGTTTTTTTCTTTTTTATTTCCCCTAGGTAACCTTCTGTCATTTTGCTTTCTAATCTACTCATCCCTGTGGAACAAAACAGCAGAAATGTAGCACTTTAAAGACTAACAAAAAGATTTATTTGGTGATGAAGTGGGTCTGTCCCACAAAAGCTCATCACCAATTAAATCAGTTTGTTCATCTCTAACGTGCTACATTTTGCTGTTTTGTTTTTTTTGGAGTACAGACTAACACGGCTACCTCTGTTACTCTTCACCCCTCTGGCTTAGTCTTCCTGCTAGTCTTTAATCTCTTTCTGCATCTGGAGTTTTTTATTAGACCTCTATGTGAGTATTTTCTGTGGTTGAAAATTCTACCATTTCTTACTACAGGCTGAAAGAGCGTCCTCTGTCAGTTTTGTCTTCTCTTCATCCCCCTTTCTCCATTTCATAGTTAGTTTTATCTTCCCTTAATTTTCTGTGTTACACTCTGGGTTCGCTCTTCAGTAGGGTGACCATATTCCTATAGGGTAAATACGGGACACCCGGTGTGGGGGTGGGGGGGGCAGGGATTGTCCTGGCTAAAACGGTACAGATGGTCACCATTTATCAGGCAATGGATGCACCCTTCTTCCCACACAGATCTCTCACCTCCAGCCTGCTGCTGAACCCCTCACCCACTGCTGCACTTTACCTCCCACCCAAATTCTCACCCCCAGCATGCTTCTGCACCTTCCCTCCCAGCCAGAACCCATCCACCCACCCCCAGCCCACTGGGGTTGGGGAGAGAAACAAGCTTGCAGTAGGTTCTTCAGGGATCAGTGCTGCAGGTTCCAGAGGGGCTCTGGCCCTAAACCCACACCACACAGGGCTCCAGCATGGGGGGCCTCCAGCCCTGTGGGATGTCCGAGGGGGCCTCAGCCCCACACAGTACAAGGCTCCAGCCCCAGCTCCACCCAAGCCCTGTGGCAGGACTCCAGGAGGGGGGCTCCAGCCCCCGCACCATACTGGGCTCCAGCCGTGGCCCCGTGATGTGACAGGAGGTGGGGATGGGTGTTGTCCCCACTCTGTGCAGGGCTCCAGCCGCCAATGGCTCTGGGTCCACCTTAGCCCTGCAGCGGGGACAGGGGGTGGAGGAGGCTCCAACAATGGCCCGAGCCCTGCACTACGATGATCCCAGCTGCCCCGTCCAGCCCCCACTTTCCAACCCCCCCCCAGCTCCATCCCCAGCCCATCCAGACACCTAAGCAAGGTGGCTGGGGCTAGCAGTGGCATCCCAGTGGTGCAGCAGGCAGGCAGGCAGCTACATTTTAAAAAGGGCAGTGGCTGGAAAAGAAGCCTTGTGAGTCTCCAGCCAGCACAGGAAAAGGTCACTCAGGCGGGGGTCGGGGTGGGGAGGATGGGGCAAAATATGGAACAATTGGTCCCATTTAAAAATTGTCAGGACACCTTTTTGGCTCCCTAAATGCAAGACTATCCCACCTAATATGGGACAAATGGTCACTGCGCTGGTCAGGCATTGGGTGGTTCCATTGGGTAGTTACTTTACAGGATTTGCTATCCTGCAGAACAAATTTTGGTCCAAATTTCAGATTTCCCCAAGTTCAAGGACGTTTTGGTTCTGGCTCTTTTTGACAGTTAATAAGAACTTCAAACCTTGGACTGTAATTGCTTAAGAAAAAGAA
The DNA here is from genome assembly GCF_033958435.1 of Carettochelys insculpta. Lineage (NCBI taxonomy): Eukaryota > Metazoa > Chordata > Testudines > Carettochelyidae > Carettochelys > Carettochelys insculpta. The sequence goes on from NC_134139.1 coordinate 14,669,851, forward strand.
AATCTGACCCTTATTTAAATCATCTGCATAACTAGGTTAACTAGCCGCTGAATAAGAATCACCATGGGATGCATCATCGCAGTTATGGACCTTGAATAAATATATTCAGAAAAGATAAATATCAATCCTTTTGTGCGGATAGTGTGATCTCTGCTATACTTTCTTTTACACATATGCAGAATATGACTACATTTTTAATCAATATAAAACTCTGAAGTCTATGTGAGACTGTGCTTTCTCAATAACGATAAAACCCCATACATTTTAAAATGCATTTCACATGTTCCTGTCCTATCAGGTGTTGAGAAATGCTTGATTGCAATTTCTCAGAGTTCCAAGAACCAGTCTTAGCTTGTTGTGATCAAATAGACTTAGGACACGTAATGTTTTGTAACAGGTAGTGTTGTATGATTAAACAGACTGAATTTTAACTTGTAAATACTTGACAGAAATAAAGACCATGATCAACAGGGAGAGCTGGTATGACAATTTGCTTGGTGTGAAAATCAATCTTTTTGTAAGACATTTGTTTTTGTTTTTTTTTAATTTTAATAAAATCAATTTAAACTGTCATCTGCTTAAGACTATAAGGCTCCCATTAAAGTTTTAATTTCATTATGTAAATAAATATGTATTTCAAAAAAGTCACTTCTGTGTTTCAATAGGTGGGTCTGTGTAAACATTTCCTGCATTCTAACCCTACATACCACTAGCTTTGTCTGCTGAAAAGTATTTAGAGCCTGTGGTATAATTCATTCTTATCTGTTGGGTGGGTATTGTAAGTTCTTTACACAATAGAGTTATCTTCAGTTAGTTGTTTGTGAAAGCTAAGAATGTCCCTTTGCTTCTTGTGCTGTTTTCTGAAAGGAACAGCATGAATTTTTCCAATCTTCAAAGATTGTGTGGTTCTATTGTACACTCATGTTTGAAGGTATTCACTGAAGAGTCATGCTTAGGCGAAGGGAGGGAAGAAAGCCTTGTATGGTACCAGTAGCCATCTGCAAATGCTGTACTGTCCTCTGTACCAGTCTATTGAAGATTCATCTTCCACTTGGGGGAGCTTAAGCAGAGACTGCATTCTCTGTGTGTGTGAAAGTTGACTGAAGTTAGAAATGTGGAAACAGACTATTGTTTTCATCAAAGTACCTGGAAGAAAAGGAGTGTGATACGTTTACAGCTCATGCATCTGATGAACTGGGTCTTTGCCCATGAAACCTTATGCTCCAAAAAAATCTGTAAATCTATAGGGTGCCACAGGACTTTTTGTTGTTTTTGAAGATACAGACTAACTTGGTTACCCCTCTATTTACAGCTCAGTTTCCTCTTGCAGTTTCCATTGTGATCATGTTTATGGTTTGCTAAATGTATATTTAGAAAAGAAATTGAGGTGTAAAGTTTAAGATGGACTATTATAATTTTTGAGGGGGTCATGATGCCTTCTTCTGGATTTATATTCTTCCATGTCAACTATTGTGCTTGGTTGTCTATGATGTGTTGCTGAAGCACACTGATAACGTATGGAGACTCCTTCTGAAGTCAACCTAAACAATTGAGAAAAGGAAGAATAAATCAGTTTTCCATATTCTTTCTGCAGTTTCTCAAGCATAATATTCTGTTTAACTGAAGAGGTTAGAAAAGCACCCATACTAACCCTCTTACTTTGGAAAAATCTATGTAACGTTGTGATTAATGTATTGCTTCCATGTAGGTGGCTTGCTTGTCGGGAAACACTAAAAAAAAGTTAACCCCCCCCCCTCCAAAGACAAAACAAAAACAAACAAAAACCAAACCAAAAGAAAACAAAAACTCTAGGGCTCTCTCATTCTGTCAGCTATCTAACAGAAATGCTCCTTGAAATCAGTGGAGGAGTTCTTAAGCTGACAGCACTCTCTGGCCCCTGGTGAATAGCTTATATTTATATTGTTAAGGACTTGTGGAGCTCAGTAAGCCCCATACAGAACAAATGGGATACACTGTACTCATAAAGATTGTATCTGTTTCCTTTTTGTTTTATTGAGATTGCATCAGCATGCGAGGTCAGTGAACTAGGCTAGAGCTTTATCTGTTCCTATACCTTTTTGGCAATTCTATTGAGTTCTCAAAAGTATTTCCAGTTTTCTTTCTTCAGTTTCTACTTGACTAAAGTCATTGCACTGTGAGGATTTTTGTTTTGTTTTGTTTTGTTTCTTTTCCATTTCTTAAATAGTCCCTGTAGAGCTGTTTTCACTTCCTGTCAAGCATTTACACTTCATATTTCCAACAGAAGTTTTGGCATCCAGTCTATTTTCCACCCTAATGGGATCAAGTTTAGAGCTACCCTACATCACTATTTCTAGCTTGCTTAATACTTCTCGGTCGTACATTCTTCTAAATACATTTAAAACTGACCTTTGCATGCCAGAAGATTAACTAAACTAGGGAAACAATAAAACTTAGTGAAGCAGGAAATTTCAAATGATGTGGAAATGATTTTTAAAGCGTATGTCATTTTTGTTAGAGATTTAATATTATATTCCTGTAATTTTTAGAATTACTTGACACTGGTTAACAAATTTTAAGATAGACCTATTCTATGTCGGGGAGAGCAACAGATTTTTATGAAAATATTATCTTGCTCCATTTGATGAAGGGTATTTGAGGGGTATGTTGCTGATTGTTTGAGACATAAAACCAGGACACTTCACTTTGCATTCAGTTAAAACCATCATTCCACCAGGAGATGCAGCGGCATGATGAACAAAATATAGGTACAATTTTGTATTTGGAAACCTACAATTAGCTGTTTGGAACTGTGTGCATGTTTTCACATGAGGTCTTAAAATGATGATCTAACCCTTAGCAGTGACAGCACTTATGAGAAAAATACTACCAGCAGTGAATAGCTCTAGCATTCATGCTTTCTATATTGATATAGTTACTGAAATCATAGATATTCTCTCCTGATAGATATTATTTTGATATTATGAGTAGCTTTACAATTAAATATGGTCCAATATTTTTATTCCCTCACTGTTTATCAATAAAGAAAACCTTTATAGAGGGAAATCCAAGTCTTGGACTAAATAAAGGACTACATATTTTTAGAGAGGGTAGTGAATGTTGCAAATAAAATAATTTTTGCAAGATTTATTATGAGGACTGATCACTAAGCACTTTCTTGCCTGGTCTCTGAGCTTTACTGTTGATGTCTGGTTTGGGGCAAAGTAATGGAGGCAATAGTGGCTCAGGATTGAAATGGTACGCAGCTGCTGGACAAAAGAAACAAAAAGCTTGTGGCATTTCTTTCTCTTTCTGTTTCCATTTGCTGGTGGCTGAGGTGTAAAGAGAGACATGACTGTGTAAAATACTATAGAATTCAAGAATGATTATTATACTGATATCTAGATAAGGTTGCCAACTGTCTAGTCACACAAAGCTAAACACTCTTGCTTCACCTTCCGCCCTACGCCTTTCCCGAGGCTCTACCCCTGTCCCACCCTTTCTCTATAGTCCTTCCCTGCTCACGCCATTTTCCCTTCTCTCTGTTGCTTGCTTTCCACACCTCCACTTTCATCAGGCTGTAGCAGGGAATTGGCGTGTGATGGGGCACAGGCTCTGGGCTGGGCATGAGGGTGGGAGGCAGTTTGGGTGTGGGAGGAGGCTCTGGGCTGGGGCAAGAGTTGGGGTGCAAGTGAAGGTTTGGGGTGCACACTCCAGGAGGGAGCTCAGGGATGGAAAGGGTGGGAGAGAGAGGAGATGAAGGGGTTCTTGTTAGGTGGCGCTTACCTCCATTGTGTCTTGGCTGGAGGCACAGCACAACTAAGGCAGATGATCTTCCTGTCCTGGCCCTACACTGCTGCTGGAAGTGTTCAGCACATCCTAGCAGCCTTTGGAGAGGGGGACAGGGTCTCCATATACTGCCCTTGCCTGTAAGCTCTGCCCCCGTAGCTCCTGTTGGTTGCAATTCCCAGTCCATGAGAACTGCAGAGTTGGCACTTGGAGAGCAGCATGTTGAATCTGGGGCTGCAGAGACATGCTGGCTGCTTCCAGGAGCCACACAGTCAGGGGATGTGGGGAGCCAGCCTGCCTTAGCCCTGCTGTGCTGCTGGACTTTCAGAGCCCTGATATCTCCCAATTTGGCATCAGTAGCTTCTGGGAGATAGATTCAGATTTGGAGCCAGTCCTGGTGAAGCAGGGAGGTTTGGCAACTCTGTATTTACAGCATGCTGTATATATAATAGGTTGCCAATTTCAATACTCTTAAATTCTCAGCCTGCCGAATAGTCACAATAAATCAAGATGATGCCATTTGAGTCACTTTTGTTTGCAAACTCTGAAGAAACTAGTCACACTGGGGCATGCTCTTCTCTGTGGTGAAAGGCAAAGTTTGCTTCCCTAGAATTATTTATCTGTCCCAAAATACCTTACTCCAAACTTTGCACATGCTCCCATTTTTAGGGGTAGGCATAGAGAGCCATCTCCAATGTTCCACATGTTGTTTTAAATAGAGTTGGCAAGTGTATAAAGTTTGCTTAATGCTTCCAGTCTATTTGTCCCCCACCTCACCAAAGAGCTTCACTCTAACACTGCATATATGTTAAATACACCAGGGGTATTGCTGTATTTAATCTCCTATGTCCTCTAAGTGGATGCAGGGGGAAAGTGACGTTCAGCAGTAACATTACAGGCTGACATTTTTAAGTTGCACTGGCTTAAACCAGAGTTGCCTAATTCCATAACTAAATAGTAATTCTAAGCACCTAAATGCTGCATTAGGCCCCTGTTGTATGCTGTTTCAGAGGTGTTGCAATGGGAATTGCAGGTGCTCAGTACCTCTGAAAAGGTCTACTAAATCTTTATTTAGATACTCAAAAATGATATTTAGGAGGAGCCTGGACGTGGATTTAGCACCTAACTTTAAATGTCCTGTGTTTGGATAATTGAATCCAAGGATGGCATATTCCGTCACCGAGAACATCGCAATACCTTTTCAAATGTTACTGCTCTTCAGTGCACCATAAGCCTTGCTGAGACGCTTTGATGTTCACATCAAAGTTGTGTTAGTGCTCAACAGGACCTGAAATTAAGACAAGCCAAAGTTAATAGGCTCTAGTACCCTGCCATGAGAGAACGGGGGAGGGGAGGCGGGGCGGGGTATAGATGGAAAGGGACTTTAGTAATTTATTTGTAACCTCTCCTGTTCACTGGCCCAGTGCACAGTTATTCAGCAGAGGGGAAGCCTTGTGATTTCTTACACAACTGGGAGAGACTAGGCCTGAGGCTCCTGGGTGTGCTCTGTGTTGTGTATTAATGTGTGTGTACCTCAGACCAGACCCACAAACCACCGAGAACAGACTTTATTCTGTAAAGAAAAACCAAAACAAAACAGCATCGCACTTCAGCCCCTCTTCTCTGCCTGCAACCTGCATGCTGCTGCCAGCTCAGTCTTTGCTGAGACCCTTCTGGGGGCAGAGGGCACATCCTGTCAGGAACTAGGAAGTTCTCCCAGCATGCCGCAGGTTGTAGTCCACAATTTGTAGTTCTCAGGACTGCTGATGAAACGCACTGGTCCTTGGGCTACCTATTGAAAAGAGGATGATACGGATTTAACCTGAAGTTCAAAATTTGTACCTTTTAACAGGAGGATGTTTTTTGTGCAACAGGTTCAAAGCAGGTCATAAGAAGAAGAGGGGCAATGGAGCAGTGAGTAGATATATAGGACAAGAGCAACTGCTTTGTTGTGGCTTTCTTGGCATTTTCTTTTGGAAGAGTCCCTGCAAACATGAGTGAAGGGAGTGGTAGAATATGTACATATGCTGACTCCATACTCTAGTTCATATGGAAAAATTTTAGATACCATACGCACTTGTGTTCTCTGCACAAGAAGATTCACAAGATTCAGGCCTTGTAAGCTGCTAAGCGCCTCTTGAGTGCTGCTGCTGAATCTCAGTTAGCTTTCTGAGCATTTGGCAGCTTTGAAGATTGGGCCCCAGGGGAATATGACCAGCTTGTTGTAACAGCATTATTATGCACTTAAGAACAAACCCTCCTGTACCAAGTCTAGCTAGAGTCAGGGTGTGCCTTGTGAGGTTTGGGTTGGGAAGGATTCTTTCCCTGAGGCTCCGGTAGTTCTTGCTGCTCCTGTACTCCGACTGTGTGAATGCAGAGGCCAGTGTAGCAGTCGATTCATTGATCCTATCCCTGGCCTGCTCCCAAGCCCCATTGCATGAATATGCCCAGGGAGCTCCCAATTTGCTATGCTCTTTGTATGGGCTTCCAAAATTCCATTCTGCCCTGTGTTTTGGAACAGCGTCTGCATTTAAATTACTGTGCATTATTATTATTTTTTGGAGATAGTAGGGGTGGAGGAATTTTTCGTCAGAAGGAATTAAAGTATCTGGTATTTTCAAGTATTTACTAGGAATCTAAACAGCTTGTGCTTGCATTGTGGATTTCCTTGTTTACAATTTTTCCACTGTGCAAGCTGAAGAAATCTACTCCAGGTTACATGTTTTTCCTGTCTCTATATTATTTATTTGTATTGGCCTCCCTTGTTTTTAAAAACACACTCTTAAAAAGTTAAAATAGTTCTTTAGTGTCTTTGCATTTGATTTTATTTACAGTAGTTTAGTGGTGGTAAAATCAGATGCTTTGGATCATTACACTTGCAAAGTGCAAGGGGGAGGTAGTTCGGCTCCAGGTTTCTAAAGAATACAGTTCAGTTTCATTGCCAACATGTCCTTATTTTGTGCTCCAACAGGAAACCTAATTCTTTCCACTGGTGGTTTGTGACCTCAGCTTTTGTGAAGCATGAGAGATGGTAGTGTATCTATGGATGGATGCTGTTAATTGCAAAACACACAAAACGGCAACATTTACCTTTTGTTTTCTTTTGTTGTAAGCCAGGAAAATGGTAACTTTTAAAATTATTTCTGAGGAATCATTGTCTGACTTTCAGAAAACCAGATATTTCTCCTGAAATCTATACTCAATTAAATTTAATACTGGAGCTGTGTGTGAAAATAATACTGAAGGTAGTTTAACACAGAGTGGGTAAAAATGTCTAATTGAAACAGTATGATGCTGATGAGGCCATGTGTCAGTCTGTTGGAAGACATAATATACTTGACACAGTTTGCATTCTTAGCTTGTAGTGCTGTATTCTCAGTGTTTTTTTGTGCAGATACTTACTGGTACTGAGTACCAGCACTTCAGCGGCCACAGCAGCAGGACTGACTGTAGGTGGGCGGGTGCTGGGGGAAACCGGCTGAGTACCAGCTTTTCTCTCTCTTTTTTTAATATACAAAAAAATAACTGTATGTTCTAATGGATCTCACTGTTTTGTGTGGCATAGAAAAGACTGAAGATATTATGGTGCAGCCAGAGTTATGACCATGTGGTAGCAAACGATAGTGTTTAGTTCACCGATCTTTAGGAATTTAAAAAAAAGACACTATCTTCACTGCAATAGTGAGATTTCAGTCTGGTAGCAACACTCTTTTAAGTGTCACATTTTCAAAATAATATTTTTGAAACTATGTATTAGGAGTGAGATAAAATAAACCCTGATGTCACTTTTAACTTACGGTATCAGATTAAAGTTTGGAAACTCTCTGTGTTTATTGACTGCCACCTTCTCTGAACTGTAGTGTCACTCATAAATGCACATTATGTTGCTCATAAATCATTGTAGAGCAGATCCTTCGATGGATCTTGCAAATGCCACAGGAGCATTCACCTCACAGAACACATAACGTAATGACAGTTCAACCTGAAAGAAGGTCAGCGACAGGTGTGTATATATTGCTTGTGCCTATCTGAGGGCTTAACTAGGGTTTTAAATAGTTCATAGGTCTTATGTTTGTTCTCTATACAGAAGTGAAAGCTGAATTTCTCCCACTCTGCTCCATTCATCTAATTTAATTTTCACTAGCTTGGCATGCATTTTATTTACCTATGCTCAGATTCCCAACCAGTTCAACTCTTAAAGCTGTGTATCTTAGCACCTCTGCTGTTTCTGTGTGCTTTAAGGTCCACCTGAGTCTTTCGTCAATACCTTTTCTGCTTGCAAAGTCCGAAAAGCCAAGGCATAAACTTTTGCCCAACCCTGCTCAATGCCCCCTCTGGCTAACAAAGCCCTCTAGAGTACATTCCCTCAGTCCCAAGTGTCCAGACTGATCCACAGCAAGATATTTGACTAGATTTTTCAGTAAGCAGCTCCGTTAACCAAGCATGCATGTGCAACAAATATTTCCTTAAGGGCACACTTTTATGATATTAGCCGAAAGGAAAAGTACTGCACAGTCTCAGTAAATTTTTTAAGATGATTTACTCATTAAGTCAAATTTTTTTTTGTCTTGTCTCCAGATCAAGGCCAACTCCTATTCTTCAGTTCTAGTATTTCCTTGCTAAATCTTACATATCAGTCCCACTGTCTTTTCAACTGTAAGGCTGGTGGAAAGGAGCTATTGCAAGGATCTCTTTCTGTCTTTCTTTCTTTTTTTTAAATGAGTTGAGAGTATTTGCCTAGATTTCTCGGAAGGAGTGAAGCATGGAAAGCATGGAAAGCTTTATCCCAAAAGGTGAGAATTACTGGTCATTTAAAAACAGGGGATTCAAATGATGACTCTTATGCAAATTATCACACTCAAGGCCTCTCTTTCTCTGATGTACCAGTATGCATATGTAACACCATTGAAAACAACTGTTTACATTGCAGAGTAGACAAGGTACTGAGATAATGTGACCCCTATCTCTGTGTATAGAGCACATCTGATAAACCTGTCCCAGGATGAACTCACCACTGGCCTGACTCCTCCTGGCCACTCTGAGGAGTAACTGCTTCCAGAGCTGTGCTGCCTTTCTGCTGCTTGCTGCAGAAGTTTCTTCTCTGTTTGTAACTCTAGGTACTCTGTCGTCATGAGTTTACACTCCAGCTGGGTCATTATGTATGTTTCCTCCTTCCTTGAGTATCAGAGATTTTGCTTACCAACATCTCAGACAGTCTTCCCGTTCATTGCTTGCGTGTTGCCTTTTCCCCAGTGGGTGGGAGGCAAAACCTGGACCCAGCCTCTATGCCAGTTTCCATCTTAGGGACATTGGAATCAGCAACCAACATCTGCACCTCCTGAACCATATAGTCTTTTCCTAAGCTTTCTCTTACTTTCTGGATTTTTCTACTTTTCTAAGTTATTCAACCCCCACAACGCCTTTACTGGAACATGATGCTACACTCCAAGGGGCTCTAGGTGAGAGGCCTGTTTTCTCCTACAGACAACCACGTAACCTCAGGAAAATTCTCACTAGCAACCACAGACCATACCACAGTACTACTAACCCTGGAAATTTTCCTTGCAACAACCCCCATTGCCAACTTTGTCCACATATTTATTTGGGGACATGATCACTGGACCTAACCATGTTAATTACAGGATTAGGGGCTCAGACTCCTGCACTTCAACCAATGTTACATATGCCTTCATGTACCAGCAATGCCCCTCTGCTATGTATATTGGACAAACTGGACAATCACTCCACCAAAGAATGAATGACACAAAGCAGACATTAGGAATCTGAATACACATAAACCTGTCAGTGAGAATTTCAATGGAGTGGGCCATACTGTTAAAGACCTGAGAATATGCATTTTACAACAAAGAGACCTTGACAGCAGATTACAAAGGGAGACATCTGAACTGCAATTTATGTGCAAATTCGATACTTTGAGACTAGGCCTTAATAGAGATAGCAATTACTTTATGCAGTATAAAGGCAGCGTCCCCACCTTTTGATATTCGTAGTGATCTGAGGCAGGACACTTAATTAATAATTCTCTCCCTCCATCCTCACCCTTTGCCGCCCCTACCCCCTTTCTGCCCTATATATCTGATTTGTCAGTTTTTATTTTAATTTTTTTGATCTCTGTGTTATAAAATTGTCATACCATTTCCAGTACAGCACAATCTCCACATCTGAAGAAGTGGGTCTGCCCCACAAAAACTAATCACCTAATAAATTATTTTGTTAGTCTTTAAAGTGCTACAGGACTGCTTTTTTGTTTTGTTAAAATACAGACTAACACGGCTACCTCTCTGTTCCTTTTCCCTGGGTTTAAATGTAGGCTGTTTGGTTCTGTAGTCCAAAATACACATTCCTTCGTGCAGAGAGCAACTGCAGACTACTTCTCTGCAGCTTCCTCTGCCACCAACTTCCTGTCTTTATAACTCCGCACCCAGTTGCTTTTCCTCAGTTGGGTTCCCTGATTCCCCTCAGCTGAGGCCTGTCTTCTTAATTTCCCCCACTTTTTAGCCGACATTAACCCTTTCAAGGCAAGTGTTTAGGGCACACCACTTCACAATAACACTGTGTGACAACCATTGGTAAAAATGTTGATTCTTCAGTGGCAACCACTGTAATTTTTGTGTTCAGAGTAGAGTAACCTTCAAACCATTTCAGTCTCTGAAATGCTGCAGGGAATTCAATAATACTTGTCTTTTGTACAACATCTGTGTTATAAGACTATTGAACCTACAACTTTCCACATAAGTTGTACAATTTACAAGCAATAAATCCTTTTCTCCTGTGGCAAATCTATGCAAGACATTCATCAAAATGAAATAACATTTTGGGGGCAAATTTATCTAAATCTAAATTAAGGCATAGGCACTGTATGCCAGTGCTCCTGGAATCACGTAATTGAATCAAACTCTCAGCCTTATTTGTTTATTAGAAAACTAGTGAGTAGTTTTTATGGTTGCAGATAACATCCATTCGGTGACATCTGCCTGATTGTGCAAACAGAGTGATACATTAGTTCTCGAGAGCATGAGCTGAGCCATGCATCTCAAGGAAATGTTAACTTCATGGTCTGCTACTGTGGGGGATCCCAACAACATCATCTCAGCAGAGGACTGTATGTGTCAGGAGGAGAAAACTACATCAGACCTAGAACACACATCCAATCAGATATGCTTCAGTTCCTGTAGTAAATACTGTGGGGGAGGGATCCCTTGCAACTCTCAAGGGAAAAGAATTCACGCCTCTTTCTTGGAGGAGAGAACTGGATGCTATCCTGATGCCTTAGGCTCTCTGAGAGGTGAGGGGGCACTGAACAATTGTTGCTTCAAGTTAGGGGTAAGTCTACAGCCCAGGGAGAGAGTCACAGGAGACCCTCTGTCATGCCATGAGCCATAACTGCCTCAGTTAATCACTAAGCTAGAGACAAGAAATGGAATCACACTTCCCACTCCTAAACAAGGTGTTTGACTATATAGGTATCTGGTGGATCCATGGGTGTGCACCTTATTGTAGTTTTTCTGTTGGAGTCGGAGGCCAAAAATGGCAAGAACAGTTCTGTTTGCTTCTTACTCTACATGAGTCACATTATTGACAATCAAGTTGTTCAGAGTAGCTCACTACTGTAAGTGCCAACCTCAGGGTGGACTGTCAAAGAAAAGAGCACAAACCCAAAATGGGCTGTATGCACTGTAATTAGAATTCATCAAGCAAGTAACAAAAACTCTTCAAGCACTACAACAGCCTTAATATGGAGTCATGGAGAATTCCTTTGGGCTCTCTGGTCTATCTTGCCAACCAGACAAGTTAGAATAGTGGTAGATGGGCCATTAAACCAAAAATATTCAGATTTCTCCCAGTCCCAAAGCACCAGTCATTTACCTGAGATCAATTTACCTCAAACCAAAGATGGCACTTCTACCAAATCCTGTAATACTGCCTAAGATAAAGGGAGTTATTTTCAAGAGTAAAGCAGTTAAACATACATGAGATGCCTTTTGGAACTGAAAACTGTAACATATTAGCTGCTATAATTTCCTAAACTCTATGCCTCCTTTAGGCAGTGTCTACGCTACAAAAATAACTTTGAAGTTGTTTACTTCCAAGTACCACTTAGAAGTAAGCAGCTTCAAAGTTGAGCGTCTACACATACCCTACTTCCAAGTTAAACTTGGAAGTAGGGTACTACTCCATTCCTGGGAATGGAGTTAGGACTTTGAAGTAAGGGAAAATGTGTGTAGACTGTGCTGGCTACTTTGAAGTTAGTTTCTAGTGTAGATGCTCCCTTAGTTATCACTCTAGACAAACAGCTTGGGGAACCCTGGCTTATGCTTAGAAATATTTCCCATTCTGAATTCCAAGCAACAAAGTCCTGATAATTCCTTATTGACAGGTGTTTATACCCTTCCCCTCTGAGTTCAAGTAGTGATGGATTGAGTGTTTGTGCACATTTCCTCTTTGTGCATGTGGGAGAAGCAGTCAGCAATGTCCTTTGTCCATTGATGTGCTACATTGGCTAGTCTGGTATCTATAGATCTTTTGTTGGGAAAAACATGACACCTTTTGTGGTAAACTAGCATTTCATACTTGGTAATGCTTCTCCGCTGACTGAGGAATTCACAAGCTTAGCAAACATTCTCATTGTTACAGAGCGAACACTTAAATGTTTCCTTATAACATGGGATGCAGTTATTATAAGTAAAATTAATATATGTAGCCTCCTACAAACATTGCGTAAAGCCTTAATGCTTAAGCACAGTCACATAACTCTAATATGTATCTTAACACCACTACCACACAGGGAGAGTGGTTTCCAGGTATAAATTTGTCAGTGCTCAGAAGGGACTAGATGCCTTGGCATAATCTGGCAGCTGGTCTGGTGGTGTCATATGGTTCAGATGAGAGAGTCTATTTATTTATCTCTAAATTTTGAAAAAAGACATTTTTTTAACCTATGTATAAAACAAAATATAGATATTTGCCTTACTTTAACTGTAATTCTTTTTCAAAGAAACTGGCCATTTTCAAATATCCATAATCTACAAACACATTGTGTTACTTTTTACAAAAAGAAAATTAAAATAATGCTTTCAGTAAGGATTTTTTTAAGATGCTGGGTTTTTTGTTGTTCTTGGGTTTTTAAGTCTTTTTACATTCCTTCTTTTCTATCTTATCTTGTTCAGATATCACTTCCTCTGTGTGTGTGTGCGCGCATGCGTGTGTGTGTGTGTGTGTGTGTGTGTATATAGACTGATACTAAAATGACAACATCTCAGTAATATCAAATCTGAAACTGTTTATTGCTCCCAGGTATAAATAATATGCACTGCATCTTTAAATTTGAAAATACATTAGTATTGCTATTGCTTATATTTACCTTGCTCAGATTTCTTGTTAATAAATGATAGCTCTTATCTAGGCAAGTTTAGATTGATTGACTGCAGGTTTTTTGGTCAAGTCTTTTTAAGCTGTTGCCATTGGCTTATCTGAAATTGTTCAAGATCTAGTCAGCAAGCACAACACTCATCAAAATAATTTTCTATGCCAACTGATGCAATGTGTCACATCCTAGTAATTTCCTGTTTTAATTATTATGTGAGTTATTAGGAAATGAGACTTACCTATGTGAACCTGAGTAATCTTTCCAGTTGTGTAGTAAATTTGCTTCTGGGTTTTTTAAACATACCTACCAATTTTAGAGTCTACTAAGGTAATGAAATGATAAAAAAAATATTGGAGAGGAGTTTAAAATTCATTTGAAAGCTGAGAATCTTAGACAAGTATTGGCCTGCTTAGTGATAAATCTCCACAATGAGCTTTCTATTACAAAAATAACCTCAAGTTCTGGCTGCCTTACCCACTAATGAAAGATAATGTATGCATTTTTAACAAAATGAAGCACTTAATAATAGTAATAATTTGCCCCACTCCCATCTGAGGATATGAGAGTGCTTCACAAATATTAATGGATTTTAGCTTCACAATACCCCTATGAGAGATTTACATTAAAAAAAAAATCTTTTCCTTTAGGGAAAAAAATAAATGGTTATAAATCTTCATTTCCTTACAAATAGTGAATATTTTTGGATACCAATTAAAATATAAATTAGGTGCCATAAAATATCTGTTCTCAAAATGCTTACTGGAGTACACAATGCTTATTGAGACTAAATAACAGCAGGCATGCATCTTTGAACCTTGGCTGAAATTCAACTGAAAGCTGTGGCAGTATCAGCAGCTTTATGTTCAAATCTCTTGTCCTCCTTTCAGGAGTACCGGTGCACCAGGAATGAAGCATGGGAGTGAAGGGACAGCAGCTTAGAAGTCTTGAACAAATAAAATAGCTCTGTTGATAAATCAAATGGTTAGTTGCTTGACCACACTTTGGTTCATTACAAAATGTATTCAAGAGATTAAATGAAACCATATCAGTCAGGTTCACTGTTCTAAATCAGTTATAACATAAAACAAGATGAAGTTTCAACACAGTGCCAGTCTCTGGGAAGACATTTCATGCAGCATTGTTACATTAATCTTACCCAAAAGGTATGTTCCCAAAATTATAACTCTTAGGCTGTGGCTACACTACCCCTGCCTTTTGGAAGAGGCATATAAATGCAGCCATTCAAAAATGCAAATAAGGCACTGATATGAATATTCAGCATCTCATTTGCACAATATCGGCCACCCAGCCCTTCAAAAGTGCTGATTTCAAAATAATAATAGCTGTGTAGCTGGGGTTCCTTCGAAAGGGAGTCCCACTTTTGAAAGCACCCTTCTTCCCAAATAAGAAGAATACACACTTCACCACACGCCCTCACCCCAAAAATTTCTCCACTTCTTGGTCAGGCATGAGGGATCTTACACAAATTACAATGTTAAAAATGTGATATAAATTAGAGATAGTTCTGCCTTCACAGGTAAAAGCATGTTGTATTTGGTATATCATACGATTAAAAGCTCCAGCATCAGAGCCGCTAATGCTGTAGTTGAAAGTCTCAATCAGATCCTGTGAAACAAACAACACTGTAAGTAAATTTGTTAATTTTGAAGGTGCTACAGGATTGCTTGTTATTTGTGAAAGATTGTCATTTGCCCTTGTTTTTCTGCTGAGATGGTTCTGGAAGTTCCGCACTTTTTGTTTGTGTAGAATACCAGCTGGGAGGTATCTCCTGCTAAAAGCCTGTGACAGCTTGCGTTAAAGAGTCCAAGTTCTGAAACAGGTGGGTAAAACAACTCTCATGCTCTGAAGTTTGGCTCATAGTGAGATCTGTAACATGCATTCATCAGTGCATTACATATGCTCAGAGTCAGCACCTTCCTCCGTACTCTGGGCAGAAGAGTAAGCTGCTGAGTCTTAGAAAGAAAGTTTAGAATGATTAATATGCTGATAGTACTAATTCCAATCTGTTTTGTTGTCGTTTTTCATCTCTCACTCTCAGAAAGGCTTTTTCTAATCTACGAACCTTACATTGCTGTCCAATTATCCTACAGGAAAGTCACCCGGATTCATCATGTTTGTTATCTTTTGCTTACATTCCATTGTGAAATTTGCGGGCCTGAAATGTAAATATTTAATTATTAATTTTTCTTAATTTTTCTTTTGTTCTTTCTTTCATTCAGTTGCTTAACTTGAAACAGGGTGGAATACTAGGTCATTTAATACAGTTATTTCCATGTGTCTTTAAAAATGTATGCTTATGAATTAAAGATGAAATGATGCAGTGGGCTTGAGGAGTGTGAAGTGTGGAAAAGTGTATACAATATGTCTCAAAACCTTAAGTGGTGTGATGCAACAGTAGAATACTACTGTAAAAGGAAAAAAAGTCTGATGTGAGCTGTGGAAAACTGTGGGAAATTGTAGAAATATCAAAGTACTACAGGTGCTATCTTTAGAGTACTCTGAAAATACAAACTGTTTACTTCAGGGGGGAAAAAAGCTGCAGATGAGGTTTTTGAAGAAATAACAAGGTTTAAATTAGATGTTACCACTGAAACAAGAGACCTTTTAGTCACTGTGAACAGTTCTCTCAAAAACACGGCATTATGCAGCAGCAGTTAAAAAAGCTAAAAATGTTAGGAACCATTAGGAAAAGATAGATAAAATAACAAAATATAACGCCTCCATAGAGATCTGTGGTATACCCACACTTTGAATAAAGTGTGCCATTCTGCTCATCCCTTCTCAGACAAGATGTCTTAGAATTGTCAACACTGCAGAAAAGGGCAAGAAAAATGA
This sequence comes from Carettochelys insculpta, assembly GCF_033958435.1. Taxonomy (NCBI): domain Eukaryota; kingdom Metazoa; phylum Chordata; order Testudines; family Carettochelyidae; genus Carettochelys; species Carettochelys insculpta. The sequence continues at coordinate 14,685,863 of NC_134139.1, forward strand.
TCGGGATTGGGGTGGGGAGAGAGGGAGATAACACAGCATCCATGCACAGAGAGAGAAACTCCTGGGACTATTCATCTTAGAAAAGAGACAGCTAAGAGGGGATATGATGGAGAGCTGTACAGTTGTGAATGGTATGAGAAAGTGAATGAGGAAGTGTAATTCATCCCTTCACATGACATAAGGACTAGGGGTCACCCAATGAAGTTAATTGGCATTGGGCTTAAAGAAAACATAAGGAAATACTTCTTTATGTAACACACAGTCAATCTGTGAAACTCGTTGCTATTGAATTTGTGAAAGTCAGACATATAACTGGGTTCAAAAACAAATTAGATAAGTTTGTGGAGGACAGGTTCACCTGTGCCAAGATGGTCAGGGACACAACTCCATTCTGTGTGTCCTTAAACCTCCAACTGCCAGAAGATGGGACTACGTGATAGAAGATGGATGAGGTGATAAGTGCACTGTTCTGTTTATTTCCTCTGATGCAATCTTGCACCGGCCACTGTTAGAAGACAGGATATGGGGCAAGGTGGACCATTGGGCTGATCCAGAATGGCTGTGCTTCTATTCTTAACTCATAGGCGACTATGTCCTGGCAGATATTCACTGAAGTTTTGTAAAAAATGTATTAGTAGTTTTTTTTATGCATTTTAGAACAATTTGCAAGTGATGTGGGCTGCTTCTGGGGCAACAAGGGAGATGCAGGTAAGTCACATATGCCCTAGCCTCTTACTCCATTTGTGAACGTGCAGTTAAGATCACAGTGCTAATTCTAGTGCCCAAATACAGGAGCCACTGACTCAAGCTCCCCAAAATCATTTTTTGGAGTCATGCCTCTCTTCCTTTGGCTTGTTTTATTTTGTTTGTTTCTGTGCAAGCAATGATGGGTAGGTAGTCCATCGTGTCTGACGATGACGTCTAAAGGAGGATGCTCCCCTGACTGGGAATCGAACCCTGACCATGGTGGTGAGAGTGGCAAATCCTACATAGTGTACCAAATCACTGTCCCTGCATTTCTGCCTCTTATGATTTTGGCTCTAAACATTTGCATTAATGAGCATTTGATGTTGTTGTTCAAATGCAGCTTGTGGGTGGAAAATTGTCCTGGGTTTCTTTTAACGATTATATCCAGAACTACTCATTATTTATTTAAGATAGGCCAGTTGGATGCACAACCCTTGGAAAATGAGGCAACTTTTTTAGAAATTTAAATATGGCCCTGAAAACCTTGCCTTCCTCAACTAATGTTTATGTACCTGAAATTTAGTTTTGAAATTAGTGATAATTGCAAATGTGTGTATGCATACTTTTTTCTGCATTGCAGAAGGATCAATGGGAAATTTAATGCACAGTGCTTTCTTTGGCACTCATTTTTAGAGATTTGCATGGAAATCTTTATGCTGGTTCCCTTGTGCACTGTGAAAGCATGTACAATAAACTCTTTCATATCCATCAGCCCTGGGACCGGGAAGTTGCCAGATATTAAAATATTCTGGATAACAGAGAGGTAAACCTAGCAATGCACAACGCTAAAGAAAAACAAGATTTGACATTAAGAAACAAACAAAAATATATACAGAGTACTTTATTTACCAACAACAGTAGTACTGTACACTGTAAACTTACACTGTGTTTGCTATATTTATTTGTGTTTACTTTCACTATGGAAAATGTAACTAAAATTTACTTATGGTTAAAATGCTGGTTTTCTGGATAATGAGTGTTTCCGGTAATAGCTGCTCTCAGCAACCTTGAAAATTAGAAAGTTACTTTTGTTGTTGTTGTTTGTTGTTTTTAATGAAAAGCAGAGATTCTTGTGTAATCCTTTTTGTGACCAAGAGCTGTGTCTTTGTGTAAAATGTCAACTATCCTGAGACTCGTGATCTTTGCAAGGGTTGGCTGCACTTAGGCCATTTCTACACAGTCCACTTCCTTTGGAATTCCCTGCACCTCATTAACATAACGTCATGTGATTTGGAGTCTGGAAGACTGTTCTTCCAGACTGCAAAACGCCGTGTAGAAGCACAGCCCCAGAGGGGCTTCCAGAAGGAAGTCCTCCTTCCAGAGGCACCTTCTTCCCAAATGAGGTATGCAAATGAGGTAAATTGAAAATGCAAATGTGGCATAGACTTGCATATCTGACACCTTATTTGCATATTCTCATTTCGAAATAGCTTCTTTCGAAAGAAGAAAACCAATGTAGACACTGCTTTTTTGAAAGTAAACTGGATCTTCAAAAGGACCCTTCTTTCCTTTTTTATGGGAAGGATTCTTTCAAAGATGGGGTTTACTTTTGAAGGAGCAGTGTCTACACTGGTTTTCTTCTTTTCAAAGAAACTATTTCAAAATAAGAATATGCAAATGAGGTGCCAGATATGCAATTTTGTACCTCATTTGCTTTTTCAATTTACCTTTCAAAAGAGGAATGCGAGTGTAGATACAGCCTGAGACTGGACTGGTGTGTGTCTCTCCTATAGAAAAGATACTCACTATAACCAATTGTGGGAGATTGCCTCTTTATCTCAGGCAATAAAAGGGCTTTGAAGGACATGGGTCTTTTCTCTCTCTGGCCGTGTCTACACATGCCCCAAACTTCGAAATGGCCATGCAAATGGCCATTTCGAAGTTTACTAATGAAGCGCTGAAATGCATATTCAGCGCTTCATTAGCATGCGGGCGGCAGCGGCGCTTCGAAATTGATCATGGGAATAAGGGGACTTCGAAGTAGGCGGGGCTAATGATTTCAGCGCTGCATTAGTAGGCGGGGCTAATGATTTCAGCATGCATTTCAGCGCTTCATTAGTAAACTTCGAAATGGCCATTTGCATGGCCATTTCGAAGTTTGGGGCACGTGTAGACGTAGCCTCTGTGATTTTTGTGAAAAGTCTCAGGGGGTAGAGGGATAGCCGTGTTAGTCTGTAGCATCACAAACAGTAAGCAGTCTTGTAGCACCTTAAAGACTAACAGTTTTATTTATTAGGTAATGAGCTTTCATAGGTACGACGTACTTCCTCACCCATAAAAGCTCATTACCTAATAAATGCATTAGTCTTTATTACAGGACTGTTTATTTGTGAAAAGCGTTCGCCCCCAATGATAGCTAACTCATCATTCCTCATGATCAAAGGAAACATGCACAACACTATCAAGAGAGGAGCCTGGGAACTTAAATTCAAAACTTTGGTAGATGCTAAAAATTATAGTCACAGAGAGTTAGCTGTGTTCGTCTATATCTTCACAAACCAGAGAAGCAGACTTGTAGATAGCTCAGTGGTTAGAGCATTAGCCTAGTAAACACAGGGTTGTGAGCTTAGTCCCTGAGGGGGGACATTCAAGGTTTTGGTGCAGGTTACATTTAAAAAAAAATCTGATAGGCATGGTGATAGGTCCTGCTGTCATTGCAGGGGATTGGACTCAATGACCTTGGTCCCTTCTAATTCTAAAAAACAAACAAACAAACAGATTATTACGTGATGAGCTTTTGTGGGACAGACCTACTTCTGTCTGTCCCACAAAAGCTCATCACCTAATAAATCATTTTGTTAGTCTTTAAAGGGACAACTCACTAATCTCTCTCTCTCTCTCTCTCTCTCTCTCTCTCTCTTTGGGAGGGAGGGGGTCATTTGAGTCCTTCACCTTGAGTGGTCCCTTTAAATATGTGCTAACTAGTTGTGCTAAGCTATCTGTTAGGTTTAGTATGTAGGCATGATGCTCTTAGAACATTGTCAGACTAGAAGAAGAGCTCTGTCACTCCAAAGCATATCCTTCTCTCCAACAGAAGTTGGTCCAGTAAAAGATATTATTTCACCCTCTTTGTCTCTTTTAAATAATGTGGCAGCATGAGGGATCCTATAAAATCGTATGTCTCTGTGGCTAATGTCATCACCCTGGTCCTTTTCAGGTGGTCATAGTGATAAGTTCAGTTACAGATTTGCAGACCTTTGACCTGAGAGTTTTCTAATAGTTGCTGTGAAAAGTGCTTTTTAAAAATGTTCTCTATAAAATAGAAACTCCATCATCCACCTGAGTTAATATTTTAAAATTTGTCTTTAAGTTTAAACTAATATTTACTGAAACTTCTGATGCAATTTGACATTGACTCCACTTATGCATAATAGGCAGTTCTTACTTAACTAATAATTTCCTTATGTGGGAAGTGTGAAACCAACAGTCTCGGCATGATTTTCCTAGATTTATGGCAGTGCTTTATAATGACCTGAATTGCTTTTTAAAATGTTAGCTACATTAATATCTTTTCATCCTATGGTTTTCTGAACAATTTAAAAGAGCAGTATGATATCGTTGCAGCTGGAATGGTTTGCTTGATTGAAACATTGAAAAATAAAAAAGGAGGTATATTTCTGAAAGTTAGGTTAATACGAATAACAGTATTTTTACTATGTAACTTAAAAAAAGGTTGTTTTCTCATTGATATACCCGATTAACCTATATAGGGAAATACAACTGGAAAGTCCAGGGTTTTTGGGGTTCTGGAGGCTTGACCCTTATCTGTTAAGAAACAAGAATGCAAATAGGATTAAACGCAAACTGCATGTCATGTCAGCACTCTGAAGCACAATTTTCAAAAGTGGGAGAAAGAAATATTTTAAAATTTCCCTACATTATGGGCTGACATGTTCCTTGGAGTGCTTGCTGGTAAAGTCAGACTACCAGCTTATCAAACAATCAGTGATTGAAATTTTCAGTGGCAGCTAAAGACTTTTAGGCGGGCTGCTGTAAACTTCCCAGGAAATGTACTGCTACCACCCCAACTCAAACTCTAGTTTCTGTCTCTGCCTCCTTCAGTTTATTCTCCATAGGGCAATTCTCTTTCCCCCTCTTCATTATGTATTGTTGTTTAGAAATGAATAAATGAATCAACATGGCAGTACATTAATTAAAGATACAGCTGATGATGCATGTCAGCTCATTGAAGATAGTAAATGTCTTTTAATTTTATTGCCTCCTCTAAGAATTTGTTGATTTTCACATTAACTGCATTAATGCAGTATTTCAACTGCATAATTTCATCATACTTTTTAATAACCTATCTTTCAGAAAAAGCAAAATCCAAACAAATTTTGACCAAAAATTTCAAAGTTGCTTTGGAACCATAGAAATCAGAGTTGCAGATGCTCAGGTTTTTAAAATATAAAACCTTTGGTTTGTTTTATAAATATGTATTTTGATACTGAACTTTATCCCTCAAATATGAAAATTTTAGCTGCTATCGCTATACATTACAAGCTATTCAGGTACTGTGCAACTCTGGTCTGTGACCAGAGTAAGATCAAACTGGGAAAGCAAAGGAGTTGGAACTAGAAAATTTTATTTTTTCTTTTTCGGGTTCAGACTCTGAATTATTTCCATCCTTATATCTCATGCTTTCTCTTACCCTATTCCTGTTCTCAAAGGCAAAATTGAAGCATGTTATGCATGCATTTAGAGTGGCAGCCATGTTTATAGGCTCATAACCAATATTGGGAACTTAGAATTTAAAATAGATATAATTATTTCCTCCTCCTCCCCCAATAATATGTCTCCACTATTATGTCAGTCTCCACACAGTGGCACTGGAACTATTTTTGGGGCAGGAGTGCTGAGCTGCACTCCTCCCGTTAGCTCTTTTGAGACTTGGTTGCCAACTGTCCTGGACTGGACAAACCGGACTCCATTACTACAAATAGCATCCAGTCCAGGAAAGGTGGCAACCCTTATTGCCCCAGGCTGGGGGCACAACTGGAGGCTGCTGAAGTGCCCTGGGCTGGCAGCAGAACCAGTGGGTGGTGGGATCCAAGAGGCGCCAACAGAGTCTGTGGCATGACCAGTTGGGCCCCGGGTGGGAAGCAGTGGAATGAACAGCAGGGCTTGTGGGACTCCAGAGGGTACTGGTAGGACCCACAGCAAGACTGGTGGGACCCTGTGGGAGAGGGCTACCTGGAGGCCAGGACCCAAGCCTGGAGGAGCTGGCAGCAGGGTCCAGTTCCAAAGGGCAGGGAAGCTGGGTGTGAAACCTGGGGTTGCTGTATTCCCCTCCCCCTGTGTTACTGCTTCCAATGCCTGTTTCCACATGCTGCTTCTCCTTGAAGCAAAGCTACATGTTGTTCTGTCACCTCCTCCTTTGAGTGTCCTCCTCCCTTCTGAACAGTTCTGCAGGAGCACTAGTCTCTCTTTATTCAGTGTATGCTGTTCAGAAGGTGTAAACTTGTGCAGGCTTGGCTTCCAGAGAGGAACCATTTTACTCCAGCCGAGATTGTGGTCCTATATTTCCATTCAGGAAAACTGCCTTTCTGTAGCCATGCCTTCCTCAAACTCTAACCATCTGATTATGCCAGGTTTGAGAGGAAATGGGGACAGTCCTTACATTTTCCCTCACCTGAAAGATCTTCTGTCAACAAGTGGCCAATCATCACTCGACCACTCCATTTCTATTTTGTACTGCCTATTCTGGCTGTTCTCATTCTCTTTTGCCCTTTCATTTTAAGGTTCTTTATGGCAGCCATGTTTCTTCATTTGGTCTTGAGAAAATGCCTTGCACATTATGAGGACCACTGACCTGTAAATAATAAACAGGAAAACCACTAGTATTTGTGAATAGAAAGGGGAAAATTGACAGGTTTTTCTTTTAAGAAGGTGTAAGTGCCTTCTGCTTTTCAATCAAGCCACGCCAGACTGCATCAGTCTGTGCTTTAATGTTGGGAAAGAGCACATGTGATTTGAGTGTGTTTAAGAAGCTTGAGGTCCTTGTGTCATCCTTACAGCCTATTATCATTATTTATAGTCCACACACATTTTAAGGTATGCATTAGTTGTTGATCTGTCAAAAATCAGCAGCCTATATACATACCACCCTACACCGTTTTAGGGTAAGTGCTGTACTTTCTGGTCATTGTGACAGTATCCTTAGATCACTCCTTGCATTACTGTTTGCTTCATGTAATTCCTCATTTGCTTGGTTTTTTTTCTTTATATTATATACAGACTACTTCTTGTGTCTTGAGCAGCGGTACCAGGAAGATTTTTAACTATTATTTTTAAATCAAAGACTTTATTAAAAAAAAAGACACTCCAATAAGTTTCAATTACTTAATGCAGCATATCCTTAGAAATCTAATCACTTCCAGATGGAGCAATTCATACTTCTAAGAGAGCGCTAATTTGAAACTGAATTGGGCTTTTTGGTATATTGCATCTTAGAGTATCCTTGTACATTACAGAACCAAAGTCCTTAAAAATTAAGCAATCTAGATCTGAAAATAAGTAGTCTAAATATAAACATTATTTAAATCGTTCCGATTTAAAATAGATTTTTTTTCATGACACTCACCATGTGGTATGGATATACATCCTTCTGAATCTGCAGTAGTCACTAAAGGCAGAGGGATGCATGTGCAGGGGCAGAGTGGGTGAGGAAGGGTACAGGACGCAATGAAATACTGTAACCATTCTTCTGGGAAAGTAATCAGTATTTAGGCAAAAGTGAAATGTCTTTAGAGCTTCAGCAAAATTAGCTGATGTTTTTCAGTTTTGCTGAAAATCATTTGTCCTCTACAACCATTTCTCTTCAAATGTTTTATTTACTAAAAAGGGTATTTATAGCTTATACGTATAAAATTCTCCTTCTACAGTTAACTATACCACAAATCAGCTTCACAGACCTTTTATCTTAGGGATTTTAGAATTTTACACTGCCTCCATCATTGCAATGTCTGAGCACTTCCACAAACGTTCAATAGCAGTTGCAAACTTACTCGCAGACTTTATGGCCTCATGACTTTATTCTAAGACTATCAGGGAACCTACGCTGGAAAATAGTTATTTATGGTAGGAATAGGCTTGAGACAACTGCATCTTCTTTCCTAATACTGCTGCACAAGTAGTGTGCACTATTGACCACCGCACAAGACTCCAATCAGGCCCGATACTTGGTGTTTTTTCATACTACAGGTTGAACCTCTATTGTCTGGCACTCCCGGGACCTGATTGATGCTGAACAAAAGAATTTGCCGGACCATGGGAGGTCAATGTTGTCCAGCAGCAAGCATTATCAACACTTTGACCACTTACTGGGCTCTTAGAAGATATTTAGGGGTAAATTACAGCTAAATAACAGCACAGAACACTGAGAACCAGGACTGGTTGCAGGAAACAAACATTATGGGATCACTGGAAAGTTGACCACACCCATTGTAAGTGGTCATCTGGATTATGGATGTTGCTGGATGAGCGAGTACCAGATGAGAGAAGTTCAACCTGTAGAATATCTCCCATGTTGACTGGCTTTCCAGAGTGTCAACTATCATTAAAAAAAATAAAAAATAAAAAAAAAAGTCTCAGGTTGTTATGGTTGCTAAGAAAGTCTTGAAAATGTGAAGTTTCAGGGAAGTAGGAATCTGGTGGCATCTTCAAGACTAACAGATTTATTTGGGCATAAGCTTTCAAGAGATACAATTCACTTCTTCTGATGCATCTGAATCTCCTGAAAGCTTATGCCCTAATAAATTTGTTAGTCTTGAAGGTGCCACGGGACTCCTCGAAAATGTGAAATTACCATAACAGGTATAGTCCTACCTGCCTGAGTTTGCAGAGAGCTCTGTGGTGTGATTTGGCCTATTCATTCCAATGGTGTTTACTTTGATGCCTTATAAAACGCTTCAAATATTCCTATTGTTAACTATTGTCATATTTCGACAATTTATCCAGTCTTCCTGGGTAAGAGCTCATTTTCTTGCCAGTTTTGTGTGGTCTTAGCAGTGTACCTGTTTCTCCCCCCAGTTAGAAGGAGCCAAACACTGTCTGACCCCATAGAGGGGGCTCAAACCTGAACGATCTATTGGAGCATATCATGTGTAGAAGCAAAGATGCAAGGATAATATTAAATGAGTTTCCCATCTTCTCTTTCCTTCTGCTTTCTATCCCCATCAGTAGTACTGTCCTTGGGTAGTAAAATGTGGATGCCACACAGAGCTCCGGCCTCCAGTTACATAACTTTGTCTCTACTAATGACTTGAACTGATGACACTGGTATCTACTGTTAGCACCATACCAATTTAGTCTCTTGAAATGTTATGCCATTGTAATAAGAGAGAAAAAAAATGTGATTTTAAAATATTGTGCTTTTCAAATGCCTTTTTTAATATGAGAAGTAGTTGCTTTTCTTAGGCTTTATTGAATAATTAATCTTATTTAGGCAGTAGGCTCAATATATCATTTTATGTGACTGCCTGGGTGTATATATTTTTGGACATTACTTGTTTGAATCCTGATACAAGCATATCTTGTTCATCTGGTTCTATCAGAATTTTTTATTCTTCATAATACCCCAGCATCAATAATTGATTAAAGAGTTTTATTCTTAAATCCAGAGAGATTTTAATTATCTCTACATTTACTTAGTTTTAATGCTATCTACATTTTTAATACACAAACTGTGTCAAATCAACTGAATATGAATTGATTGAAGCATATAATGGGTGCTTGGTATTTTTCCCTGACCATTTTAAAATTACTTATTTGAAATGTACAAATAGAAGGCAGTACACTTTGTATAATGTCGTGTTCTTCACATTATATTTTATTATATCATATAGGTAAAGTCCAAATGCTTAGAAATGGAAAGGCTGCTGTTACTGTGCAAGGCTGCCGTTACTGTGCAAATGGTACAAAATCCATGTATGGTTGCATATACCTAGTAATCTTTCCAGGTATATTTTTCTCTTTTATATAGTGATGAAATGCCAATGAGTGAGAGATTATTATTTATTAGCAGTAGTAGTAGTAATAACTTTGAAATATTAAGTAGATTGTCTTCTCCTTAGTCAAGCATGTTAAAAGTGCTAAACAGATACCATACTAACTTAATACAACCATTAAACAATAAATACCAGAATATTACGAAAGTAAGTAATCCAAGGTATTATATGTGACAGCCTCAGATTATGAAAAATAGCCAGTCCTTTTGCGTTAGTGCTGAAAGCTCACAGTATCGTAAGGTGTTCAGTAATCCATGAACACATTTGAGGGTTACCCTTTAGAGATCTTGGTTACATTATGGTAGTAGCTCATCCTAGTTCTGTCTAAAAGGGATCATAGTGTAGACATAACTTTCATGTTCTGGTCTGTTGACTCGGACACTCTTTGTTTGCTACTGAATACTGCATCAAGGATTCATTAAATAAAAAGGGTTACTGGGTGCTATTCTAATCCTAAATCCTATCTTTCCATGTGTTTATCTGTCTACTTGTAAATTTAGTATCCCACAGGGATTTGTGTAAAAATATCATTATCACACAGCAACTTCTTTATTTCATCCAGTCTGTTAAACAGAAGAAACCATTATATAGACAGCATTTGTGAGCTGTAGCCACACAGAAAACATAGGCTGCTTCTATTCTAGTATACTAGTGCTCTCACAGATACTACCAAGTGAAAGCCACTGGCAAGTGCTATGTTTTTTGAGGATCACTGCCTTTTAAAATGCTTTGAATAATAAAGACCATAAAATATGGGCACCAATATATGTGCCCTGTGCTTGAATCCAGTCCTAGAGGCGGAAATAGATTTCAATAGTTATTCTCTGTCGTGCAAACAAAGCAGTGACAAGTAACTTTGAGTCATATAGCATGCTAGTGGTCATCCTAATTTGCTAGTCTGTAGCTAATATGGAGGAGCAGAGGGAAGCCAATACCCTTGTGCTATTGCAAGAACTGTGGTAGTATGTTCACCAAAGGTTGGTGAGAGATGTGCTCAGTGGTGCAGGTTGAACCTCTATAAACCAAGGGCCAGGACAACACACAGGTGGCTGCGGGGCTCAGCTTCTGGGTGCAGGGTTTTGCTTGTGGTCCCTAGTTGGGGGGCTCCAAAGCTACTCTGCCTCTTCCCTGATTGCTCCCCTTGTCCCCACTGTCAGTCTCTCTGCTGCTGCTGGAACGGAGTCCCACTGGTGGTGTGGAGGGGCCAGCATTGCTCTCTCCTGGCCTGGCAAATTCCCTGGGATCAGTCAGACCAGGGAGATTCAATCTGTAGTATCATATTGTAGCCTCAAGTAACTGAGGTACCACAATGAGTTTGCTGTTTAGATGGGTTCCCATGATAATCAGTACAGTCAGCATCTAATTCAATGCCCACTGAGAAGTGAGCACTGTTAGGGGTGTGCTCTGTCATAATCCACAGGACTTGAACCCAGGCCTTTGTGGGTCAGGATGCTAGAAATCAAACCAGAGAGTCAGCCACGCCAGTAATCTGGAGGCAGCTGGCTGACACTGACTTACCCACAATACATGAGGCTCAGTACCACTCTGAGGCTCAGTCCCTGAGGTCCAGTTAGTAGAATGCTGGAGTAGCTGATTGCCTGTGTCCTCGGCTTGATTTCGTGGCAGCCTGACCCAGCTTGATTCAATGCATCTGACTTATGGTTCCTGACCTCCAGTTTGGCTCCTGCCTCTGACCCCTAGGCATCCTGAACTCATCTAACTAATTCCCTACTCATGGTTTCGATCACTCACTCTTATGCTGCTTCTGGTCCTCTAGAATCCTGATCCAGATGACTCTTGATGCCTGTTGCATAATTACAGACCCTGGCTCCATCTACCAAGTCAAGCTATCCACAGTCTGGCTGTGATGTGGACTTTGCCCCATGGTAAAAGCATGGTAGAAAAGTTGATGGTAGCACATCTGTGAAGGGTTGAATCCCCATAAAAGTGATGGTAGCAAGATTAGTCACTATATCATAATTTGTTTTGTGGTCTGACAAGCTGCCATTTAAACTTCCATCCTTTGCTGCTTCAGTATTTTCTGTTGAGGATACGAAAGATGGAGTGAGTTATGAATGTCGGACCTCTGTCCTTGAATCCTTTCCCTCCATCTCAGGTAATCTATAGAAGAAGTTATTTGTAGTATTTATTGAGTCTTCTAGAATAAACGTGTAGGGTCCAGTAATTTCAGTTAAAGTATTGTTAGGAAAATGTCAGAAATATTTGCGTAGTTTGGTAACTGTTTTTGTCTGGTCAAAATCATTACCTTAAGTGTCCTGAGGGGCCTTTTCACTTTTCACCTTCATGCATACTTTGCACAGAATTCTGTTAGGGATTGTAAGCTTTATACTAAGAAGTTTGTTTGCCTTGCAGTTCTGACTCAGATAATAAAAATGAAATATCTTCTTCAGCCTGGACAAATTTTGGGTCTGAAGCCAAAAGCTTGGGACCATCAGTGGGCTTCTGTAGAGTTTAGGTGGTAAATTAAAATTACAGCTATAACCTTGAACTGTTGTTTTGGAATATACACCAATAAATATAATGGGTCCATTGGGAAGGCAGAGAGCAGTTTTAGATTTATGAGGGGGGGAAGAAATCAATAGTCTCCCTGAGGCTATGTAAGTCATGAGTAGTACTCGTAGTTTTATGCAAAGTTGACAATATCATGAAATATAAACCCTTGGTTTGGCTTTTTACCAGAAATTCAAGTGGCATTCAAAAGAAAAGTAAATGTTTTGTCTTGTGTCTTCAGGAGGCACTTTTTATCATTTTGCCTGGTCAGTTCCCTTTAATTGAGAAATAAAGGACAGGTTGGTTTTCAATTCACTTTTCTCTGAGTGTTGGATTATTTCTCTCCCCACTTCCCACCCTCCACTTTGATTACATTTGTCTGGCCCTGATGAATCTTTATTCTGTAAATGCCAAGTCGCACGCCTTGCCTGCTAATAAAATGAGGTGGGGTTGAGGGGGAGCTGGAGGAAGAATTAAGTGCCAGCCTTAAGGACAGTCTTAAGTTCTAGATGATAATTTTATTAATGTTAATAACATTACAGTGCACAACGTAGAATCTGGTGATGCAAAAGTTCTGTTGGGTCATCTAGTCAGTCTCCTTACCAAAAGAGATTATTTTGTACAATTGCTAGTCTATTGTTCACTCTATTGTTAAACTACATCTGTTAGTAAAAGGGAAGAGGAGACACTGGACATAATTAAAAGTAGTTCCACTATTTTTCTACTTTTTGGGGTTTTTTTTTTTTGGCGGGGAGAGAGCGGGGAGGGAGAGGGAAAGCCCCTTCTAGTTTTCTCCTGAAGGGAAACAAAAGCCTTACCTTTTCAAAGGCCCCACTCTAAAAAATCTTGGTCTGTCATGATTTGAGTTTCTAAAATTTCCCACAAAGCTAGAAACAATTTCATGTAACAGATCTCTTTAATATGTTACATACACAAGAATAACAATTATTTGTGACTAGAACAAACAAAACAAATTGTCATCAAAGGTTTTGGGGTAAATACTTCCTGAGGAACAGACTCGTGGACTTTAAGGTCCGAAAGGACCTTGATGACCTAGTCTGACCTACTGCTCTTTGCAGGACCCAGAACCTCACTCACCTGCTTCTGAAATAGACCCTTACCTCTGAAGTCCTCAGAATACAATCTATGTACTTCAAGTTACAGAGAATTCACCATTTTCACTATTGACCTGCTAGTGACCCTGCTCTTTGCTGGCACTGCCCAGGGTTTCTGACAGTCTGACCTTTGGGAAAATGCCTTTCTTGCCCCAAATATGGTGATCAGTTAGACCTGGAGCATGTGGACAAGACCCCTCCCAGGCCTGGACCTGCGAAATAATTCTTTGTAGTAACTCGGTGCCCTTTACAGCTAGTACCCTGTCTGAGACCACTGGGGATTTTTGCTACTTGCAGTCTTCAGCAGGCCACATCATTGGGAGGGCCACATTGGTGAAAAGGTTGGGATCCAATGGTCTATTTAATTTAATTCCATTTCTTTTATTTCACTTTGCAAGTCCATGCAGTTTTTCTTGTCTGATACCCTGGTCCTCCTCCATATTGGCAGTACCTCCCAACTTTGTCTCATCCATGAATGTTATTAGCACAGGCTCACTTTTGTGCCAAAGTCAGTAATAAAATTTCATCATTGGTTGGATTTATGATTAGACTGGCAAATGAAATGCACAAGCATTTGTTTATGATTAGAGATCCCTAATTTGTTGTCACACACCTAGAGTAGAAGCAATGTGGGAATATTCTGAATAGTGACTCTATGTATGTTATTGTGAAACTTGCATGTTTATTTTGTAGCTCTTTTCTTTTTTCAGGTTGCAAGTATTCAGGTACTAAGATTATGGTCACTGTATAAAAATAAAGATCACATTTTTTTCCAGTTAAACAACATATGCATGACTGTTTAGATATATTTCTTACTTTAAACCCTAACTTCTGAGCAAAAGAGGAAGACCTTGGAAAACATGGAGGTCTACTGAGACTAAAAGATAACAAATGGGGTAGTCTTGGAGCTAGCTAGAAGTTTTGTCCCAAGATAGAGTGACGAGGAGGAGACTTGTAGATGAGTTATGCTCCACACAGAGTACAAGTAGTCATAGCCTGGGCAAACAGGTATCCTTTGTAAATCATCCTGGGGAGAGGGAAAGATTAACTTGTACAACCAGCTTTTTGTCTACAGGGAGATGGCATAAGTGTATATCAGAATAAAATTTGCTTCTGCAGTTAGGATTTAGTTAGTAGTTCTGCAAAAAATGTAGAGGTAGGAAAATAATTCACCTCACTGGCTTTTAGCTGTGCTCATGCGTGAAAAAATGGTGAAACCTTGGTTTTTGTCATCAACACTGGCTTACTTGATGTATAAGATAGTATTTTTGACTTCTAAAGCCTCAAACAATTTGTGTTCAATCTAGACCATGACTATATCTCTCTTCATATGAAAGAGCAGTAATTACATTTATCCTTGAATAGCCCTTTAGCAAAGATGAGAGAGGGAGAGAGAGTTAGCAGCAAGATGTTCTCAATTTTGGAATTCACTCTGCACCTCTTCACTTTCTGGGTTTGGTGACCTTCGTTACAAATGGCAAGATAGATTAGGTTAGTGTGCCAGGCTTTTGCATTAGAAGGGGAATATGTTGAAGAGGTTGCAATGGTATCTGTATTTATGGTCAAGGAAATTTTATTGTGGTGATCTGTATTTTTAATTTTAGTACCCATACTTTTTTTCAAAAATATTTTAGCTGTTTAGACCACAAATATAATTTGGAAATGTGGAAGTGGAAATAAATTGAAATAAATAATCGTAAAGTAAGTAGATGTGAGCCTGAATGCAATTCAGACAGCACGTCAGTTGAGTTTTACACAGTCATTTTTTCAGAGCAGGAGCACACATACGTTATAAATTTCATCATATTAATTTGTTTTATGAGCTGCATTTCATCCATTTATTACTTATGGATTACAAGTAGCAGCAATGGGTAAGCATAGTGCCAGGTAGGCAGTATGTGATGCTTTTGATGGGATAAGAGCCAGATCTCTTGTGTGATATAACAAACTTGCTCCACAGAATGGAATAATACGTCTCTGCATCTGACTATATCTCGTAATGTGTTCTCTGTAGTTCTGTTGTAGAGCTGGTTGGGTATTTTGAAGTCAACCTGTTTGGCAGTGAATCCTACAAAGGTTCATCTGAGCTCCAAGTTGTTGCTCTCCTTCATGCTCAGCTATAAGGTGAAGGTTTCATGCTTGGGGTTACAGTCCTGTCTGTGCTGGCAGCTGCATCTCAACAGTTTTACAGAAGGGTAGACCATGTCAAAAAACACTCCTGGATGCTTTGAAGAGAGGTCAGACTTTTAACTTGGGGTCCCTCTTTCTGGACAACTGTTCAGGATAACAGCTTCTAAATCTGCAAAATAATGAATGACGTATTGGTCGCATTAAAGGTAGTAATGATAAAAACAAGTTTGTGACTGAGCTTGCAGCCAATTGAAAATATTTGTATTGCAGTTATGTACGTATGCCACATCTGTGTGTACTATTTAAAAACAAAACAATACAGAATAAACCCCACGCCCCCAAATTTTTTTGATTGACTGAAAGCAGTTCCACAGGTGTTGAATTCCAACCCACCAGTGCTTTTTTTTAAAAAAAAAAAAAAAAAAAAGAAAAAGGAAAGAAAGAAAAGAAAATTGAAGCCGGTACACAGCTTCTTCCCGCTGCCCCGGAACGGTTCCCGCAGCTGGCGCCGCCTGTGGACCTCCACACCCCAGCCACAGGGCAGCAGGGGCCCCTGCCCCTTGCCTGGGTCCCCTGGCGTGGCCAGCTCCCAGCCACTGGGCTTCCGGGTTTCCCCAGCCAGGTCCCCGGGTCTGAAGCTGCTGGTGGGGCTCCCAACCCTGGGACTGCTGGGGTTTCCCTGGCCTTGCCTAGGTCCACAGGGCTGGATCTGCGAACAGAGCTCCGTGTCCCAGCTGAGTCCCAGCCCTGGGGCTGTTGGGGTTTCCTGGGCTGAGTCCCCAGGGTGAATCTGTCAGTGGGGCTCCTAGCCGGGGTTGCTGGGTTCCCCCTGGCCCATCCGGGTCCCTGGTGCTGGAGCTGCCAGCAGAGCTCTCAGTCCCAGGGATGATAGGGCTCCCTGGCCCCATTTGGATCCCTGTGGCTGGGACTGATGGTGGGGCTTCGTTTCCATCCAACTCCCAGCCTTGGAACTGGCAGGGTCTCCCACCACCTGGCCAGGGATCACAAGGCTGCGGCTGATGAGGTGCGGGATGATGAGGGGAGGGATTGGAATCCATTTGGAAGATTGTGGGATGTTAAATGCCTAAGAAAAGAACATCAAAGAACATTTTTCTTTCCCTGCTGAAAATAAATTTAACTGGGTTGGTTGTTCATTTTTGGGGATCTGTCAACTAAATGTTCATTTAATGTCGCAGAGAGTTAGCGGAGTTAGTCTGTATGTTCAAAAACATCAGGAAGTCCTGTGGCACCTTATAGACTAACAGATATTTTGGAGCCTAAGCTTTTGTGGGCAAAGACCCGCTTCTTCAGATGCATAGATGTTAGTCTATAAGGTGCCACAGGACTTCCTCTTGCATTTAATGTCTGTAATTAGAGAAATAGAATGGAATATTCATTTTATTATAGAGCCCACTTTGGAAGAGACTTCCTGGATATGATATAGGAGAAAATAGTATCATAGTATAGTATTTTGTATCCTGCTGTGTGAATCCCTCATGGATAGGAGGAACTGTACTATAGCAGTGAGTATTTTAGGTGTTTGCTTAGTAGTCCTCATGCATATTCCTGAAAAGTGTAGGTTTTCAAAATATCAGTGGACAAACATATGCCGTAGTACCTCTGGAGGAGTAATATATCCAACCAGATTCACTTTCTCCATTTTAAAACTATTTGTACAGGTTGCTATTTTTAAAAAACATTTTGATCCAGTAATACTTTCCAAAATTGGTTGATGGTAACCAAAGGTTGCTATGGTATTTATAGAGAAAATTGTGTGGAAATGGATACCTTTTGCAGTAATTTACTCCTTATTGACTTACAGAGAGATTGTTACACTTCAAAAAGTCATGATATCAAATATGAGGAAATTTTGAGAAAACAAAACCGAACCTCTGCTATTGAACTGTTACTTGGTTTCTTTTAAATTTGGTAATTTGTCTTTGGCCAACATAATTTCACACAGTTCTGACTAGTGCTTCAGAACTTAAGGATTTTGTCAGACTAATTTAAATTAAAATATATGTCATTTCTTTTAAGTCCTTTACAGTAGATAAAATATGTTAATTTGTGTAAATGTTCTTCTGAGTGCAGATGCTTATACTGAAAGCTTGCTTATCTTAAAAGCTGCATGTCTTTCATTCTTGGCTTCTTTTATATGCACAATTTTATTTTTTTTAAATGCATGTCTTAATATTTGAGAAGACTTTTTTAAGGAGACATTTGATGCTAAGTGAGAAAGCTCTCTGCTTTTTCATAAATATGCATGAGTTCATAGAAAATCTTGTTACTGAATTGCTTTTTTCTTTTGAGGTTTTATTGCCCCCCCCAGCCCCCGTTGCCTTTTTAAGTTTCACTTCATTGCTAAAGATTAACAAATTTAGTATATTGGGATGGCTGTACTATTATGTACTCAGCATCAGCTCTGTTATGTGAGATGTCATTTTGCTTACGTTGTCTATTATTCCCAAAAGTTTGTGCACCTCACTATGTTGAGTTGCAAAATACAAATGAGGTGAATCAAAATTAATGTGATTCCCCATTTTGTTTTCAACATTTGCAGCACAATGTGCCATATTTGGTTTTCTTAATGTACTGTGATTATGTAGTTTATAAATAGAAGTATTTTGAAATTACATTTGAGTCTAATGTCAGAAATTCTTAACCTTGATTAGTTGTGAAGTATTATGAATGAAAACATGAATAATGGGAAACCTATTCAGGAATTCTACTTCAGTTATGAATGTAACCTGATTGCAGCATGTATTTTTCTTATTTGGAGCACTGGCAAGACTTTAATGTTATGCGCAGAGCTCAGTTGCATCTAATCGTATTCTGAACCGATGTCAAACTTAATTTTGAACCAAGAGGCGAAGCATTCACCATAGTGCAAAATGGAAAAACATAATTTTTATACTGCAAATAGCTCATCTCATGTAATTGTATTCAGTAATACTGAGCATTCAAGAGGTGCGATCCTGGTTTTTTATTTTAGTTGTATGAGGCACAACTGGGTGGAGATGACATATGTCAGAAATGAATGTCCAGAAATTACTAAAATCCGTGCTCTTTCATTCACCAGTGCATGTTTAAAAAAAAAAGAAAAGAAAAGAAAAATCTAGTGCATTTTTCAAATAACAAAATCAAGGCATATACAAAGCCACATCCACTACATATTAATATTTCATGTTTTCTGGACTACACCTTTGATAAGTCAGTGCACTGTATTGCATAGAAGATGGACTGTGTGGTGTGATAGGGAGAAATGGAATTCACATTTTCTACCATGAAATCCACAGAGCCTGGTACTAGCTGATCATAAATAGTCAGGAGCTGAGTCTGTCCCTGTAACAAGAACATCGGGGTAAATAAATCAAATATTATTTAAGACATTTTTCTTCGTAAGAGAGAAATAAACTTGTGCTTTCAGGATGTTATTCACTGCTGATTATTCATTGCATGCTTTTTTTAACTCTACATTCATTGAATTTCAATGTGTTAGACATTTAAACTTCAGCAAAATGCTGACGAGAAGGTAAAAATGGCAAAGGATTAGGTCAGTCAGATCTGACAGGAGGAGCGAGTGTATAAAGCGGAAAGCTAGCTGCATGCTATTATAGCAAAGGCCTGTTGTTTTTTTTCCCCCGGCCAATAGCTTAATCAAAAAGACAGCTTTGCATATACGACTAATTTTGTATTTTAATATTGTTTGTTTCTCTTTTATCTATCCAGAGCCCATATTCTTCACCTCAGCTTTTTTATTTGCAATTTAGGTGCCTATTAAATAGTCCCATTTAAGCAATGCTCTCACATTATTTGGACAAGAAGAACAATCAGACCTACTCACATTCTTTTTTTCTGATACCATTCACCATCAAATGCACTGACTGGAATTTATGGTAGTTTAACTCCCTGCACTGTATTCATTTATGCTTCTAAACCCTATTCTTGCAGCTGTATAAACCACTTGCTCCCACCATAGAAAATCTCCACTTAAGGACGATTCTTAAGCTTCCACCCACAATCATAAATATGTGCAAGCTAATGGATTTGAAGTGGAAACCTGCAGTGATATCAGTGGGATAAGGCTGGGGAAAATGTTGATTTTGTACAGTAGCTTTGTGTATGTAGTCAAGATGGCCATAAGGGCGGCAGAATGGGAACCCTTGAGAAGGCAAGCTGCAGTAAAAGGTGACCATAATCACAAAGGACAATTGAAAAGATAAGAAATCCAGCATCTGTACTTTTATAGTTAGCACAAATCAGTCACAGAGCAAAAAGTCTGAATAGTTTAAAACTTGTAATTGAGTATTTATAAATAAATACTTTTTAAATAAGCATGTGCTAGGCTTCATAACTGCAGCTTGCATCCAACTGATATCATGGGCCTCTTCACCTCCAGTTGTCCCTGGAAATATGTATAAACTCATTGTGGTAAATAATCTCTTCTGCCTTATTTTTGGTAGTGACACCTTAAGTTAGTTTCCCAGACCTGAAGAAGAGCTCTGTGTAGCTCAGGGGTGAGAAAACTGGGGGGCAGAGGGGCAGTGAAATTTTGTTAGGGGAGGCACAGCACAATGCAGGCTCATCCAGCTCAATAAAAATATTGAAATGTTACTGTTTTGATGTATATGTGTTGATATTTATGTACTCATTATAAAGTTTTTACATTCTACATACTTATGTTGTTACACATGCCAAAGTGGTTTTCTTTTCATATGTCCATAACTAAAATTTCCTTCGGTTTGGATTACAGTAGACCTCTGACTTGTGCTGGCGTTGCATTCTCGCAACCACCCGCATAAGTAATATTTCCTGCACAACATGAGGGCACCGGCTCTGTTCAGTTTCCTAGCTCCAGGGAGTGGAGGGAAGCCTGGAACCAGGCAGCAGCCTGTCTCCCAGCTCCCCTCCGCTGGCAGGAGCCGGGAAACTGACCAGCACAGGCGTGGCTGCCTGCCTGGCTTCCACCAGCTGGGAGAAGCTGCACCAGGCAGACAGCTGTGGCAGCACAGCTTCTCTCAGCTGGGGGAAGCCAGGGAGAAGCCACACTGCCACAGCTACCTGCCCAGCTTCCCCTAACTGGGAGAAGCTTTGTTGGTCAGACAACTGCGGCAGTGCAGCTTCTCCCAACTGGAGGAAGCTGAAGAGAAGCTATGCTGCCACACCCTTCCTGCCTGGCTTCCCCCCTTTGGGAGAAGCCACACCAGGCAGACAGCCACAGAGTGGCTTTGAGTTGTGCTTAACTCACATTTAACACAAGTTAAGCGCAACTCGAACTTGCCCACTTCAGGGGTTTACTCTACATTAGACAGGTTGGAAGGGCACTTCTAAGTGCAGGGATGTAAAGCGGGGCCTTATGCAAAAAGGGTGCTCACCCCTGGGCCGTGTCTACACGAGCCCCAAACTTCGAAATGGCCACACAAATGGCCATTTCAAAGTTTACTAATGAAGCGCTGAAATGCATAGTCAGTGCTTCATTAGCATGCAGGCGGCTGTGGCACTTCGAAATTGACACGTCTCGCAGCCGTGCGTCTCGTCCCCACGGGGCTCTTTTTCGAAAGGACCCCACCTACTTCGAAGTCCCCTTATTCCTATGAGCTGATGGGAATAAGGGGACTTCGAAGTAGGCGGGGTCCTTTCGCAAAGGAGCCCCGTTGGGACGAGCCGCGTGGCGGCGAGGTGCGTTAATTTCGAAGTGCCGCAGCCGCCCGCACGCTAATGAAGTGCTGAATATGCATTTCAGCGCTTCATTAGTAAACTTCGAAATGGCCATTTGCATGGCCATTTCGAAGTTTGGGGCTCGTGTAGACGTAACCCTGGTGTCGCTTGAAAGCTTGTCTCTCTCATCAATGGAAATTGGTCCAATAAAAAATCAGCCTTCTTGTCTCTCTAATAGCATTTAACTATCCAGTCAAGAATGACATAGATTTATCTCTTGCATATACAAAACTCCATTGAGGGGGGGAAAATATGCCACTATAGAGAGCTGCTAAGTCTCTGATGTTACCTGATGGGAAGCAATAAAATACATCTGTGTCTGGGTGCTTGTGTTTATATTGTTTCAGCAGTATTCTTACCTAGTGCCTCAATTCCCTCTAGTGTTAATCTATGATTACTGTTCATCCCAATTTTTCTGGGTTAGATTGAAGCTATCAGCATAACTAACAGATGTTGGACGACAAAAGGAAGATTGGATCAGCATGTTGTTGCACCACAAACTGCTTCAGTTTCTTGCTGTTTGACTCCTCCATCTCTTAAAGAGCAAATAATCTATCTCAACAGCTGATTTAAAGTAGCATAGGCCATAAATATATAAGGAATATAGTTCTGACTTAGCTCTCTTATTTCTTCCACATGTTTTTAGGAAAAAAAAGCTCTTGGTCAACAATACTTGAGTGCAAAATACCAAGTACGAGTCAACAAAACTCATTTCTTTAGTGCTGAGGCTGCTTCACTTAGGCCAGGAACTGTGTACATTGGCAAAACTGAGTCTCTCAGACTTTCTGTCTGCTGAGGGCTTGTCTACACTGTCACCTTCCTTCGAAGGAAGGATGGTAATTAGGGTGTTGGGAGTTTACTAATGAAGCGCTGCCGTGCATAGGCAGCACTTCATTAAGCAAAGTCTCCCCCCAAAGTACCAGCACACATCTAGCCGTGGCTCACCCACCGGTATTTCGAAGTTGCCCCAGCACTTCGAAATACCGGCGGGTGAGCCGCAGCCAGACGCGTGCCGGTACTTCAAAGTTTAAAACTTTGAAGCTGCCGCGAAGGGGAATTTGCTTAATGAAGTGCTGCCTATGCACGGCAACACTTCATTAGTAAACTCCCAACACTCTAGCTACCATCCTTCCTTCGAAGGCAGGTGGTAGTATACAGAAGCCCTGAGAGTCGTCCCCTGAATAGTTGGGAGGGGCAATCACCCTGAAGCCCAGCATTTCAAAGGGGCCCAGAGCTCTCGCCGTCACAGCTCCTACTTTGGCAGCTAGTGGCGGGAGCTTGCCAGGAGTGTTTAAAGTATAAGTTTTGGCTCACTCAGTCAAGTCAGATTGCTGTGCCATGGCAGAATGGAAGGTTTTATTCCGTCTTGCTCTTTTGGCTATGAGCAGTAGGCATCTATGAAAAGAAATAGAATAAAGCTTTGATGAGCCATCTGAGTATTCAAGCTAGATCTATGACCTTTTACAGGGTGAAAAACTATGCATCTCTTGTGGCCTATAAAGCCGTTAGAATAACTTGGTGTGTGATTACAAACTTTCAGGTATATGGTATAAATACAGTTGGTTCTTATGATTTGCGAACTTAATGTTCGTGAATTCAATTATTTGCGAGTGCCTGAGCAACCAGTGCTTCCCCCAGGGCCCCAGGCAGGGGCGCTGTCAGCCACCGCTTTCCGGGCAGTCCCGGGCACCCCCCTGTATTCACAAAAAATCAACATTTGTGAGGATTCTAAACACAGAACCCTTGTGAATGTTGAGACCCTACTGTATCTTAAATCTCTAGAATCTACTAGCATTACCTGTAATGTAAAACTAACCTTTACCCCTTCCACTATAATACTTAATATTACTGCTTCCTTTTACTTGGAAATGATCATTAGGGCATCTTAATGAGTCTAGTTCAGGGGTAGGAAAGCAGCATTCCCCCAGCTGGCATTTCTGTGTCATATAACAAGATGGTGTATGACGTCCCATCCAGTATTTTTCCAAGCACTGGGCATAATGTCTACACCTGTAAAAGCCTTATTAAATGGCACTGTGAGATTTTTGAAGTGTTATGTTCAATATGTCTCTTCTGTAGGTGCCATAGTACCATTCAAATAGCACATAGGGTCAATTTTGGTATTTCAGCAGTGATTGCAAAGGCTGTTTTAATTTGTCAGAATTATTAATTGATCTCTGTCTTAAAAACAACCATAAAAACTAATCAGTTGATGATATTTTTGTAGATTAGCAAAATTAGAAGTAGGAGCTTGTAAGATCTGATTCTGACCTGCAGAATAACATAAAGGATTTACATGCATTTTTTTCAGTCGGTAACTCCACTTATGCAACATCCAAATGCTGTATTTCATCTTGTGTTAGAGCAATGTAATAGCTTCTGTAGCATTGTGCCCCAGTCCACTGGACATTCATTACTTTTGACTTGATTAAAAAAAAATCTCTGGCTGTTTTGTCAGTACTGATGCTTAGCTCTAGTGTTCAAGTGAGTAGGATAGAAATTTTAACTAATGTGACAGAGAAACTTTAGGAAATAATCCTGTTTTGGCCACATCCTTTTTTGACTCTTATTTAAGCACAGTACAAACTGAGTCTGCTTTACGATTTTAATGGAGAGTTACATACAATTTGAGAAGAGAATTGTGCATGGTTAAATGATATTTAATAATGACAGGCTTTCAGATACAGTGGTGTCAGTAATTAGTCGCATGACATGGGGAGAAGTGAAGGTGGCCACTGGGGGAATGAAAAGTGCTGAGCAAAGGGGCAGATGGTTGCTCACAAATAGTAAATGTAAAGCTGAAGGTGAGGAGCATCCAGTGAAGGATATTGAACATGGGGGCTGGATAACAAAAGAGTGATGGAAAAGAGAGATGGTTTTGGTGGCACCATTTTGGTTTCAATTAAGAGGAATAAGGCAAGATGCTTTGAGGCCAGATAGTAAAAGATTGCCGTAGCCTCTGTGGCCTAGTGGTGAGGCTGGAAGCTGGAAAGTCTAAACAAGTGAATAACTAGTTGCTAGTTAGTTCTGCTATATTTGGGTATATATAATTTTAATAAATTAAATAACAAGTGATGCAAAATTCAGGATGAATGCAGATACAATGATATGTGGGTTAGTCTGCTTAAGAAGCTTGACATACAACTTGACACCACTGGCACGATACACTTGCTGATATATGATGAAAAAAAGTCAAATTCGTTATTATTTTTCAAGGCAGTTTATTGAAAAGACCTGTGCAATCTGATTGCCAGTGAACTAGAAAGGATATCTTGTTAAATGAATACAGAAGGAGAAAAATGGAGTTTATAACTCTTAATTAAGTCTTTACTGAAGAAAAGAGGGGTAAACCCTTCTCTCAGATCCACATGATGCTATGTGGCTTCAATATTTTGATCTGCTATTCACATCTGTGGAATAGTCTCACATGTGGAAAAATCAGAATATTGTACTTTAGTATTACTGTGTGGGTCTGAGTGAAGGAGTTTGTCTGTAGTAGTCTGAGCCCTTGACTAATATCAATACTAAACTATAGTTTTCTGGAGCAAGATAGAAATTGGCAATAAGTGGGAATAAGCATTGTCATGCCATCCAAGGGTGTACTTGACAGTATTGTAATGAGTCACAAAATGGAAATTCAGAATGTATTATACTTTAGCAGTAAGCCTTCAAAGATTTTTAAGGGCTTTATTATCTAAAATCTGTCATTCAGATCACACATTTTAACTCATTGATGCCAAGAGCTGCAGTTTTGTAGGACAGAATCCTTTGCTAACAATAAACCAGCTGTCATTTGCTGGCATTGTGCTGGAAGTACTGATTCAGAAACATAATCAGGAAAAAAAATGGAAAGGCTGAGTGATGCTGTTTGCAGCAAAACACTTCTAACCTTTATGCTTCATTATTAATGCTGACAAAGAAGTAGCGCAAGGCTGAAGTAATCTTGCATTTAATACCCCAGTATTTTTAATGTGCTTTATGTTAAATTTGTCAGGCTACTGGAGATGTGCGTTGGATCTAAAATATAACAACTTGTGAAATTTTTATCTTAGCATAAAGGGACTTTTTATAGGTTTGCATAACATTGCACCAGGAGAATGAAGGTCTGTGGTAATAGTTTCAGCAGATCCTTAAGTAATTTAGGTGCTTAAGATGGTTTGGGCAGTATTGAAAATTTTACCATGGTCCCTGTGCCAGTAGTCTGAAAAGCTAGGTTAGATGACGAGACACAGGAAAAGGAGACAAAAGGAGGGGAAAAATTACATAAAATAAGCTCATGGAGTTGGTTGATTGCTTTCCATTTAGGTAATAACCTAGTGTGGGTAAGAGTGTGTGGGAAGGAATGGGTTTGGAGGGCGGTGGGTAAGGGGAGATTATGCTGGTATCCAGAGGGGAAAAAAAGATATCATACAAGTAAACAGTGCTGTGATTCAAAATGCAGGGAGATTTGGCCTCATGTCTTTGAGTAAATGTATCACATTTGAGGGTGCTATCGAAACCGGTGAGGGGGCCTGGTCTGTATTTCTAAATTTCTCAAAATGATCTGCTGCTGTAGTTCCCAGGACTGCATGCTGCCAGCCAACATCTAAGCATGCACAGAACGTCTGTGGTTTAAGCAGCTCTGTTTCAGCCCTCTGATTCCAGCAGCTTGATTGTTGTACTACTGCCACGCTCTGGCCTCCACCAGCATTTTTTCCAAACGTGTGGGTTTTACAATGTCCTACTCTCCTCTGGACTAAAGGGGCGGGGAGAGAGAGAGTGTTTCTTTTATTTCATATAGGATATAATACTCAACAGCTCACAACATTAAACAAAGTTAATATTCACTTTCAATCAAACACAGCACTGGGTTGGTTTTCATTCAAAGTAAAACAAGTTTATTAATATAAGGATATGGGATTTTAAGTGAGTTCAAGTATAGAGGACAGAGATACAAATGGTGATATGCAAATAAGAGTGAAAAATGCTTTCTAGAGGCTCAAACTTAACAAAACAAGCAACAGACTTTGTTCAAGGTAATTTAACAACTGACCTTTCCAGTAAGATGGCTGACCAATACTTCTGGTCAGCATCTCCAATATAGTCCCCAGTTCAGTTTGATTTCTTTGTTTTCTTAGGCAAAATATAACTTGGTTCTTTGTATTCCTAATTTCCTCAAAATGATCTGCTGCAGTAGTGGGGGCAAAGAGAGGGGCAATTGCCCCGGGACCTGGCATTTCAAAAGGGCCTGGAGACCCCTTTCACCTTGCTCCTAGGCCCATGGTGGCTATTGGCCGTGCTGATTCAAGATGTGGCAAAAGTCACGTGGACTCTGGTGATGAAGGAAGCTTCATGCTGGTTTCTCCCTCCCACCCACTGGTGTTTGTTGAAATGAACATTCATCTGTTTCCTGAAGTCTTCTCCCCATGTTGTGATCATGAATGTTTGTCTCCTCCCCTTGCTGGCTTGATGGTCCTGCATACCTTCTATGTAAATTGCTTTCCCATAGTTACTTAATGTACCTTGGAAACACCCTGCAGGTGGCCTAACCTCATCCTTTAGTTTAGGGTGGGATAACTTTAGCCCTGCCAGGAAGGCACACCCGGATAATGTACTTTCCATTGTGTTTTTAGCTTTGAATTTGTCCTCGATACATACACCATTTGATAATATTAATGTTCAGTGTGTTGTTAGCTTTCTGTTGATATTTTGAATTACACTTTCTAGAAGCCAGCTAAGGCATTAGTGAGTTAGGGTACGTTCCACTGATCTGGCCTGCTGAAACTCCTTCAGATACCAGTCAGACTCATGCATTTACTTCTCCATAGTCCCACAAATTATATGGGTCAGTCAGTTCCCTATGGAGATCAGTGAAATCTATTTCATCATTTCTCATTTGCTTATTTGATTGTGAGAACCTCATCTTAGTGGAGAGAGTGTGACTCATAGATCATTCCCTATACCTTGACAACTGTGGGTGCCCCTCCCTTTGAGGTGGCATAACATTTCTATGGCAATTAGAGCAGCTGCCTACACAGAGAAGAAATAGGGGTATGAGAAATATTTATACTCTGAAAAAAGTTATAGATTGTCTAGTTTTGCACTTTTCTTTCCTTCTTATGTTATAATGCTTTTTCTCCTTATGCTTCCCAGCACTTACATCTCTGTTGCCTTGTTCCACTTTCCAGCTCACTTTTGCATGTGCTTCATGACCTTCTCCTGCCCTACATAAGCTTTGTTGAAACTTACATACCACTTTCTTCCCCTTGCCGTCCTTGCTGGTATCTTGCAGCCTCAGTTCCAATGATGGCTCCTGGTCCCACTCCTCATTTGTTATAAGAGTGGCCTCTAGCATTGATAGCAAGGGTTGTTCGGTCTTGTGTGCTGCATAGTTAGGCATATGGTTGAAGTCTGTAGAAGAGACTTTCATGACTTGGATACTTGATCCATTCAATAAGGAGCATGTAGAAGTTTTAACCCCAACTCTAATTATATCTTACCACATAGGAGAAGGATTTCAGTGTGTTCTAAAGACTCAGTGGGCAAGGATCCAGTGTCTCCCATGTATACAGGGTTGTGCGTGGAGAACATGCCTGATCAGGAAGATGTAGCTGCTTCCTTCAGTAGCAACCTAACCCAGCAGGGTACACCTACATTGTGGCTAGGAAGGTGTTTCCTAACTTAGATCGAGTATTAGTTCTTCTTGAGTTATGCTAAAAATAAAAGTGTAATGAGGAGTAGCATGGTTGGCACCTCAGTCTTCAAGGTCAAGTTGGGCAATGACTGATCATTTAGGAGAAACTTGGAGGTTCTGGTGGAGGTTCCTGCTGGGATTTGTACATTCTGAAACACCCCCCATCTGTTCCTTTAATCTGTACATAAGGTAGGAATTGCAGAGTTTAACTATAGGCCAAAGCTCTCTCAGGCTGTGTCAACACTCGCCCCGTCCCTCGCCTTCCAGAAGGGGCAAGATAATGAGTGGAGTGAAGGATGCAAATGAGATACAGATTAAAATATCTTGTGCCTCATTAGCATATTCCCATGAGATCTTGCTTCCGGAAGATCCCCATCTGGAAGCAAAGCTGTCATGTAGATGAGGGTTATTTGGAAGGAAACGGGGGTCCTTCTGAAGGAAATCCCCCTTCTGGAAGACCTTTCTTCCACAAACATTTGCATTTTGTAAATGGTAGGATAGTTTGCATTTTGTAAATGGTAGGATAGTGATTTGAAAATAATGGCTATTATTTTGAAATAACTTTGCTGTGTAGACCTACCCTTAGTTACAGGTTTGCAGCTGCAGTCTCTACCTTGAATATTTATGTGGTGTGGTCTGGTATGAGAAACCTGCAGGAGACAGGTGCCTGCTGGTGGAAGGGAGGGAAGTAAGTTAATTTTAATATCAATTCTAATTGTCATGTTAAAGTTAATTAAGAACCGGTCTTACCTCTTGCATCTCTTGGTGTAAAAGATAATTAGACATTCACTAGCTGGTTTAAAAATGGGTGAGCTAACAAAAAAATAACCAGATGTGGTCTAAACTATTCAACATTTGCAGCAAAATTTTCTAACTTATGTTATAGATTAGTTTTGTCATGAGACTTTGCATTGCTGTTTTGTAAGGAGCTGAATAAAAATGCCTAATGTTATTGGTATTCTCTGTAACAAATGAATAGTCCTGAAAGTGCCATCTGCTGCATTGATTTATAGGCATTTTCAAATAAAATATATATACAATAAAATATACTTATGATAGTTTGTTTTTACTATTGTTCATCTACAATTTCGGCTCATTTATTTTGAGAAATAAGTGTGTTTATCCAATAAAACTTTCATTCTGCTTTTTTTGGCACAATGAAAATTCCTTCTTTATAATCGCTACGGCTGCACTGCAGCTGGATAGTTATTTTTCTGCAGTTATTATCTTGTGATGTACTAGTAGCAGGAATGCTGAACCGTAGTAAATCGATTAATAGAATTTTACCATGAGAGGTCACTTTTCCTTCTATAGTTATTCAATTTTATGCTCCTTTGGACTTGTGAATAACTGGACACCAGTAAATAATTAAGGGAAAAGGCATAGCTGCAGAAAAGGTTTTGTGATGGAAGTTTTAATTTAACTTGACCTATCTGAGCTCTGGTTTGTGATTTTCTAGTTGTCCATTTTGTTTAAATATACTGTGGTATCAGATGATAAAATTCACCTCGATGTTGAACAAAAAATAGGAGTGAATATGGTATCAGACAGGTTTTTCTAATATACGTAAACACTGCATCATTTGTATTAACCTTGATTAAACATAATTCTTCCCAGAGTATTACCTAAACTTATATTTTAAATAGATACCATCATAGCTAGCTTCTTACTGCCCTAAATGGAAATGTAGTTTTTGAGCTTACTAAGTAGATTTTGAATTTTGTTGCACCAAACCTCAAAACATGCATTATAATTTTCTCTGTATCTCTCTCTCAAATGAGTCACATACTGGTGAATCTCTTTTTAGGCCAGCATCTTCAGGAACTGATCAGTGCCAAACCAGAGAATCTGATGAATGACAGGAGGTCAATATTGCCTATCTGCACTAACAACCTTTCCACTGTGTGCTGGGCTCCTAGAAGACATTTAGGAGTTAATTAGTGCTAAATAACAGCAAAGAACACTCAGAGCCATCACTGGTGTCTATAAATAAACTGGATGGGACCACAGGAAACTTGTCCACACTCGTAAGTGGACATACAGCTAACTAAAATCATGCCAGATTATGGATATTGCTGGACCAGAGGGTGACGGACTCGAGAGGTTTAGCCTGTACAAGATTATGAAACGGGTGCCACACTATGGCCGTGTCTACACTAGCCAAAAACTTCGAAATGGCCATGCAAATGGCCATTTCGAAGTTTACTAATGAAGCGCTGAAATACATATTCAGCGCCTCATTAGCATGCGGGCGGCCGCGGCACTTCAAAATTGACACGGCTCATCCCAACGGGCTCCTTTTCGAAAGGACCCCACCTACTTCGAAGTTCCCTTATTCCTATGAGCAGATGGGAATAAGGGGACTTTGAAGTAGGCGGTGTCCTTTCGAAAAGGAGCCCCGTTGGGATGAGCTGCGCGGCAGTGAGCCGCGTCAATTTCGAAGCGCCGCGGCCGCCCGCATGCTAATGAAGCTCTGAATATGTATTTCAGTGCTTCATTAGTAAACTTTGAAATGGCCATTTGCATGGCCATTTCGAAGTTTTTGGCTAGTGTTGACATAGGCTATGAAACTAGCAGAAACTGCCAGATGCCTTCAAGATTTGTCCTTGTAACATGGATTC
Source organism: Carettochelys insculpta (assembly GCF_033958435.1). Lineage (NCBI taxonomy): Eukaryota > Metazoa > Chordata > Testudines > Carettochelyidae > Carettochelys > Carettochelys insculpta. The sequence continues at coordinate 14,716,386 of NC_134139.1, forward strand.
CAGAAAGCCAGTATGTGACTTATAAGGTTATTAGTAACAATAGCCAGGTCTATATCTGGGACAGAATGGCACCATCACTCAGGAAACTCTGGAAGACAAAGTTTCTTCTGGCTATTTGTGCAACCTGAGAATAAAGGTGCTTCTGGCATTCATGAGTACCCATAGATTGATCCCTTACTGACAAAAGTTGGGCTGTCTTCTTGTATAATGAGAAAATACTCTGATTTACACCTATCTCCGCTGTATTTTGTATCATGGTGTTTCTGCAGCCCTGCATGAGGAAGTATTCTTTGTGGGGCCTTACTCCGTTTAGAACACTGTCTCTAACTGGACAGTCAGGGTATGTACACACAGCAAAGTTATTTTGAAATAAGTCAGTATTTCTAACCAAGCATCTACATGGTGCCACCACTATTTCAAAACAGGTAGATCTCATTGCACGAGGTATTTTGAAATAGGTGCTGTTAAGACACACAATCGAGCCTATTTTGAAATAAGCCATAGTGGCTGTGTCTACACTAGCCCCCCCCCCCCCCCCGCCATCAAAAGGGGGATGCTAATGAGACACTTCAGCATATGCTAATGAGGCACTGCAATGAATATGCTGCACCTCATTAGCATAATGACAGCTGCGGCACTTCGAAAGCGCAGCTCCTCTACACGGGGTCCTTTTCGAAAGAACCCTGCACATGTCAAAATCTCCTTATTCCTATTGGTCATAGGAATAAGGGAATTTCAATGTGTGTGTGGGAGGGTCTTTTGAAAAAGACCCCATGTAGACGAGCCATGTGCAATCGAAAGCGGCACTTTCAAAGTGCCACGGCTGCCATTATGCTAATGAGACATGGCATATTCATTGGAGCCTCATTAGCATCCCCCTTTCGAAAGTAGGGGGCTAGTGTAGACACAGCAACTGAGTTCAATGGCTCTATTTCAAAGTAAGCTCTACTGAGTGTAGATGCTGTATTTCAAAATAGCTAAGTGCTATTCCAAAATGCTTTTGGAGTGTAGCAGCTTTATTTCGAAATAAGCTTTTCCAGTATAACTCTTCAGGTGTGTCTACACTTGCATTCCGCTTTCAAAAGAGGCATGCAAATGAGGTAAATAAAATGCAAATGAGGTAATATTTGCATATTATCACCTCATTTACATATTTTAATTTCAAAAGAGCTTCTTTCGAAAGAAGAAAGCCAGTGTAGATGCTGCTCTTTTGAAAGTAAACCCATCTTCGAAAGTAAAGCCATCTTTAAGTAATGGGAAGACGGATTCTTTAGAAGATGGGTCTACTTTCAAAAGAGCAGTGTCTATACTGGCTTCCTTCTTTCGAAAGAAGCTCTTTTGAAATTAAAATATGTAAATGAGGCACCAATATGCAAATGTTACCTCATTTGCATTTTATTTACCCCATTTGCATGCCTCTTTTGAAAGAGGAATGCAAGTATAGATGCACCCTTCCAGAATAGTTTATTTTGAAATAAGGCTTCTGTGTAGACATACCCTCATACTCCTAAGTAATCACACCTGGATTGAGTTTCCAATGTTTTAATAAATAAAAGCCAGCTATTGATTTAATGTGCAGCTATTCTTCTGACAGTGGACTTGTCTACACTTACCCCAGCTTTGAAGCGGGCATGGTAATCAGGGTGATGGGAGATTACTAATGAAGTGCTGTGGTGAATGTGCAGCACTTCATTAGGCTGATTCTCCCCCATGGCAACTTTGAAGTGTCAAACTTGGAAGTGCCAGCATGCATGTACCCATGGGCACTTTGAAGTGCCTTTACTCCCCACAATTTTGGGGTGAAAAGGCACTTCAAAGTAGCACAGGCACTTCAAAGTGCCTGCAGCTACACACATGCTGGCACTTTGAAGTTTGACCCTTCAAAGTTGCCGTGGGGGAGAATTTGCCTCATGGAGTGCTACATATTCACTGCAGCACTTCATTAGTAATCTCCCGTCACCCTTCTAAGTTGGGGGCAACTGTAGACCCAGCCAGTGCGTCTTAAGATAATTTCTTGTGCAAAGAAAACAAACTGTACTGTTAGGGAGCACTTACAGTTCACTATTCACATATCAGTTTAGCATATGGACCTAAACTTTATAAGATTGACTGCATTGTGTTTTCTTAATAGATCGTTAATTGGGTTGGGCTATGCTACCTTAAAACATCCAGGTAATATGTATTATACAATAAATATTTCTCTTGCTTTACAAGCAAATCTAACTTGCTCACTGTTCTCATTTGCTTGACATTACTGTGCTCCAAGCTGTTTATGAGCCATGATGTTGCCTGAGCCCTGGAAATAAACAGAAAAGCCTGGGTGTGTTCATGTGAATGACACAAGTTCTTTCCGGATTGCATTGCGAAACCAGAATAGTGGAAATTGTTTCCACTTTTCGTCTGATTTTTTTTCTCTGTAGCCGGTTTAACCTCCAGCCGGGTTGTTGTAATATGCTTATGACGCTCCAGAGAATGCCAAAAAAGTGCCTGTAATTGCATGTTTTTTAATTTAAAATCTACTGCTTGTCAGTACCAGATATAACAACTCTGATGAGCACTGGAATATTTGGTGTGCCTATCTGCATGGCATTAACCAGAATTCATTTCTGGCTCACAGCTTATTTTATATCAGTGCTGTTGGCTGAGGTATACATACAATTTTTTTTTTTTTAAAAAAGGGGCTGTGGGGTTCTTTTCTGTTGAACTTTATATATTATATGTATTGATACCGAACAGCAGCAATTAATGTTGTTGTTAATAAGATTCTTACTCGTTGTACTTTTCCACGCCTTTTCTCACTTTCCCTCAGAAATAATAAGCAGCCCTGTATCACCTTAGAGACTACCAATGTATTAGGTCACGTCTGTTTTCATCTGAAGAAGCAAGTCTTACCCATGAAAGCTCATTACCTAATACATTTCTTAGTCTTTAAGGTACTACTGGACTGCTTGTTGTTTGTGAAGCTACCGGCTAAAATGGTACCCCTCTGAGACTGTTCCCCACAAAAGTAAAGGGAATCCCAAAATAATGTCCTCCCAAAATAATGGTTGAGCTGTAGCTTCCTTGACCTTTCAGATTCTTGGTCCTTTTTCCGTCTGATCCCAAAATCCTATAGAAAAGTACAGGAGAGCCATGTTTTTTTTTTTAAAATCTTCCTTTCTGGGTGTTCCCACCTGAGTGCCAAGAGCACTTTCAAGACCCAAAATGTTCCTGGCACAGATACATTTTGAAGACTAGTTTTGAGATTCAGGTATTCACAAAAGTTGTGCACAGTCTTATGCATGTAAGGTACTTAAAAATGTAGGCGGGTGCATGTTAGATATGCTGTATACAGCCAGTGAAAAATGGCACACCCCTAACCTTGCAAAGCTGTCCCCATTCTGTCTGTGAAATACTGTACTAAATTCATAACTGGAAGACCTCATGGTGATTTTACAGGAAATCTTAATTTAGTTTCCTGTGGCGAATTAATATAGTCCGTGCTCATCAATAATACACTTTTTAAAAATAAAATTTCCATTGGAGTTTTCTGAATTTTAGTTGTTTACTAGAAATAGTGTGAACTTTGACATGAACGTTCAATACTGGGAGCTCTGGACATTAGTGCAGGAGGCTAAAAGCCTCAAACTGTAGAAGTCTCCTGTACTAAACTCCAGAGGTCCCAGCTTTGAGTCCACCTGGCAGTTACAAGTAGGGGCTTGTCTGGGACTTCAGCTAGGAATCTGAAGCTCTGGACATGCTTCCTCAGAGGGGGGAAGTATGTAAACCACACACCTACTGGGTGAGGTTCATAGTCCCATGTAGTGACACCTACACCACTTACACCATGGGTGTCCAACCTTTTGGCTTGCCTGGGCCGCATTGAGTGAAGAGGAATTGTCTTGGGCCACATATAAAATATATAATATAGTTAATGTATATAAATCACATAATAATGTTAAAAGTTTACGATATTGTGGGGGTCGCATTACTAGCTGTCCAGGGCCACATGTGGCCTGTGGGCAGCGGGTTGGACACGCTGGACTTACACAATGAATGTTCAATAGTTAGCAGAGACACACAGGCCACATCCTCACAGCCCTGATTTTTAGCCGTGCTGCTGGCAGAGCTATGCTAAGCGGGTTTCTAGAAATTGCAAATGACTTTCTATTTGCATGCTTGTGTGGCTAATTAGCACAGCCACATGAGATTTCACTCTTGGCAGGGGTGGTGCCCGCAGTAAACATGCCATGTGGGCATGCCTCTGGGATAAGGAACTGGCCATTGGCGGGGCTGGGGGGGTGTTAGCTGGCAGAGGCATGTCCACACGGCATGTTTACTGCTGACTCCACCCTCTGCTGAGAGCGAAATGTCACCTGGCTATGCAAATGAGAAGCCATTTGCAATTTCCAGAAACCTGCTTAGCAGAGCACATAGCTCTGCCATCAGCGGGGCTGAAGACTGGAGCCATGTAGATATGACTAAAGAGGTGAGGTTTTTTTTGTTTGTTTTGTTAGTGTTGAGAAAAATTGTGCATCTTGGCCTGCTTTTTATTTGTTAGTTTTCTGGTGGTATTTTGTTTTGTGTTTGTTATTAATTGTGATATAGAATCTTTCCTGCTTTGGCAGAAAATAAAAATAAAATTTATGCCAACAGTCTATGCTCACTTTTTGCAATGTGATTCTTACCATGTTTTCCAAAGCATACGATGCATGAATATATCTCACTTAAATCTAGAACAACAATGCAAGTGACCTATATATTAGTGATGTATATGACACTGACTCCTTTAAAACCTTTTCCTGACATGAGCATGGTATTTTAAAATGTAGTGTGAACCAGGAGCATGTGTTCTCCTTCATTTAATGACTATGCTAATTGGCTACATGCTGGAAAATACCATTTATGAATATAGCCTGGATGCATCCTTCTCCTTAATCCAGGCAGGGAAAAAGGTTATATTTGGTTACAGGAATAAGGGGATTTCAAAGTGTATGGGGTCCTTTTGAAAAGGACCCTATGTAGACGAGTTGTGCGCGATCGAAAGCATCACTTTTGAAGTGCTGCAGCCACCGTTATGCTAATGAGATGTGGCATATTCATTGCAGAGCCTCATTAGCATATCCGGAAGTGTCTCATTAGCATCCTCCTTTCAAAAGGGTGGGGGGGCTAGTGTAGACATAGCCATAAAGTCAAGAACACTCCAAACTGTATGTTGCCCTTCAAAGGTTTTAGTTCATTCTTATTTTGCCTTCACATTTTAAAATGGTTATTGAGCACATTTGAAGTTAAGACGTGCATTGCCTACAGTCAAAGAGCAAATAATTGGGAAAAAAATGTGATGCTTATAAGATCTAATTACTTCTGATGTTAAAAAGCTGTTTGACATCTAAGAGGAGATAACAAATGTTTTCACGCTGAAATGTACAAATTCTGTAAACTGTCTTCACACCAATTACATTGGTATAACCCTCAAAGTGACCTTTTTCTTTAGTGCTTGAGTTTCTCTTTATTGTTGATTTCCATGCTGGAATTTTTTCAAGTAGAGACATTGCCTAGCCATGTTATAAGACACTGGATTTGCCTGTATTATACATTTCTACCATGAATCACTGGGTAGGTTTCACTTGGAATTAATGTGCTCTTACTTTTCATAAGAATGGAAATCCAAAATATATTACCATGAAAGTATTAGTATCTTCAAGTACAGTTCAAGATGACCATAAAAGAATAAAAAGAATGTCTATAGTTACACAGTTAATCATTTAAGATGTATGTTTCATTGTATAAATTACAGTTGCACTTCACATCTGAATTGGTGGCTTTTGTTAACCCTGGATTTTCTTTACAGACCTTTAGCTCAATATGAAGTTGATCAGTGCCATCATCTAACATGCATGCTGTTGTCAACACATTTGCATGTCACTGTTTCTGATAAATAGAAGTTTTAAGTATATGTATGGTGTCTATTTATCATAATACTTTTGTTTTAGGGTTGTATTTCTAAAAAGACAATCACATGAAGTCACCAATACTACAAAAATGAATACACTTGAACCTCTTTAGTCCATCATCCATGGGAAATAGGCTCTGCCAGATTATGAAATTTTCTGGACTATGGGTGTTCATGTATACTTCTTGTTTTGAAGATGAAAATAGAACTATTGTGCAGAGTACTGAATTTTTATTTAACATGCATCATAGACAACAATATATATGGAGTCTGGGAGAGAGATAAGATGCAGGAGCATCCTAGGGGTTGCAGTGTGGGGTGAGGGAGGGTGGAGGAGCATGCTGGGGATGGGGGTTTGGGATCTAGGGGGCACTTGAGAAGTGGAGATTTAGGGTCTGGGTGTAAAGGGGATAGAGGTGGGGAACCTACCTGGTGCCCCACTCCCAGGGGCACATGTAGCTCCATGCCCCCTGTCGCTCACCCACCTTCCTCTATTGGAATAACAGAGGAAAAGCCTCTGGATAAGCGCTACACTGGTCTGCCATTCCCCGCTCGAGGGGAGGAGGAGTGGCAGCATGCAGAGCCACTTCCTCCTCCATCTGCCAGGGTCCAGACCATGGGTAGACCCAGATCAGGGACCAGGATTAAGGAAGTTCAAGTGTATTTGCTGAATGCCCTTTAAAAATAGGACTGAAAATACCAGACTTGAAAAATATGTAGTACCACGAAAACATGCAGTGAGGTTTTAAAAGTGTGCACTGACATTTCAGAAAGATGCGTTCTGAATATTAAACCCTGAAAGTTACCTGCTCAACTGCCTAGAATAAAGATTTGATTTTTGTTTTGTATGTGGTGACTTTTTACAAATGTCTGCACTGTGGCGCAGTAGCTTAACAAATCCCAGTCTCCTGTTGTGAGTAATGGTTTTCTAGGTGATGGCTCTTTAATTATTTTCTCTTCTGAATAGGAAAGGGAAATTGAAACGCCAGAATGGAAATAAATGAACATTACACTAAATTGGCCCACATGCATTGTCATATAAATCACTGCTGCTGGTGAGTTTTTGGCCAGGATTGTTTTCAGTGGGTAATTTCAAGTGAGCCATAGGAGATAAGAGCTGGAGATATGCAGGACAAAATGAAAGACACAGTAGGACTTGACTTGCTTGACTTAATCCCTTGTATTCTGAGTGGATCATAGGTCATCTACAAGTCTTGTCCACTTCACTCTGTCTTGGGACAAAGCTTGTAGCTGACTCCAGAACTACCCAAGTTGTCCTTCAATCTCAGTAGATCATCTGGCTTGTCCAAGGTCTTTCTCTTCTGCATTGTCCTTGAGGGTTCCATTTGAGATCTTGCCAGGCTATGCTGGATGATGATTTTCTGAGAGTGACTGAAAACCACTAAAATGCCTATTCTGTTCCAATTGAACTTGTGAAGATTTTTTTTAAATGTTGATCATACTCTGGTAAGTGATATTTATTTTAGTTGATAAGATACATTTTGATAAACTAATATTTATTTTCTTTCTTGAAAACAGATGGTTTTCTTTTAAACATTTGGTTTCAAGGACACTTTAAAAATTGGTAAGACCAGTCCAGGTTCCTTATCACTTCCCATTTTTGTTGTATGGACCCAATGACTGTCAGCTTTTCTTACTTGGGGGAAATTGAACGTATAATGAAGAAGTTCAGCCTTCGTTCAAACCAAAACCCACAACCGAATGTTCTACACTTTTCACTGCAAAGATAACCTTCACAATATAAACCAGGCACTTCGGTTGAAAAGACTTTGAGTAATATGAATCACTGAGATTTGGGACATATCCCAGAAAATCATCTTGCTGACCCCTCCCTAGCTCTGTATACAGTGATGGAGACAGGAATCAGTGGTGTTTGAATAGGGGAAGGAGTGGAGGTGGAGGAATAGCAAAAATCCCAAAATACTTAGGCTAGCCCTGGCAGGCTTCCTCCAGTTTCAGGCTTGTTCGCCTTGGCACAGTTTCCACAAACACTATATGGGTTGGAAATTTCCACTGTTTCTGAAAGAAAGAAAACTTTAGGTGCATGAATCTGATGAACTGTTACACCTCACTGACTAGCCCAAATATGAATCACACTTAGACTAACTGAAATTGAATTAAATATCACAATACTGAACACACACCCAGCAGGTAGAGCTATGGGTGGCATAGCATATATGCCTTACTCTGATTTTAAAAGGGCTGGAAACCTGAGTTGAAAATGGTGCTGGGTAGGTTGCTGAGATAAAGAAATTGCACCTTAAGCCTATTTTCATTCTGGAGGATTGAGTCAGAGGAATACAGAGTTGTTTTGTTTTGTTGGTTGTTAATATTTTTTTCAGAAGGGAAAGATCAAAGTCATATTTATCAACCTTGACCAACATATCAGCATCAAAGCCAGCAGTGCAGTGCTAAAACACTGAAAGCAAATGGGACTTGTCATATAATTCATGAGAGCCCCAAAAGTATATTCTTCATACATCGTAACCACTTAGCATTTGCTATAGCACATTTAAAATTATGCGTTTCAGCTTTTGTTTTTCAGCTGGTATTTTCTAGCTAGCATGTGACAGCTGCATAAAAATCCCAAACCACTTCCTTGGAAATGAATGAAAAACATTAAAGTGATTTATTTTGCTTAGACCACACAAGTATGAAGAGACATATTAGATAACAAGAATGCCAACTAACGTGGCGCCAAGTTTTTTGTTTTAAAGTAACGCTTATTGGGTAAATGGCAGACCAAAGTGTGAAATTTAGTATTATACCATCTTAAAATTAAAGGGTAAACAGAAAAAAACTTGCAGGAAATTTTAGAAGAGGTTGATGATCTGTTTCATGAGAATTTCATATCCTGATTCTCGCAACATGGTGACAGCTCTCAGTTTTCTGGTAGCACTTCCCCCCCACCCTTTGGCATGAAAAACAGGATAAAGCTACAATATTAAATATCAACATTAACTGTTTTCACTTATGAGGAAGACATGTTATTGCCTGAAGTTAACTGACAACTGGAAAATAGTATGAATAAGTGAAACCAAATCCCTATGTCCACATGTATTTGTGCAAAAGTGGGAATAAGTATAAGAAATGTAACATGAAACCATTGAGGATTTTATCAAAAGAAGACTTACTGTAAGGCAGCCTGCTAACTCTATGTGATGGTCATTGCCCACTCAAGTCTGTCACATCTGTCTTGTAGAAGTGTTTGAATCTTTGTTGTAAGTATGTTATTGTAAGGCAAAACAGGTGTTGTGACTATCAAATTGTTTGGCTTCTCAATATGATATTAAATAAAGGGTGAATTTTACTTTTTTGTAGATTTTTGTTAACTTGCTTTTTTCTGAGTGCTACAGTCCCCTTTTATTTTATTTTATTTTATTTTTGGGTGGGGGTGGGGGGACAGGGAAGATGGGCAGTTTAGAATTTTGTGCCTTGTAAAGATAAAATGCCGGATCTTGCTTGCCTTACGTGATCCATCTCTCAAATTGCAGTGAGCCACTCAGAAGAGATCTGGGCTCAAGGTTCTGCCCTGGAAAAAATGGGCTATAATGAAGGTATGTTAGTCTGCAGGTGTTACATTCCTAGCCCACTATGAATCAAACTCCGACCTATCACAACATTCCTGTTATAATCTCTCCAGAAAGGACCGCCAGTTCTGAATCAGTTTCTTAGGCATCATTTTTTCTAGGTGGCCAACAAAGGCGAATTAAAATGGAATAATTTAAAAAAAAAAAACCCTGGGTAGTTAGTGGTACTCTCTTTAATTTTTTGCAGCTGCCAGTTCCATTGTACAGAGTGAAAGAAATCCTCAGTGTTCTAACCCTCAATACTTGTCATTTCTGGGCTCCCTAAAAGCCACAGATGTAATAAAATGGTGAATTAAATATTTAATAAAATGTCCAGAACTACAGTTAGACTTATTTAGGATCTCACTGAAATGAAGGGAACTGATCATATTCACTCTGTTTTGATTCTCTTGTTTACAGTTGCTTAATTAGGTATCAATTCAGGAGTTAAACTATTGTTGTACACAGAAAGCTGTGACTTTTAAGAGCTCTTATCTAAAAATATGTAGGCTTCAGAGAATACACCTGTATTTATTCAACTTAAAGATTTGTATTGCTTCTGCAAATAAATGTCTTCCTGATAGCCTAATCCATTTGCATTATCTATTTTGACTTTACAGTTATGTGAAATGGTGTTAGCTTTCTGATATGGATGTGTCATCAGGGAGTGAATTGATATTGTCATACTCATTTTACTGCAGTGTGTAGATTTAATTTGATTTCTTCTCCTGCTGGGGAAAAAGCTAGGTCTTTAGTCACTATTGTAAACTGGCTTATCCAAAGCATTTGAACTTTCTAGGTACATTTCTTCATAATGCCTTGTATCTATTCAGTATGGTTTTTATTTTTTCACTTGTTTTCTGAAACCTGCTTCCAAATGTGAGTGGCCTGTGTACCAATACTAAATTAGCCAGCAATATAGCAAGGAGGCAATCTGTTATGTTTTCATGGACTTGAAATTTCTCACACAGTGCTATGCAACTGTTAATTTTCTTCATTGCCTTCAAATGAAGCTTCTACTTTCAGGCTGAAGTTAAACCACTTCATTTCTTGTACCCTACCATCAATCTCAGCATTGACTATTCCACATGAGAAATACTTTCCTGGATACAGTACAAATCACTTACGGTCACATCGATGGCACACATTACTGGAAACCCACTGGTCTGTCCTATAGACAACCTCGTAATCTAAGAAAGATTCTCACTAGCAATCACAGGTTACACCACATTAATACTAATCCTGGAACTTTTCCTTGCAGCAAACCCCTTTATCCACATATTTATTCTGAGGATACCATCACTGGACCTAACCATGCTAGTTACACAATCAAAGGCACATTTTCGTGCACTTCCATCAACATTATATATGCTATTATGTGCCAGCAATGCCCTGACATTATGTACAGACTGGGCAAAACCTTCACCAAAGAATGAGTGGACACAGAACAGATGCCAAGAATCTCAATACACATAAGCCGGTCAGTGAACACGTCAGTGGAGTGGGCCATTCTGTTAAAGACCTGAGAATTTGTATCCTAGAGAATTTAAAAACAGATTACGTTGAGAAATTTGTGAATTGGAATTTATATTCAAATTTGACACATTAACACGTGGTATGAACAGTGACACCAATTACCTTACGCATTACAATGACTGCTTCCCTTCCTCTGATGCTTGTAAGTATCTCAGGCAGGACACTTAACATCCTCCATCCCTCTGCCACCTACTTCAGTCCTATTTACTTGATTTGTCAGTTTTTATTGCAATTTTATTTTGTCCTCTGTACTTATAAATGTCAGTCTGTATTGGAAATGAGTTTGATCTGATGAAGTGGGTCTGTCCCACGATAGCTCACCACTGAATAAATCATTTTGTTAGTCTCTAAAGTGCTACATTTCTGCTGTTTTGTTTTGTTAGAGTACAGACTAACACAGCTACCTCTCTGTTACACTTCACTTGCTGTTAGTACCCACCATTCACTGTTTCTTCTTTGCAAAAGTTTGAGTCACCAAGGTAATAGCCATGCGTCTCTCCTGCAGCTCTGGTTCCTTTGTGCCGGCTTCAGCTGTGCCAAATTCAAAGAGGAAGTGGTGGTGGCTGAAACAAAAATAAAACTTTGGCATTTTATATATATATAAATTTTGCTTTAGAAACAAACCAGTTTCCACTATTAGCTGTTGGCACCATTGTTAGCTAGTCAGTAACAGGTCCACAATTCAACATGTACATTGTAAACAAACAGCCAGCATTGTACCCAAACAGGGAAGCTCATAGCGGTACATAGCAATTGGAAGATTACACCATGGATTATGTAGATGTTTCATCCTGTTTCTTATTAAACTCATATTTGTTGTATTACATTCTCATGTTGAAAGAGAACTTCCCTATCACAGTGCGGCAGAGATTCATAGTGAAGAGAGTCTTATTCCGCATTAAAGGTGCATGTGATGGTGCTCTGCATTTTAAATTTGCTCACCAGCAAACTGAGGAGGACGAGAGGTGCAGGAGGAAGCAGAGTCTGGTTTTCAGTCATAGTAATCAGCCTCCTGCCATACCTGGAAACCTCTGTCCTCACTATACTAGAATTTATCGGAGGGGTAGCCATGTTAGTCTGGATCTGTAACAGCAACGAAGGGTCCTGTGGCACCTTATAGACTAACAGAAAAGTTTTGAGCATGAGCTTTCGTGAGCACAGACTCACTTCATCAGGTGCTAGTCTTGGAAATCTGCAGGGCCAGGTATAAATAAGCCAGAGCAAGGGTGGGGATGACAAGGGGATATAACCTTGTTATCCCCACCCTTGCTCTGGCTTATTTATACCTGGCCCTGCAGCTTTCCAAGACCAGCATCTGATGAAGTGAGTCTGTGCTCACGAAAGCTCATGCTCAGAACTTTTCTGTTAGTCTATAAGGTGCCACAGGACCCTTCGTTGCTATACTAGAATTTGTGGCTCAAGGCTAGGCCTTATCAGTCACCTGAGGATCTACAACTTCCTTGGAAGATCATATTCAGCAATGTGTGGTTGCCATCATCATCATTGTTCTGTATTAACCACATGTATTAATGAAGCCTTCCCCACATTCATTATGTCTGTTATGCTCTGCATTGAAACTCAATTCACTGTAGGAATATTGAAATTGGAAATTTGCTGACAGATTCTCTCTATTTCACTGAACGTGATGGATGTGGACAGAGATTTGCTGTAGACTGAATAGATTGCAGGTAAAAGCAAACGTTCTGTTTTGCACTGAATGTGATAAATGTGGGATATGAATGTCTGGATATTGAAAACAATGCTTGAATGAGCAGTTATGTTATAGTGATACTTCTGTTTTCTGCTTCACACCTCTCTAACACACTAGTCATTTTTTTTGGTGCTTGCTGCAGTGCCAGCCTGCAGATGTAGAAGGGGGGATACTTAGTTTGTTTCCAATGGATCCTCTCATTCAGAAGTTACACACACAAAATTGATTTATGTTTCTAGAGAGCAACATGGTTCTTGTCCCTGGTTCTTGTCCTTGGGGTGGAAGACTTGAAACAGGGCAATGGATATAAACTGTTCACTGTGGTTCAAGGCTTGTCATTGTTTTATTCCTGAAGGTGTGTATGTTGTCCACGGCTGGCTTTTGAGGCCCTTAATAAGCCACTATGATGAAAAATTACAGTTGTAGAAGGCAGTGCTATCCAGGCTACTGCTAATGTTACGAGGGCTGCTCTTTCTTACCCCTTGATTGCAGATGAGCAGTTTCTCTTGCAGAGTACCAGCATGGTCTCTGCTCACAAGCGAAGGCAGCTCAGTTAACATGAGACCATGTGATTTGGTCAGCTAAACAAGAGACTTGTTCCATCTCTGGCACTTGCTCCTTCTCCTAACCTTTGCAAAACCACATTGGTCAGACTTCCCTGAATTTGGTAGCTTAATCCTGAGGTACTTGAGTACCCATAGCTGTCATTGACTTGAGTGGAAATGGAGTGCTCAACATCTTTGCAAAACAGACCACTTGTACTGAGGAACTAATTATGTATTTAGAGGCTATTTACAATTATAAGTCTAACCAGCAGTATTTGTGGGCTTTTTAGTTTTTAAATGTAAAAACTGCAGATAAATTATTGGGGGGCAGGGAAAGAGGTGCAGCAGGTGGGGTGAGAGTGGATGCACTCTAAGCAGCAAATTAGTGAAGAGCCAGGTAAGCTGCCAGAATCATCCAGTGTGTCTAACAGGCATGAGTGCCTCTAGCCCTCCCAAGAATCATCATGCTGACCTTTTGCGTAGTGTTATTTTTGGAGATGCACTGCAGCTCTTTACACTGTGATGTTGTCCAAAACCTTGTTCAGCACATCCACTCAGTAGGCTGAATCTTGGCAGTCCTCTCAGAGAAACATAAGTGTACCGAACAGTTTTTCAGACTTATAGGGAAATGAGATAGGAGTTACTAAAGCCTCGCTGAAGTTATACGCACCCTTAATTTTTGTTGTGTTGAACTGAGGGCCCAACACAGTCTGTGCACTCTGCCTTTTATTGGGTTTCCTGCAATATTATTTTGACGCAGGAACAACTTGAGTTCTCTTAAGAGTGACGAAAACCTCTCAGAATTTGTGATGTGCTCAGGACATAATTTGTCAGAACTTTAAATATAACAGTCCCATGATCCATATGCAAAAAATAAAATCAGAAAGTTTCCTCTGAAACTTTGAGCTACCTTTGTTTCATTTGCTGCAAATATTGTCAATAGTTAAATGTTGAGATGTTTAAAAGGCCCAACTTTTTGATTTACAGAGTGACTCATCTTCATCAACACCTTTTTCAGCCATCTCACCAATGTAAAGCTGATTCTGAGTTAATTAACTTTTTTGAAACATTGTATTTTTGCATTTTTAACAGAAGCTGTCACTGCAAGCACTATCCTTCTGTCACTATACACAATATTATGACACAAGGGCCATTTTTGTTTTGCCATTTTATTTTTAAACGTGTATTTGTCTTTTTAGAGAGTGCCCTTCATCTCCTCAATTCAGCGCACATTACAGACACTCATTAGTTTAAACTCTGCACTCCTATGAAGTGGGCAGGAAATATTTCCATTCTACAGAAGACCAGAGGACCAAATAAGAATGAAATCATGCAGCTGCTCTGAAGGGAGAGGTTACAAGAAGTCTCTTTTCTCACAATACACAGGAACCAACCGTAATATTATTGTTTGTGCTCCCTGCTCTAATTTAGCTGGAATTGCATTCTGGAGGTGGGGTGATGACCACTGCGGTATGCTTCCATCAACCATCTTGTTCTGGAAGACTTGCACTGAAGGGATACCACAGCCATTCAGGTGGTCTATTTGCTTCTGTTCTCCTCAGCACAGTTAAGACTTTGGGATCCTTAACTTAACACTTAAGTGACATAAGCTGCGTCTACACGTGCACGCTACTTCGAAGTAGCGGCACCAACTTCGAAATAGCGCCCGTTGCGTCTACACGCGTCGGGCGCTATTTTGAAGTTAACTTCGACATTAGGCGGCGAGACGTCGAAGTCGCTAATCTCATGAGGAGATAGGAATAGCACCCTACTTCGACGTTCAACGTCGAAGTAGGGACCGTGTAGACGATCCGCGTCCCGCAACGTCGAAATTGCTGGGTCCTCCATGGCGGCCATCAGCTGGGGGGTTGAGAGATGCTCTCTCTCCAGCCCCTGCGGGGCTCTATGGTCACCGTGGGCAGCAGCCCTTAGCCCAGGGCTTCTGGCTGCTTCTGCGGCAGCTGGGGATCTATGCTGCAGGCACAGGGTCTGCAACCAGTTGTCAGCTCTGGATCTTGTGGTGTTTAGTGCAACTGTGTCTGGGAGGGGCCCTTTAAGGGAGCGGCTTGCTGTTGAGTCCGCCCTGTGGCCCTGTCTGCAGCTGTGCCTGGCATCCCTATTTCGATGTGTGCTACTTTGACGTGTAGACGTTCCCTCGCTGCGCCTATTTCGATGTTGGGCTGAGCAACGTCGAAGTTGAACATTGACGTTGCCGGCCCTGGAGGACATGTAAACGTTATTCATCGAAATAGACTATTTCGATGTCGCAACATCGAAATAAGTTATTTCGATGTTGGCTGCACGTGTAGACGTAGCCATAGAGTCACATAGGAAGTCTGTGGAAGAGGCATTAATAAAACCCAGGTCTCTTGTTTTCCAGTTCTCTGATGCCTTAAAAATAAGATAATGATTTTCAAATGTTCTTTAGTGTGGAATGTGATGATACATTATTTCTGAAACAGTGCAACATACTGCTTTATCTTAGATATACTTGAATATCTAAGGTAAATTGTAATCAACAAATCCTATGGCTAGAGGTATTACAAGGTCATCTAGTATAATTTGCCAAGATGCAGGATTTCTTATGTCTAACAATCAAAAAAAGATGGCCATCCAGACCCCTGTTGAAAACCTCTACTGAAGATGTTTCAACAGTCTCCCTAGGCATTTGCTCATCCTGCATCCAGAACTTAATCTCTTTTTAGCCAACAAAACCTTTATCCTCAGAGCAACATAGATTGAGGTGTGGTCAATGTTCCCTTTAAAATGAGCTCTTGGTTGGCTGCCCAGGAGAGATTCCGGTCCCACCCAGCTGATTAGCAGAGAACCCACAACCTCCCACAGTGGGCAGCCTATGTTTCTAGTGGTGGTGCATATCTCCATGTGCATTGGTGCACATAGTAAAATTTATTCTTCCCCTGGATGGAAGAAATAGAGGGAGCACTGGCTGTACTGTATATGTACAGAGGAATGTAGTTTAGGTTGCATATTCACCTTAACTTTCATATGTCCTGACTTTTCAGTGCATCCTTACTTACATGAATATAAATGGTGTTTTTTCAATTAATGCCTTAGTTAAAGAGAGAGAGAGAAGAGTCCAATTCTGCAAGAAGCAGCAGCTATGGAAGATTGTATGTGTTATATTTGTGTTAGTCAATTGCACAGTTGTAAATTATTGAACAAGCACCAATATGTTAGAGTGAGTTGTGGCAAGTAATACTGGAAGCCAAATATATTTTCCACTATTTGTGTGTTTATTGGTGTAAGTGTGTTTCAATCAGGTTGGTCCCAAGGCTTCCCATATCTAAACTACTATAACTTTAAAATGATTGAAATTATTTTAAACTCTCTACACCAGGAGTGCAGATAAATTGGAATAGAGCAGTAGGAATTTGCTTGTTTATATACATATAGGATAGATTTATGCTTTGAGCAGTGAAGGTTTGTTGACTTTTTTTGCAAAGAATAGGGCAATATTAATTATTTTTAGAAGTATTTGTGCTTTTCAAAATAAGTGAATAAAAGCAGAAATTTTGCAGGCAGGGGATGTATGTCTTAATAGTTTAACCTTTGATTATGCATTGAAATCATATGCTGTTACTAGATAATGACAGTGGAGTAGTAAATAACTGATTTATTTTGTAAACAATATTCACTAAGTGGTGCTTCAGTCTTTTGTTAATTTAAAGCATTGTTTAGCTATTTTGTCCTCAATTTTTTGTTTTTTCTCCGCTATGTGAAATTTTCAAAGTAGACATTCATTGGGTAAATCATTCCCCATTTATTTGAGCCACTTGTTTTTAATATTTATTTTATTAATTATTGCATGTGAAGCGTTTCATGCAAAAAAATTCTAATTTTTTTAAAGCATGAAGTCTTTAAGAATAGTGAATGTTTATGCAAAATGCTGACTGATCTATGGAGAGCCATAAAAATGAGCAGTTGTCACTGTTAAGAAACTTATAACCTATCGGAAGACAAATTAAGTTCTTTTTCTTGATCAAGTGCAAAGTTGACAGTGAGTTCATGGCATGAGTTATGATAAGAATGTGAGAAAAAGTGCTCCACCAGGGTAAGAGAAGGTCTACTGAATAACTGAATGTTACCTCTTACCTATTGCTTAAAGTTGATACTCAAAACAGTTCTTAGTCTGTTTATCAGTAGGTCTAGGTGCCCAAAAGATTTAAGTGGTAAGCCTTGTTTTGTAATGTGCATCACATAGTTAACTTTAATTTTTTCTTTATTGGAATAAAAAATTATAACTAGTTGGACGAAGCCCAGAACTATAAAACTGCAGACTTAGAAATAAAATTAAAATAGGTTTAGGCAAACATTTCCCTACAGTGATGAAAACCCATATGGCTGCATGAAAATCTTAAAAAGTGTCCTGCCTATTGATTTGCATTGTCTAATTTGGTAAAGTAAATTTCTCTTTGTGAGGAAGGGTTTTTAAGTTGCATTCTTCTTTAAGTGGATCTGTCAGAAAAGGAAGTTAAGAAGCAGAACCACTATAAATTCCATTACTTCCAATAAGGGCCATTGTAGTTAAAGGTAATGTACTTTAAAGATATTGCAGTAATGTTCTTTTTATTTGGCCATTGGAACTTTTTCATTATGTTGGCTTATATCCATAACATACATTACAAGCGTGTTCTACATGCACAGTAGTATTTGATAAGAGAAATAAAGTGTAAAAATGGGCAAGATGATTTTTTCTTTGTATGACCTCTGCCTCTAATTGCTGATTCGTGAAGTAATATTCCTTTGAAGTGCAACGCAGTTTCAGTGCTCTTAGAAATTGTAGGACTCCAAACACAAAAAACAAAATAATGTTTCTTTGGTTGAAAAAAATACCTTTACTCTGTCATTTGTATCAAAGGGCAGGTCTAGATGGTGCTTGGTCCTGCCATGAGTGCAGGGAACAGAACTCAATGACCTCTCATGGTTCTTTCCAGTTCTAGTAGTCTATGATTCTACAGTGCAGTGCTACATTTGTGAAGCTGCATTGTTGTAGCTGTAGTGCATCCAGTGAAGATGCTGTGTCGATGGGAGAATGCTCTCCTGATAGCATGACTGTTTTACCTTGGTGAAAAGCAAAAGCTGTGTTGGTCGGACAGCACATAACTTGTGTCACTCAGGAGTGTGAGAGGGCTTTTTAATTTAAACAGAGTAGTATAGATTTAATCTAAGAATCAAAAGTCAAAATAATTTAAACATTTAATCTTCTCTTCAAGCATTTTCTGTGTCCATTCTGCATGCCTTACAATTGGATCTGTGTGTTTTTGAATGATGTCCACAGCTGAGCCAACAGCCTCTGCGAGCTCCTGGGCAAAGTGGGTGTGTGGGGGCTCTGCATCCCAGAAGTCCTCAGGCAGAATGGACAGTGCCAAACTTCCTCCTCCCTTCACAACCGGTTCATCGTTGCAACCCCCACCAGGTGCAAAGCAGGAAAAGCCTTTGTGAAATTATCTCTATGGTAATATCGCTCTCCTATGCACCTAGCACTCCAAGGACAGAGGATTTGCAATGTAGAGCCATTATGGAAGCAGAGTATGCTTTACTAGGCTATGTATGGACTTCTGTCTTCAAACAGGTTCGTCCCCACTGTTCTGTAAACACTTGCAATACATGACAGTTACTTCCGTAAGGCATTTACAATTCAGATTGCATTGTGGGTAAGACATGAGACAATGGTCTAATAATCTACAAATTGTTGAGGCTTAATCTGTAGCAAGGGAGATTTAGGTGAAATATTTGGGCAATCTTTCTAACTCTAAGAGTGGTTCAGCTCTGGAACAGGTTATTGGTGGCTTTTAAGAAAACGTTGGACACACTCTTGTCAAGGATGGTCAATATTGTTGTGGTCTTGCCCGAGTGGAGTGGGTGGAACTATAATCTCATGAGATCCCCTCTAGCACTACATATCTATGATCCGATGTGATGACTAATATTTAAAATATGCCTTATAATAATGATATTTCCTCATCTAACATAACCATCATCAGTTTGTCACCCTCCTTAAGAAAATTTCACACTGCTCAATGTTCCCTGTAACCTCTTCCATCTATGTGTGGATTTTTTTCCACCCATGTGTTGAATAACATTTTTATGTGCATTGAGGCTTGTGCAAATGTGTATTACCAATAGAAACAAAAACACCTCACTGTGGGAGCTCTGCTAATCAGCTGGGCAGCATTTGAAACTCTCATGAATTAACCCCCAAGTGCAGTTTATAGGGAACTGTGGTATGTAATGGTAACACTTAATAGTTTATTTTGTGTGTGTTTTCCAATAGAACGGTTTGCCTCTTTGTTCAGTGCATTCTTTTGGCTTTAGTCAAAATGGAGGGGAAAAAAAAGGAAAACATTGCCTATAAATATTTGGGGTGAGTGGAAACTTACTTGTCAGGGCTTTTGATATGTGCAAGTGAAGCTATTTTATCACCTGTGTTCACTTGGCCTTTTCTCACAATAGCAGGTTATCACTTTAGTACTGTAGGGCAAGACTTTAATTGCTTTCATTATGTTTGGCAGAGGCTTAGCTAGAATAGTCTCCAAGGATTAAAGCTGTTTACCTGCATATGAAGAATCATTTGGTTATCTGCCAAAGCACTCTTGTTATAAAGGGAGGCTTTCCTGTCAAACCCAAGAACCACACAGATAAACAGATTTTTCTGTGTAGCTATCTTTGTTATGTGGAGTGATTAGTTTAGAGCACCTGCATCTAAAAACATTTGGGTTATGTGGTGTTCATCAGGTGTTTGGGCTGACATATAAAACATTTGTATTTTAATCTTTGAGTTCAGATTAACATCCTCACTTATCCTAATGTTATGAATATAATATCAAGGTTGACTTAGATTTTATTTTGGTATTTGTCTATTGAGCTGATAAATGGTTTTAGCTGATAAGTTCATACAGTATCAATGCAATGGGTGGACCTTATTGAATGTAAACTGGAAACTGCACGTGTAAAATGTTAGGAAAAAAATCCATAATGAATGGAGAAGATAGGAAAGTTACATTATTCTCTTATATCTAAAACAAAACAGAACAAACTGAAAAACCAATTCCAAGCAATGCAAGTAAAATAATGACCATGCTGCATCATTAAGTGGGGGGAAATTTGGCTGTCTGGCTGAATGAAGGAAATGATACTTTATGTCTGATGGGCAAGGGAGAAGAAAAACTGCTTCAAAAAGTAACACAAGGCCAGCCTGGCAACCCTGACTCCTCCCATGGGAACTGGATGGGCAGAAGAATTTTCCATATGACCAGATTGGCCTAGCTGAAATTAGGATGTGGGGGGTTTGTCTTCGTCAGAGCGGGTCTAGGAAGTGTGCTGTTTGCACATGGCATGAAAGTGCAGTAGGCTGTCTGTCACAACTCATGTTGTATGGATGTGCTGGATGTCTAGTGCAAGTACTCCACTGAGAATTTATGCATAGATACGTGGATTGGAAATGGACTTAAAAAAGGAGACGTTCATTAAATGAACAGAATTGGGGGAGTCATGTGATTGGTCTGTCAGGGAGCCATCTCCAATGTCTTACCTTCCTGTACCTTACCTTAAACCTCCTATAGGGCAGGAATGAATGATAAGATCACAGCAATGGTTTGGCTAGGGAGAAGGGACAGGGTGGAAAAAGGAAAAGTGGGAAGTGGCACAAGCCCTCCAGGGAATTACGGAACAAACATTGGGTTACCTTCACTGTACATGTTTATCTGCTGGGTAGGCTCAGACATCCAATAATAAAGTTGCAGCCTGATTAATGTCAAATATCTCCTGTCTGCCTTTTGGCATAGCCAGAGAACAATAGTTTTAATGGATTAACGCAATTATTGGCTATTACTTAGTCTTTATAACTCATTGCATATTCTTCTGGCTATGGCCGTGTCTACACTTGGCCAAAATTTTGAAATGGCCATGCCAATGGCCAAATCAGAGAATGCTAATGAGGTGCTGAAATGAATATTCAGCGCCTCATTAGCATGCTGCTGTCCACAGCACGTCGAAAGTACATTTAGATCTCACGTGGCTCGTCTACATGGCTGATAGGAATAAGGAATTTTGGCGTTTGCAGGGTCCTTTTGAAAAGGACCCCCGTGTAAGTGAGCTGTGCATGATCGAAACGCGGCACTTTTGAAGTGTTGCAGCCAGCAGCATGCTAATGAGGCACTGAATATTCATTTCAGTGCCTCATTAATATTCTCTGATTTGGCCATTAGCATGGCCATTTCGAAGTTTTTCCCCTAGTGTAGATGTAGCCTTTATTTTGTAACAATCTCTGTTTCAGGCCAAATATTTGATGACAACAGGTACTTGCCCCGCCACATCTAGACAAATGCGATACGTTTAAAACTATGAATTGCTTCAAGGACAAGAGCAAATGCTTATATATTAAATAATGATAAACGTAGGCTTATAAATATTCAAATTTATTTTCAATGAAAAACTAAAGCAAACAATTCGATTACAATTAACAGAATTACTATTAAGTGTTTCCTTTATTTTTTTTCCAGACATAGAATGAATAAATTTTGTTATGTGCACTGAGGCATATGCAGAAGTGAACTACCAATAGAAATATAGGCTGCCCACTGAGGGTGGCTGTAGGCACTCTGCTAATCAGCTGGGTGGCTCCTGAATCTCTCTTGGATGGCTGCCCAAGTGCTCAGCTTACAGAGAACACTGCTACCCTATAAATAAAACAAGTAGGATAAGCCCCAGTGTGTACACATTTTTCCCTAAGCCCTTCAAAAATATTCAACAAAGATACAGAAATTTGAGATCTTCCATATTGTCAGTATAAGGCTCATTGGAACAATATATTTAATTTATGAGGCTGCCACACCTTTGATGCACCGTGTTAAATTAACATTATTAAATGAAGATCTTTTTAAACACTTGTAATAAATCACTGAAAGGGATGGTAAAAAGACACTGTAACTAAAATGGTGACATAATACCTTAAGGTGATCTGCTTTCATATTGGTTGTAAGAGGAATCTGATATCCCCTAAAGGTCTAATTCTTTATAAATAGGATCTTTTAAAACAATGTCTGCCTTCTCAGAGCTTCTCATATATTTTATGAATGCCAGTTGTCAAAATAAAAGAATAAAAATAACCAATATTTCAAAGCATATAATCTACTC
This sequence comes from Carettochelys insculpta, assembly GCF_033958435.1. Lineage (NCBI taxonomy): Eukaryota > Metazoa > Chordata > Testudines > Carettochelyidae > Carettochelys > Carettochelys insculpta. The sequence goes on from NC_134139.1 coordinate 14,738,856, forward strand.
TTGGGTCTTTTCTTTACTTTAAGCATGATATCTGATCTGAAAAACTCTGAAATTTTTCTCCTTTAATGATTTGAATCCATAACTGAAAATTGATCCACTGTTATAACATGAGAAGTGATGCCTCTCACAAGTGATTGTGTAAATGATAATCAGATAAAGTTTCATTGCAGCTAGCACATCTCCAATAGAGATCACAGTAACTGCTGTCTCACCAAACAGTTATCCCTTTCAGAATTTGTTTAATGTCTGAGTAAAAGACAAGCTTCTGCTCTATTCAGCATCTGTACCAAGAACATATTTCTGGACAATAAAATACAGTAGACATAATGATAGTGAGTAATGGTGGGACACCTAGTCCCTTAGTTAATCTCTTCTTTACTAGAGAGCCCTTTGAATTTAAATCTGCTGTCTGTCGCACTTCAGAATGGCATGAAGGCCTATTTTATCTTTACTAATAGACACTTCAAAAATATATTGAATGTAATGTGGGCTTAGTATGAAAGTCCTTTATTTATTTAAAAAAAAAAAGGCCTCAAAGTACTTTGGTTCCAGAAGCAGAACTACTAGGCTCTGTGTTGCTGCAATGATGACTTTCCCTGTAAAAATAGTACAATTAGTTACAATATTTTGAAATGCAAATTGGGATTGTACTCAAACACCAGCATTGAATGGTTAACACTAAAGAAACGAGCATTACTGGTTTTATGGCTGCCCTTGTTTGTGCGCAGGCAGTCATATTGCTTTCAACTCTGTCCTCCTTTATGAAGGAAAGCAAGGCTATGGAAGACTTTCCTATTGACTTCCATAGCCTTTGGATCATGACCTTATATTCTCCTGAACTTATTTGGCTTCTGTGGGTATAATTGAGGGCAGAATTTCCTCTTCCTGTGCCAAAAGACAGATTTTAATTTGCAGTCTGGTGTTGATTACCCAGTGCTTGACCCTGCATGCCTTGTGCATCCATAACTTCCCCTGAAGTCAGGTGGAGACTGAAGGATTGTGGGCTCACGACCTAATCTTACAGAGCTGATTGCTTGGAAACTATAAAACAGATGCAGTGGATAGATAACACTGCAAAAGTTACCAAGCATTTGATCATATTCAGGATAGCAAATTTCAAAACTATATATGTATTGAGTTGCTTAGCAATTACTCCTGTTTGTAGATGTTTGGTCATCTGTGCACATGAAATAAAAATGTTCCTTCTGCAATTTAACAGCTGGATAATGTCTACTGGTTTGGAGAGAACACTGTGCACTGGGGAATGATGATGAGGAGAATGTCCCTGACTTGTCCTAACTACATTCATCTAGCAGGAGAGCGCCAAACCTGCAGAGGTGTTTCCTGCATGATTTAGCGAAAGGAGTGAGGGACATCATGATTGCTTCTGGCCTTTTTCCTTCCCCTTGTCTATGACCACTTTGAGCCTTGTCTGCAGGTGCATTGCAAATAATTGATTTTACATAGATTTTAGTTTTATAATATATACTATTTTTTCATGATCATTTAAGTAACGGTTACACTGTTTCCTAACATCTTGTAAATGTCCCCTTTTAAGAATTTGGAGTAGGTTAAACACACACACAAACACACACACCCCTTGATCCCACATTCAAGAAGACACACACACACATCTTGATCCCACATTCAAGAAGAGACTAATAAATTAAACCTGAATGCTAAATAGGAATTAATATTCTCTCACTGAAGATCTTCTTATTCCAAAAGTCAATCAAGATATGGGTATAGGCATGGTGCCCCAACCTTAACAAAATGTGTAGGGTGAAATGGCAGAATCTTTGGTCACACTGAAGAGAATTTCGATATGTCTCCAGAGCCAAGTTGTTTTGAAATAATGGCTGTTATTTCAAAATAACTTTGCGAATGTCTACATAACGCAAGCGTTATTTTGAAATTATTTTGAAATAGTGGACGGCTTATTTCAAATTTGGTAAGCCTCATTGCATGAGGAAGAACCCCTATTCCAAAATAGATATTTCTGAAGAGGGGCTATATAGATAGGGAAAAGGGGTGATTTTGAAATGAACTATTCCAGAATAGTTTATTTTGAAATAATTCTACTGTGTAGGCATATTATTTTGCACTAGAGCCCCTGGAAGCAGTGCTTCCAGTGACTCTAATCTGAAATAGGCTCTCTTGTGTGTAGGGATACTATTTCAGAATAAGTTTTGCTTATTCTGGGGCTTCTCTGTAGTGTAGATGCATTATTCTGGAATATCTTATTTTGGAATAATAACTCCAGAATAAACTATTCCGGAATAACTTTTCTGTGTAGACATACCCTTTGACTCCTCAAGTAGATCTGTATATTTCAGTGGGAAACTTTTGGTAGCCTTATTCCTTCAGAATGAAGAAGGGTAGCAGCCCACTTTAAGTGTGTAGATATGGAAGCAGCAGCTTTGGTATTCATTCAAATCTGCCATCATACCTTTTAGTGCCATAATTTTGTTAATTATGCTAGCTCTTCTTGTTTTTGCTTTGTTTTTTTCCCACAGAAAATCATTTAAAATCATTTTGAGATGTTTATCAGATATTTAACTATGCTAAAATAGCCTGTCATTCTTTTTGAACCATAAGAAAATCCCACCTGTATTTTAATACTATGTTAAAGGAATGTTTGTTTTTTCTTTTCTAAATATAAAAATTCACTTGAAAGTTAGTGCTTAGTTATTAAAAATCAGTTTTCAATGCATACATTTTCTTAGGAATGTTTCTTGGAATATGATGGTGATTCACCAGGGCCAGCTTTGTGGTCCGACTGGCTATTACATTAAATGTATTAGATATCAGTGTATAGGACTTCAAATCTTCTTCATGTAATTGCAGAGACCTTACTCCTTGGGTTACCTATAGTTTAGGTTTTGAGATGGAGCCCTGTTTGTTGATCTGTGTAGAACAAGAAGCCATTAACTGAGAGGGTCAAGGGGTTAATGGAAGAAATATTTTCTCCTTGCCATTATCTTACCACATTCTGCTGGGAACTGGAGAAAGATAACACTTTCCCCCCTATCCTGTTAGTGCTTTCTGAAAAGGTGACCTCATTTCTCCATGACTAAATAAAAGACTAAATGCAAATGTGGAGACCTACAAAAACCCATTCGCTTAAAGCGCCAGTGGAAAGGCTTACCCCTTTTTTGACCACTTCTGTGGCATCAGGTCACAACATTTCACAAAGGAGAAAGTTCACAAGGAATGTCTCTCTCAATTTCCTACACTTACTATTTTTTGCATGCCTTGATGTTTGGTACTTTCCTAATGTTCTGTAGTTAGTCTCTATCCTCAATAGCTAGATCTGTAGACAGTAGAACTCTGAGGCTGTGGCCATGCTTGGCCAAAAGTTCAAATTGGCTGTGCAAATTGCCATTTTGAAGTTTACTAATGAGGTGCTGAACTGAATATTCAGCGCCTCATTAGCATTAGGACACTCCCGGCCATGAGCTGCTTTCGAACGTTCGCAGCTTGGTGCGACTACACGGAGGTCCTTTTCGGAAGGACCCCGCTACCTTTTGAAATCCCCTTATGAAGGGATAAGGGGATTTTGAATGGTGCGGGGTCCTTTCGAAAAGGACCCCCGCATAGTCGCGCCAAGCCGCGAGCATTCGAAAGCAGCACTTTTGAAGCGCCATGGCCAGAAGTGTCTTAATGCTAATGAGGTGCTGAATATTCAGTTCAGCACCTCATTAGTAATCTTCAAAACGGCCATTTGCATGGTCATTTCGAAGTTTTGGCCGAGTGTGGCCACAACCTGAGAGATGGACAGAAAGAAAGAGTCAGGAAGTGTCACAGAAGAAAAACAAGGGCTGTTTCCTTCCCCATGTAGTAAAAATGTGTTGATGGGACAAAAATCCACAGAGCTAGACAACAAAGACAAACTGGGTGAGTTAATGCGTAGTATTCCATTCATGAGAAAACAATGTGAGTGATTCATAGACAGTGAGAGTGGTGAGAGAAGCTTGCTGAGATGATCCAAAAACCTGTGGCTACAGTGTGAGATCACCATATTACAACCCATCTGTAGATGTGGACTATGGCATATGGAAATGGATAGCAAGGTTTTCTGACCCTGTAGCAGCCTGATCTACATCCACCACCTGCAGATGGTACTTATATGTTTAGACACCTACACAAACACTTATGTACATCATTGAGATGTAGGTTTCTACAAACAGTGAAATAATGTTGCTGAAAGACCAGTTAACATTTTGTTGATTTTCATGTAGTCTTGCTTAGATCCCGCAGCCTCTTAGTCACAGGAGTTATGAAAATACCCTCCTAAATTAGGACTTTTAATGTTTGAAAGCAGTTGCAGGATAAGAGCCTCACACTGTTTTTTCACAGTAAGTAAAAAGCAGTCAAGTAGCACTTTAAAGTGCTACTTGACTGCTTTTTGTTTTGATAGTGTATAGACTAGCACGGCTTACTCTCTGTTACTATTCCACAGTAAAGTATATGTGAATCATAGAATTCTAGGGCTGAAAGAGACCTCAGGAGGTCACCTAGTCCAGCCCCTGCCTAAAGCAGGATCAACGCCATCTAAATCACCCAACCATGACTATGTCAAGCTGTGACTTAAAAACTCTAGGAATGGAGATTCCACCACCTCTCTTGAGCTACGTCTACACGTGAACCCTACATCGAAGTAGCTTATTTCGATGTAGCGACATCGAAATAGGTTATTTCGATGAATAACGTCTACACGTCCTCCAGGGCTGGCAACGTCGACGTTCAGCGTCGATGTTGCGCAGCACCACATCGAAATAGGCGCTGCGAGGGAACGTGTACACGCCAAAGTAGCACACATCGAAATAAGGGTGCCAGGCACAGCTGCAGACAGGGTCACAGGGCGGACTAGCGCTTCCGGGGCAACAGCTAGCCGCTCCCTTAAAGGGCCCCTCCCAGACACACGCAGCCTGCACAGCACACGGTCTGAAGAGCCATAGGCACGCACACCTCGAGCGACGCAGTCATGGACCCGCAGCAGCAGCAGCCAGAGGTCCACCCAGCCGCCCCTGCAGGAGCAGTGCTCGCCCTGCTCCATGCCATGCAGGAGGCAGCTGAGCACCTCCTTGCCACAGAGGAGGAGCTGCCCGCAGGGGAGGATGATGCAAACCCCAACCCTGCAGCACCCCGACCCTCCCCCCCCACCTCATACGCCGCCGGCTGTGGAGCTACCCCACCAGCACCGACTGGTGGGAGAGGCTAGTGCTCGGAGAGTGGGACGACGACCGCTGGCTCAGGAACTTTCGCATGAGCTGGCAGACATTTCTGGAGCTATGCCAGTGGCTCATCCCCGCACTCAGGCACCAGGACACTGCCATGCGGCGTGCCCTCACTGTGGAGAAACGGGTCGGCATCGCTGTCTGGAAGCTGGCCACTCCAGACAGCTACCGATCCGTGGGCCAGCAGTTTGGCGTTGGCAAGGCCACCCTTGGGGCTGTCCTCATGGAGGTAAGAGGACCCACGAGGGGGGGAGGGAGGCAGCCCTGGCAGGGGAGGGGTGGGGGGCCCTGGCAGGGGAGGGCCACACACACCCTGCTCACCCCTCATTGGTGCTCTCCCATGTGCTTCCCCTGCAGGTCGTCCGTGCCATCAACACCATGCTCCTCCACAGGCTCGTGAGGCTTGGGAACCCAGATGCCGCCATCGCAGGCTTTGCCACCCTGGGCTTCCCCAATTGCTTCGCGGCTCTGGATGGGACTCACATCCCCATCCACGCCCCGGAGCACAGTGGAGGACGTTACATCAACCAAAAGGGCTACCACTCAGTGGTCCTCCAGGCCGTGGTGGACAGCCGGGGCCATTTCCAGGACATTTATGTGGGCTGGCCTGGCAGCACCCATGACGCCCGAGTATTCTGGAACTCGGGCCTGTGCCGCTGGCTGGAGGCGGGGACCTACATGCTCCAGCGGGAGATCCCTGTGGGGGACACCACCATGCCCCTCTGCGTCATCGCAGATGCGGCATACCCCCTCCGGCCCTGGCTCATGCACCCGTACACGGGCCATCTGTCTGCCAGCCAGGAGCGCTTCAACCAGCGCCTGAACCACGCGCGCCAGGTGGTTGAGCGCTCATTTGGCTGCCTCAAAGGGCGCTGGAGGTGTCTTCTCACCCGCCTGGATGCGGGCCCCACCAACATCCCCCAGATTGTGGGTGCGTGCAGCGCCCTACACAATCTGGTGGAGAGCAAGGGGGAGGCCTTCTTTCAGGGCTGGGCTGTGGAGGCCGGCAGGGCCGATGTGCAGCCACCCGCTGCCCCCAGTCGCCAGGTGGACCCCAAAGGGACCTGGGTCTGGGAGGCCCTGCGGGCCCAGTTCAATGAGGCCGCAGGGTGAACGCTGGCAGGTCCCCCACTGCCCCCCCATCCTCCACAACACTCCCTGCCCCTACGCCCACACCACAGAGCACCCAACAGCACACACACCCCCACTTTTCTTGTACAAATAAAAGCAGACGCTTGTTTGTCAAATCAAACATGTTTACTGGAACATGTTTATATTATTATAAAAACAGGGTGTTAGCCGGTGGCCAGGTAATGTGCGGCGAGGTACTCCCCTGGGTCCTAAACAACCCAGTTTTTTACTGTTAGAGCAGGCAGCTCCTACCACTCTCACCCACGGCCAGGCTGTAGTAACCAAATGGTCAAAGTTCTTTTGTTGTGCCAGCTGTGTTGTAGTGACAAAAGGATAACTGGGTCAGGCTCAGAGCTTAACTAGTTACATGTTTATTTACGCTACAGTTATAAGCGTGTGGTTACAAAAGGCTATTGTCTACTTCTTATATGTTAGCAAAGTACAGGTGTTAACAAGTTACGTTACAATCCAATACAAAGATATCTGTTACCATCTAACACAATGATATCTTGACACAATGACATCTAGTTACAGAGCTCTAATTCTTTAGCTGTGCACAAAAAAGTCGGAGACCTAGCATGGGTGTATCTTACCCTCTTTGTGTCTCTTGATACCAGTGTAGCCAAGCTGGATCAGTCACTCAATTCCACGGAAAGACGAATACGAGTTTGGGCGTCCCCAGTTGTGGACCTCGGGAGGCAATCACCTGACCCGACCAGCAGGTAGTTGGTGGAATGCACTCAAAATTAGAGTTCTGCTGGACCCATCTTTTATACCCCTTTTGGGTTACGTATTCTCTTTCTTATCTATGGTGCCAGATCATACTGGTCTGTCTTTGTGATGCCAGTTTGTTACAAGGGCATTTCTTACTTAATTTGCACTTGTAAGACAGGAGATAAGCAATTTGAGAGTACAGGACATTCTTTTGTGTGGGCGGGGCACTTCCCCTTCTGGGATGGTTGTGTGGTCATCATATCCATCAATGCCAGCTGGGGTGATTTCTTGAGGGTCCCCCCCCTCTCATGTTGACAGTTTGGCCTGTTAGCCTTCTATCTGTACTTTCTGCTTCTCAGGGTCATGATGAGCTAGCACATCTGGGCCTCAATGAGGGCATCAAAGACTGTGCTGTCAGCAGCCGTTTCCGTGCCCTGTGTGCTTCTCAGTGGGGGGGGGGGGGGCAGCGAGCAAGCTGGCTTGTAAGGGGGAGACTTTGTCTGGCTACACAGGGATAACAAGGAAGGGGAGAACTATTTACATGGGGAGGAAGGATCAGACATTGAAAACGGGGGTCACAAATAAATACAAACTATGTACAGCCCAAAAAACCCATAAAAGTGGGGGGAATATATACAAAGGGGGGGGGCACGTCCTAGGCCCCACGCCCCTACAGTCTAGCACTGGGGGTGGACGGCCGGGATCCCCGCCTCGGCCGCAGCCCTGGCCGGGGCTGGCTGCGGGACGGGTGGACCGGAAGATACAGCCGGCGAGTGTCAGCTGGCTCCAGGTCCCCCTTGGCGGAATGGCCCTCGGTGGCGGGTGGCGGGGCGACGGCGGACGGCGCGGCGGCTGGAGCAGCAGGTGGCGCAGCGGGTGGAGCACGCAGGGCGGGTGCAGTGGCGGCCAGCATGGCATGGGGGGCCAGGTAGTCCGCTATGCGGTTGAATGTCTGCATGTAGGCCCCCCATGTCTCCTGGCGCCAGGCCAGCGCCTGCTCCTGCAGGTGGAGGCGGTGTTGCTCCACCCGCAGCCACTGCTCAGTGACCTCCACCTGCCGGCAGTGGAGGGCCAGCAGTTGGGGGTCCGTCGCCAGTGGCTGCTGCTGCTGGGTCTGCCGTCTTGCCCACCGTGGGGCCGGTCGGTCCTCCGCTGAGGGGCTGGCCTGGAGCGATGGCCCCGGAGAGCTTTCTGGGACCACTGAAGCCTCGCCGGCGCTCTCCGGTCCTTCTGATGGTGCAGCTGTGGAACACAGGAGGTGGGGAAGAAGAGTGGAGACAGCCGTTAGTGTGGGCCCCGAGCCGTGGCCCTTGTCCCCCCACCTCTGTGCTGCAGGTTCCCCATCCCCATCCCTGGGAGATGCTGCTGTGATGGGGTTCAGGGGTCCCCCTGCACTGCACCCCGTCCACTGGCAGGAGTGACTCTCACTCACTCAGCAGGTATGACAGGAGAGGTTTCTTTGGCAACAGATGCTCAGTTTCTCCCAGAAGCAACAGTACAGCAGTCAGAGACAGTCCTTCCAACCCATCCTGGGGAGAAGACCCCGAGGGGTGCCCCTCTGCGGTGTAGCTTTCCCCTCCTCAGGCAGGCAGCCTTCTAGCTCTCCCTTCCCCTAGCCTCTAACTGCGGCCCCCAATTCAAACCCAGCTCAGCTCCTCCCTCCTCTTTGTTCAGGGCAGAGGTGTAACCTGCCAGTTGTAGCCCCAGGATCATCCTTAGCCACTGGGAGCTATTCAGCTTGTTGCTCATATCTAGCCTGAGTCTCGCATTTGCACTCCCCCCACTCCATCACATGCTGCTGCTGCTGGGTGTCCCACCCCCTCCCTCCGGGGGACCCTAGAGGTTCCGCTCCCCCCTGCCTCGGGGATGGGGCATGGCACTGTCGTGCTGTGGGGGTGGGGCAGGGGCTGATGCACTCCTGTGAGGGACATGCCACTGCTGTCCTTGCGGCCATGGTCATCTGGGCATGTGGAGGGCCCTGGCCATATCTATTACCCCGCCCCTCAAACCCGGGGGTGTGCACCGGGGGCGTACATACCTGACAGTCCTCTCCCACGGTCGGGGGACACCCGGGGGGCGGACGCCCAGCTGCTGCTCCGGGTTGGGAGGAGGATCTGGAGGCCGGTGTCGGTGGAGGAGTAGTCCCCCTCCTCCTGCTCCGGTGCCCCGGGGGTGGGCTCCTGGGGGGGCCCCCGGGGTGCGGGTCTTGCCTCTGGGGTGGACTCCGTCTCTGGGGCCTGCTGGGGCTCCTCAGCTGAGGTGTCAAGCGTGGCCGGAGGGGAGGAGGTGTGCCAGGGGCCCAGGATGTCCCTGAGCTCCCTGTAAAAGGGGCAAGTGACAGGGGCGGCCCCAGATCGGCCGGCCGCATCCCGGGCCCTGGCATAACCCTGCTGCAGCTCCTTCACTTTACTCCGGACGTGGTCCAGAGTGCGGGCAGGGTGACCTCGGGCGGCCAGGCCCTCGGCCAGCTGAGAGAACGCATGCACGTTCCTCCTCTTGCTCCCCATTACCTGGAGCACCTCCTCCTCGCTCCAGAGCCCCAGCAGGTCCTGAAGCTCGGCCTCCGTCCAGGAGGGGCCCTGCTGCCGCTTCCCGGCCTGGCTCCTGCTCTGGGAACCCTGGCTTCCCTTGGGGGGGGGTTCCCTGAGGGCGCTGGGGGGGCTTCCGGTTGGCCATTAGGTTGGTTGGGGGTGTGGGTGGCTGAAGAAGAGCGTGCAGGCAAGCCGCGTGTTACTGCTGCTGCCTGCACGCGCTCTCAGCTTCCTGCACAAGAAGGGAGGGGGTGGGGACCTTTAAGGGGCCGCTCCACGCGGCAACCATTGAGCTCGGGCTGGAGAGAGCGTCTCTCAACCCCTCAGCTGATGGCCGCCATGGAGGACCCCGCAATTTCGAAGTTGCGGGACGCTCAACGACTACACGTTCCCTACTTCGACGTTGAACGTCGAAGTAGGGCGCTATTCCCATCCCCTCATGGGGTTAGCGGCTTCGATGTCTCACTGCCTAACGTCGATGTTAACATCGAAATAGCACCCAACACATGTAGCCGTGATGGGCGCTATTTCGAAGTTAGTGCCACTACTTCGAAGTAGCGTGCACGTGTAGACACGGCTTTGGTGAAGGAGTGGAATGTATCACCACCATTCTGGTGAAATAGTTTTCCTTAAAATCCAGCCTTTACCTTTCCCGCTGTAACTTCAGACCATTGCTCCTTGTTCTGCTATCTGACACCATGGAGAACAGTTTCTTACCATCCTCTTTAGAACTCCCCTTCAGGAAGTTGAAGGCTGCTATTAAATGACCCTTCAGTCTTCTATACTGTCAACTAAATAAGCCCAAATTTCTCAGCCTCTCCTCATAGGTCATGTGCTCCAGACCTCTAATCATTTTTGTTTCCCTCTGCTGAACCCTCTCCAGTGTGTCCACATCCTTTCTATACTTGGGGGCCCAGAATGGGATGCAGTGCTCCAGATGAGGCCTCACGCAAGCCGAGGGAATAATTACTTCTCTAGATCTGCTGGAAATGCTCCTCCTAATGCACCCCAATATGCCATTAATCTTCTTGGCTACAAGGGCTCAATGTTTACTCATATCCAGCCTCTCATCCACTGTAATCAAAGGTCCTTTTCTGCTGCACTGCTCCTTAGCCAGTCGGTTCCCAGCCTGTAACAGTGCTTGGGATTCTTCTGTCCCAAGTGCAGGACTCTGCACTTGTCCTTGTTGAACCTCATCAGATTTCTTCTGGCCCAATACTCCAATTTGTCTAGGTGACTCTGGACCCTGTCCCTACCCTCCAATGTATCTACCTGACCCCCTACTTTAGTATCATCTGCAAATTTGCTGAGGATGCAATCCATCCCCTCATCCAGGTCATTAATAACAATGTTGAACAGTACTGGCTCTAGAACTGATCCTTGGGGCACTCCACTTGAAACCAACTGCCAACCAGACACTGAGCCATTGACCACTACCCACTGGGCATGTCTGTCAAGCCAGTTTTCTATCCATCTCCTAGGCCATGTATCTAATTCATACTTCCTGAACATATGGGCAAGGATATTGTGGGAGACTCTCAAAAGCTTTGCTAAAGTCAAGGTTTATCACATCTATTGACTTGCCCAGGTCCACAGAGCCAGTTACCTCATCATAGAAACTAATCAGATTCGTGAGGCACCACTTGCCCTTGGTGAATCTATGTTGACTACTCTTGATCACTATCCCCTCTTCCAACTGCTCCAAACTGGATTCCTTGAGTATTCCCTCCATGATATTTCCGGGGACTGAGGTGAGGCTTACCAGTCTATAGTTCCCTGGATTGTCCTTCTTTCCTTTTTTTAAATGTGGCACTACATTGGCCCTTTTCCAGTCATCCATGACCTCTCCCAATCTCCTCGAGTTTTCGAAGATAATAGCCAAAGGCTCTTCAGTGCCATCTGTCATTGCCTTTGTCTTAATCCCTACCATAGTTTAGCCTGCTTCCCTTTGTACTGAGTTTGTAGGTATTTTGTGCATGCCCCATCTTGAATCTGGGTTTCCGTTCCTTGTATTTTTGTGTTGCAGGTAGCTCCATGCCTCTGGTTAAGGCCATGATGCAATGTGTCTGAGACCAAGCAGAGTAATATTGCTGGTAACTTTGAATGCGAAAAGCACAAATCAGAATGCATTGCTTAGTTTCCCAAAATTTCTAGTGTTATCCTTCCTCTTCGGTCATTTCTCTGATGCTTGAGCTATGCCATTATGTACTGACACAAAATGAGATTTGAATATTTATGCAGGTTGAACCTCCCTTGTCCAGCACTGTCGGGATCAGACTTTTGCCGAGCCAGGGAATTTGTCAAACCACGGAAGGTCAATATGACCTAGTAGCATTACCAAGGCTTCCACTGCTTACTGGGCTTTTAGAAGACATTTAGGGATAAATTAGAACTAAATAACAGCACAGACCACCGAGAGCCAGGACTGGTGACTGTAAATAAACTTGTGGACTGAAAACTTGGCCACACACGATAAATGGACATTCTGGTTCTAGACTGCAGAGGTTCATCTTGTGCCGATAATAGATGTGAGTAACAGGCACAAGACATTAGAGTCCACCAACCAAGTTGAGGCAAATGTTTGCTGTGAGGAAAATAAGCCTTCTTTATCTCCCCTCACCCCATCCATATACTTTTTGATCCTTTTCAAACTGTAGGAACCTCTTTCTGTTTTTAAACAATGGAAATGTATTCATCTCAAATGTAGCTAGTTTCTTCCTCAGGGCTTGTGTACACTTGTGGGCAGATTGACGTGGTCAGGGCCGATGTTCCAGAGTTCAATTTTGTGCATCTGGTAAAGACATGCAAAATCGATCTCTGCGGGATCCACAGTCAATCCCTTGTACTCCTGCTCTTGTGAGGAGTGAGAGAGGTCAACAGGAGAAATGTTCCTGTTGATCTCCCTCAATGGGGACAGACCTTACAGTCTACTGCAGATACATTGATTCTAGCCATACAATTATTGTAACTAGAATTGCATATCTGCAGTTGACTGTAAGGTCTAGTGTAATCCAAGCCTTAAACTAATTTCTGTTAAGATCAGTTCGAGTCATTTTCTGTTATTTTGTCTCTACCAGGACTCGCTGTGTTTTTGTTCCTAGTTCATGTTAATGTAACCTGCAGCATCCGCACGGGGGAGTTAGTTGAGCACATGTCTCGTCTAGTATTCACACCTCTGGAGTCCAAACTGTAGGGCACTGTAGACATGCCCAAAGTATCAGCAGATGTGCAGCCCCTTTGGACACAGAGTACTAAAGGCCAAAGTCACAGGCAGATTCCCCATAGTTCTCTTATCCCAAAAAGCCTGCACATGATCAATGGTAAACGTAGCCCATATTCTAGACTCATGAGCTCTTTGCAGGTATGCAAAGAAAATAATGGAGAGGCAGGGCCCCAGGAAACGGGGTGGAGTATAGGTAGAGACACAGGCTGGGGAGCCTGTCAGCAGCTTCACCCACTGTCTATGACTTCTTGTTAGGAGAAGAATAATAAAGTTATTCCGCCTGGATAGGACTCATTGATAAAAGAAAACAAATTACAACTAAAGGAGAATTATTTAAAAAAAAAAGTACAGATAGCCTTTTTCTCTCTTCCAGAGCTGCCCCAAATGTACTTAACATTAGTAGTGTCTGTTCATATAAAGTCATCTTGATTACAAAACTGCATGCCAGGCCTGACACTCATTTAGTCAATGAACACCCTATGGATTATGATTGCCTCAGAATAATCCTTTCCCTCCCGTCCACGAAAGTGGGAACAGCCATATTAAGCATTCATAGGGCATCTAGAGGTTGGTGAATAAGTGACAAATCAAATCACAGTAATACATCCAAGGTATTACTCATTCTGACCCAAGTGTATTTGGGTTGCACATTTTAAACAACATGATTCTGAAGTTAGTCTGAGGTTGTTGACAGCACCAGCTTTGGCTCTCCACTGATTCACTAGCTCTGACAAGATAACTGTGATTCAGTAAAGCCAGTTGAGGATTTTAGTTTGAAAAACCTACAGAAAACAGAATTGCCTGTGTTTTTAATACCACTCCAGAGAGAGACCCATTTAACTTATGTTATCTTGATTCCTATAGTAATTCAGTTTCCCATTTATTGTAATCTCCATCATAACAGGATGAACTGGTAGCGAAACTGAAGGTAGAAGGCAATATGGGTGAAAGTGATCATGAAATGATAGATTTTATTATTCCAAGGCAAGGCAGGAGTGAGAGGAGCAGAATAAGGATGCTGGACTTCAAGAGTGCACACTTTAACAAATGCAGAGAACTGTTAGGTAAGGTCCAGTGGGGGGCCGGGGGGTGGGGGATATCTAAGGGAAAAGGCGTTCAGGATAGCTGGCAGTTTCTCAAGGAAACAATATTAAAGGCACAATTGCAAACTCTCCTGATGTGAAGGAAAGATAGGAAGAATAGTAAAAAGCCAATAGGACTTCAGCAGGAACTCTTTAATGACTTCAAAATCAAAAAGTAATCCTACAGAATGAGAAAACATGGATAAATTGTGAAGGAGCAGTACAGTAAACCCTTGAAATGCATGATTTCCGGTTGTGCTTAACTCACATTAACACAGGTTAAGCACAACTCCAAATCCTGCTCCCCGCTGCCCTGGTTCAACCCCCGCCAGCCCCGCATGGCCCCAGCTCAGCCCCCACCATAGCCCCGCTCACCACCCACACATGGCTAACCATTCCACAGGCATGGCTCCAGCTCAACCCCCTGCCCTGGTTCAAACCTGCTGCACATGGCTCTGGTCCATCTTCCTGCCCTGGTTCCAACCCCCGCACGTACAACTCTGGTTCCATCCTCCCATCCTGGTTTAACACCCCCATCTCTGGGCCCTGTTCCAACCCCCTGCATGCGGCTCTGATTCCATTCTCCTGCCTTGGTTTAAACCCCAGGACTTACCTTTCAGAAGGAGCTCCAGATGTTCCTGCTACTTCCCCGGCTGCAGAGCGTGTGTTCCGCTGGGGAAAAAGCCACCCCCCAACTTATGTGGGACCACAACACTCACATAAATTGAGGGTCTACTGTACAAAATAATAGAACATTCATATAGGAACAAAATCAGAAAGGTTAAGGTACAAAATGAAATACACTTAGCAAAGGATGCAAAAAGTGGTAAGAAGAGGGTCTTTAAATATATTATTAGGAAGAAAAAGATGAAGGAAAGCAAGAAAGTAAAGGAGAGTGAATAAATGCTGACATCAAGAAAGCTCAAGTGTTTGATGTCAATTTTGTTTCAGTCTTCGCCAGCATTCCCTAATCTTTTCCATTTTTGTAGAGACTTTTTCTATCTGTGAATGGAATTATTTTTATGTGCACTGAGGCATGTGCAGCTATGTACAACCAGGCGAAACAAAGGGCACCCGTAGCACCCTGCTAACTAGCTGGATAGCATCTGAATCTCTCCTGAGCAGCTACACAAGAGCACAACTTACAGGGAACAATGGTCCTCAGTAAAAAGGTAAGTGGTGACAAGATACTCAACCGAGTTAATGTCAACAACAAATGGGGAGGAATGAAAGCCAGAATAGGGAAAGAATAGCTTAAGGAATACTTAGATAATTTATTTGCGGTGCTTTTTATGGCAGTATGTGCTGGTTCTGAGTACCTGCACCTTGGCAACCTCAGCTCTGGGACTGGCTGGGGGTTAGAGGTGGGGAGTTGGCTAAGTAACAGCTCCCCCCGCCTTTTTTTTAAATTAACAAAAAAGGCACTGTTTATTTGTATTCAGGTTGGCACAGTCCTATGAAATTCATCTTAGGGTAATTATCTGAAGCTGTCTCAGAACCATTAGCAATTATCTGTGAGAACTCCTGGAGAATGGGTGAGGTCCCAGAAGACTGGAGAAAGTAAAACATAATATCCTGTTTTAAAAAGCAGTAAAGAGACTCAAGGAATTATAGACCAGTCAGCCTAATTTTGATACAGTAAACCCCAAAATACGTGGCTTCATGTAACCCACTTTAATGCGAGTCAAGTGTGACTTGAAGCTGCTCTGCGACTGTCAGCCTGCCTGGCTGTGTACAGCTGCAGGCAGCTAAACAGGCTCAGGGCCCCTTCTCCCTACCTTCCCCTAGTAGTGCTGCTGTCAGGCTGACAGCCATGCAGCTTGGGGAAGGCAGAGAGAATCAGCGAGGAAACTGACCAGCCCTAGTGAGCTGGTCAGTTTCCCAGATTCTGCAAGTGGTGAGAAGCTGGAACCAAGCAGCAGCCTGGTTCCCAGCCACCTGCACTGGTGGGAACCGGAAACTGACCAACCATGAGCTGGTCAGTTTCCCAGGTCCTGCAAGCAGTGTGGAGCTGGGAACCGGGCTGCCATTTGGTTCCCATCTCCCCGCTGGTTGCGGGGTCCAGGAAACTGAACAGCACACAGCTGGTCAGTTTCCCAGGTCCCACAAGCAGCGGGGAGATGGGAACCAGGCTGCCACCTGGTTCCTGCCTCTCCGCCACTGTGGGAGCCAGGAAACTAACCAGCTCTGGTGGCCTGATCAGTTTCCTGGCTCCTGCAAGCCCAGGGGAGCCAGGACCCACCCCCCGACTTGCGTGAAAAATTGAATTATGTGGGCGTAACTCAAGAGTTTACTGTACAGGTAAAGATACTAGAACAAATTATTATACAATCTGTTTGTAAGCTCATGGAGCATAATAGTTGAATAGCCAGCATGGAAATGTGAAGAACAAATTATGCCAAATCAATCTGATTTCCTTCATTGAGAGGGCTACTGCCCTAGTGCATTGCAGGAAGCAGTGGATATGATGTATCTTGATTTTAGTGAGGCTTTGGATGTATTCTACATGCCTTACAAGCAAATTCAGGAAATGCAGTTTGGTTGAAATGTCTATAGATGAGCGTACAACTGATTTAAAAAACTATCCCCAAAGAATAGTTATCAATGATTCACAGTTAAAATGGAAGGATGTAGCTGGTGATGTCCTGCAGGGGTCAGTCATGTGTCCAGTACTATTTAATGCTTTCATTAAAGACTTGGCTAGTGGAGCTGAAGTACAGGGTTTATGAAATTTGCAGATGACACCAAGCTGAATGAGGCTCAAGCACTTTGGGAGACAGGATTAGAATTCAAAATGGCCTAGACAGGTTAGAAAATGGGTCTGAATTCAATCAGATGACATTCAGTAAAGATAAGTGCAAAGTACTACACTCGAAGCAAAAATCAATCACACAAGTACAAAATTATGAAAAATAGGGAATACTACCACTGTGAGCAAGTCCAGAGCTATGATGCAATCCCCCACTTTCTGCCCCTCCGGCAGAGCATTAGATAAGGCATAAGGAGAATGCTGCATCCTTGAGAAGGATTGGAGCAAAACATCTCCCAAAGAACTGCATTATGCCTCAGAGGAATGTTCCTGCAATGAGGGAGCTCACACCATAAAGTGCAGGCCAATATTGCTACAAAGACAGAGAGAGAGAGATAGGTGAAGTTATATTTTGTATTGGACTTCTCTTGGTAGAAGGTACGAGGTTTTGAGCTCTCCTTTAGATCTTTTTTTAACATTAATTTGGAATCTTCTGAGTTGCTCACTTTTTCTTAAATATATAATTAAATGTTAAGTTTTAATGAATTATCATGTCTGGACAATCTAAAACGAGTATTTATGTGTTTAGATATATATTGTATCTGTATATTATATAAATTCTTAGATTAACTTAATTCTGACAATACTATTTATGCTCTTCGATTCTCAAAGGCAGCTTAGATAGTGAATATACTTTCGTAATAACTACGCAAGTATTGGCAGGGTCACTACTAACAAGTAATACCCTTCTCTAATCTGTGCCTTCTAACATAGCTGTTTTATCTTGTGTTTCTTTTCAAATGGATTTTTTTCATATATTATATGATGTACTTTTGCTCTGCACATCTTTGACACCCCATAGTCCACACCAAATTTCATTTAAGTCAAAGTAGTGACTCCAGCAGAAAATAAGTTGAGCCTTCTCCTTTGTAAGTTGTAATTGAGGTTACAGCATGGCATATTGCCTTCGGCAGAATGTTATTACAGGGAAACTGAAAGTATGATTTTGAAGCTGACTGCAGTGTAAGCAAAATGAATTAATTATTTAAGACATAGGAAAAAATTAAAGCAGAAGAGAAAGTTTTCCGGAGTGAAATACCATATATTGACATCTGAGAAAGAGAGGGGCAGAGCAAATAACTTCATAATGCATAATCCATTTCCAAATAATTAGTGATTTTTGGAAGTCTATGAGCATTTTTTGCTATGTAAGTGATCTATCCCAAATTTCATTAAACATTGCTCACACAGTAGTTTCTCTAACAGATAAACTATTTATTAATTTTAGCAGTTATTCCAAAGTGTGTTCAGCAGCATTAGTCAGATTCCAAGTTGTCCACATATTAGTGATACTAAATTATCTTAATATTGTTCTTAATAAGATGAGAATCTCGCCTTCCTAAAGGTGAAAAGCAGAGAGAAGAAAAACAGAACATCTTTCTGATAAAACAGATTATGGGGAAAGAGCCCTGCATTAAAACAAGAAACCTAAGTTTATGTCTATGTCTTGAATAATCCCATTGACTCCATGTTTAAATTTATGCACTTCCTGAAAGACCATGCTGAATCAGGCCTTAATGGTATAAAGCTAGGTATGCAGGGTTTTTTTTATTGCAGAGATTTTCTGAATATTATACAATACTGAAGAATGTGTGCTTATGATCAAAGTAGTCATGATACCTTATTTAGTGCCACATTCTGTCACTTACATTGATGCTGGGTTTCTCGTTGTACTGTCTGTTGTCCTGCTGACATCATTTGGAGCTGCCTATGGACTAAGGGACTCTTTAACATGGGTAAACATGGCAAAATCTGGTTCTCAGTCAGTATTGTCAGTTGCTGATTGGTTATTTACTAACGGCAAGTCTGTAACATGGCTGCCCATGGGCACAATTGTATTGGTGCAGCTGTGCCACACCAGGGCATCTGGTGAAGATGTGCTATGCTGATGGGAATGCATGCGGTGCGAGAACAGTGACCTATATCAGTGGGAGAGTGACTGGTGCTGACATACCACTGGTGTGGACAGCATAAAACTTGCACTGTTTGAGGAGGGGGTGTTTTTCACATCCCTGAGCGATGTAAATTAGATTGATTTAAGGAGTAGTATAGACCTTCTGTGAGCTGTAAGTTTCTCCAGGAGGTCTCTGCTGAGCCCATTACTGTATAATATTTGTTCCTGTCTGGGGAACAAATACTCTCAGTAGCCTCTATGTAATCAGCAACTTTCTCTGTCTCTTTCTCCCTGCCTCTTCTCAGAGAGGTAGCTGTTAGTCTGTAGCTTCACAAATAGAGAAATGGGTTTTACCCACACAAGTTCATGCCCTAATAAATTTGTAAGTTTCTGAGGTGTGACAGCACTGCTTGTTAGAGAGACAGAGAGAGAGAGAGAGTTTGTTGGGCCTTGTTTGAATTTGTTAGAATCTCATCTGTTTTACCATGCAGGTTCCCATGGGTGACTCGTGGTAGCACTCAGAAGGTGCACTGCTTGTCTTTGCCCCTGCAAAAATTTTAATTACTAAATGTAGTGCCCCATCATGCCCTCTCCCTCTTCCTCTTGGTGGCCTGCTCTTCACCCCTGCATGCACCAATTGCCCGTGCAGATTCCTAAGTACAAAATCTTAAGCATTGATAGCAGTAGGGTGCTTGTGTCCCTGATGTAGCCAAACCTAAATTAGTTGGCTTGTCACTGTTACTGGGCTTGGAATTCCATTTTAACTCCCAATATTTCCTGTGATGTCTTTTAATAGATAGGAGTGAAAGCTTGGCACTCTGTCATATTCCAGGAGTTCCAGCACCTTGGCAGAGTAAACATGCACTGGAACAGAGTAATTTGATTGCTGCCAGTAAGAGAAAAAAATTCAAATATGATTTACATTTGTTACAAAAGCATTCCTCTCTTGGCAGGCACCACCTAGTTGTTTTTGTATCCATAGCAGAACACACTGACATAAAGAATAGATTAAAGACTCACTATATATTTTTTTTTCTCAAAGATAGCTGGACTATTGATAAACTGACAAGAAGCAATTCTCAGGAAGGCAATAAATTAAGCAAGTGGATTTTATAAAAGTTTTTTTCTTTAAATTGCTCTGTCTTCAAGTGAAAGGTTTTTCTCTCAAGTGTGCGATGAGAATGTTTTCAGGATAGTGAAGAAAGGTACAAGGTAACAGAATTTAGTAGTTTCAAAAATCCAGTATGTTCCTATAACATTAATGCTACTTCTCATAACATCTAATGTTTCATTTCTGTGCAACTGAGTATTACAGTGGTGCTTGAGAGATTTTCATCATCTTATAATAAAGATATTTGCATGGAGGATTAGACTGTAGATTTTTTTAACTGAGAAATTATTGTCCTCAAGTTAAAAAAAAAACAAAAAAAACTATTGTACACTGTAAACTTATACTGTATCTGCTGTATTTATTTGTGCCTACTTTCACTTTATTGTACTTATGGAAAACGTAACTAAAATTTACGTACGCTGGTCATTTGAAAGTTCCGAATGATAGACTGCCGGATATGAAAGAGTTTAGTTATCTATTTTTTCTTACTTGTATGAAGGTGTATAGGCCAAATGAATTGTACACAATTTGGTTTGGTATTTCTAAAAGCCAAGCCAGGTTTTCTGTTTTTATCAGAAGAATAAGTGATAAATAATGTTTTTGACATTTGCTGCCAAGGACCTTTGCTTAGAACTCTGGGAATATCATTCATTCCTGTGAGGTCTCCTGCACGTTTTCTAAATAAAGACCCATTATACTGCCTTTCTAGAGGTGGTGTACATTTCACCCATAATGTTATGGTGTAAAATGATAGCACAGCAGTGGAAAGATATTTTTCAGTAATTCACCAGTTTTAGTAAATGCATCTTGTGGAAAGTCTTGCCATTGGTGATACTGGGACAGTCATAGAATCATAGAACACTAGGACCGGAAGGGACCTCGAGAGGCCATCGAGTCCAGCCCCCTACCTCAATGGCAGGACCAAGTACTATCTAAACCATCCCTGATAGACATCTATCTAACCTGTTCTTAAATATCTCCAGCGATGGAGATTCCACAACCTCCCTTGGCAATTTATTCCACTCTTTGACCGCCCTGACAGTTAGGAACTTTTTCCTAATGTCCAACCTAAACCTCCCTTGCTGCAGTTTAAGCCCGTTGCCTCTTGCTCTGTCCTCAGAGGCCAAGAAGAACAAGTTTTCTCTTTCCTCCTTATGACTCCCTTTTAGATACCTGAAAACCGCTATCATGTCTCCCCTCAATCTTCTCTTTTCCAAACTAAACAAGCCCAATTCTTTCAACCTTTTTTCACAGGTCACATTCTCTAGACCTTTAATCATTCTTGTCGCTCTTTTCTGGACCCTCTCTAGTTTCTCCACATCTTTTTTGAACTGCGGTGCCCGGAACTGGACACAATACTCCAGCTGAGGCCTAACCAGTGCAGAGTAGAGCGGAAGAATGACTTCTCATGTCTTGTTCACAACACACCTGTTAATGCATCCCAGAATCATGTTTGCTTTTTTTGCAACAGCATTACACTGTTGACTCACATTTAGCTTGTGGTCCACTATAATCCCTAGATCCCTTTCTGCTGTAGTCGTTCGTAGACAGTCTCTCTCCATTCTGTAATTGTGAAACTGATTGTTCCTTCCCAAGTGGAGCACTTTGCATTTGTCCTTATTAAACAGTCAACTCTCTCTTGGTTAGAAGAGAGCATATTATCATGTTAAAATTGCATGTACACAGTTATAATGCTAGTAGACGGGATCCACTGGATTAGTCTTTAGTTCTGATTCTTTCTAGTGGTGTCATTTAATATTGTATTCCTGATTCCCTCATCATTTTGAATAATGCCAAAGATAATAGTCTCTCATGTAACAGTACCGTAGGTCACGTATAATGTAAATGTGAGTGTGGCTCTGTCAATTCCAGTAAAACAGTTTTAGTATTGTAGGGGATTCTGAAGATTCAGTAATAATTTCCTTAGTCAGGCCCCAGACTTGCAGCTGACTCTGCATACACCTAAGGGCCTACTCAGGCAGAGTGTGTTACAGAATTGGTGTCTTATTGAATAAACTTGTATTCACTTCTAAAAGTTCTATGTAATATTTCCTCAGTCAGACCAGTATTTTCATTAACAGTCCGACTAAGCTGGATTGTTCTTGTTTACACTGTGTTTGATTGTATTTTTAGTCACTATCTGCTTAGTGTACCGCATTCGGTTACGTCCCTATTATTAAATAATTTATCCAGTGTGGTACTTGGAGGCACAATACACTGTGTGAAAGTGTTACAAAAACATCTAACCAACCTGATTCTGTACTTGCTGTTTTGCATGTTTTAGCTCCCATATAACTATTCTTAGAAAAATGGAGGTGTGGGAGTATCACACATCAGGATATTTATCAGTGGGAAAAGGTATCTGGCAAGGTGAGCTCAGCAAGTGATGATGAACTGAATATGTTGTGTGAAATTGTGTGCAGAATTATTACTGTTGCTGCCTGTGCTTACTCATAACCCTGGACTTGAGACTCTTCACATTTAAAAGACAGCTTTGCAAACATAGCATCCATGAAATCAGTCAGTATTGTACTATGCCGTAAGAATTTTCAGTGCTTCTCTTAAGTGCTCCTGGTTCTCCTTGTTTGTGCTCATTAATGCTGATCTTACAAGAGGAGGAAGCGTCCCTTCCTCTCCCACTTGAGCACAGCTGTAGCTTTGACCTTGCTAGAAAGCCATCTAACCTCTTGCCATCACATTCATTTTAATGGTTCTACCTGAAAGAGGAAACATTATTCTATGCTCCCTCCATCTGCTAACGGAGATGAATATTTGTGCCTACCACTAAAATGGTAACTATAAAATTACTACCTAACTTGGGGGGAAGGGAGAGAAGATAAGGAGGGATAGATATAAAGACAGCTCACAGAAGGTGGGAAAGGAGAGTTGTTCCATTTTGGGAAAATACACATGTTGGTTCAGTTTATAAGTCTCTTGTATTTGCACATACAGAGCCAATACTGGTATAAATTCAAAATAATGCCACTGTTCTACAAAGGAATTAATGTGGATATATAGTCCACTTGCAATTAAGTTGCGCTAATTTATTAAATCTAATAGTAACAGAGAGCTAGCCATGTCAGTCTGTATTCTATCAAACCAAAAAGGAGTCATGTAGCACTTTAAAGACTAGCAAAATAATTTATTAGGTGATGAGCTTTCATGGCACAGACTTACTTCTTTAGAAGTGGGTCTGTCCCATGAAAGCTCATCACCTAATAAATTATTTGGTTAGTCTTTAAAGTGTTACATGACTGCCTTTTTTTTGAATTTAATCTAGCCACTCAAGGTGGGAATTTTCAGAAGAGCACGTGGCGTCAGGTGTACAAGATCCACTTGAAAGCTCATGAAACTTACACATGTAAGTTAAGTACATTTAAAAATTCCATGCTGTGTCTAGTGGAGTTTTCCCGGTACTTTCCCTATTTAACATATTCTTTGTGTTTCCATATCACAGAGTAATATAAGAGGGTCTGATTTAAGCTTCAAATTTTAGAATAAAATTTTAAAAAGGGAAAAATGTTTCACCCATTATTTTTTTCATAAGTGTTTTTAGTGTTTGTACAAATAACTCAGACTACGTTTTCTTTCTCAGAGGTAACACTATGCATTGGAAATTATAGTGTGTCTCAGGGGTGAGATGGATTGAAGTGCCTTTTATTCCTGACTGTTCCCAGGCAAAATGTTTTGAGTAAATTAGGTAATATAGCTAAATTATATTACATGAGGTGCTGGCCTAAAAGCCATCTTTCTATTGTGTACTCTGATTAAACAAAATTCCTTTTGAGTTGCGAAAAATGATAAAGCAAATGAATAATTACAGCATGTAAAATGTTAGAAATAATAGAGGTTTGACTAGAAAAATAAAAAATACAATAAAAAGATAGCCCATAATGCTGAATAACTGTTCATCCAGACTTCTGAAAATCAAAACAAACTTTATCCTTAAAAGGATACTGCATACAATTTTCAAAAATTCATAAAATCCCATAGTTAAAAGGGAGTAAGACATTTAAGCAAGTAAATTTCATCTACTTTCAATGAGAGTTGTGCTCTTGTATATCCACGTTTCTTTTGAAAATGGAGGTTAAGTGCTTTTGAAAATTTTACCCAGTCTGTTTTGTGCCTACACTAGAAAATATCTTACTGCTCATATGGACAACTGAAACTATTTTCCCCTGTTTTACTTTTTCTTTCCCTTATAGATGAATATTAGTTTGTTTATAGGGCTACTCCTAATTGCTGAAGTTGTGCAATTTATGGTTGAGGGGACTGAAGGGGAGAATTTATTGAAACATTCTCTGTTGGGGAAAGGGGAACAGTGTGTGAATGCACAAGCAATTACTCGGCTTCTGCAAAGGGACTTTTGTGTTTTTTTAAAAAACTCCGAAGTTAGATCTTTGTTTTGCTTACTAGATGATGGTCTTTCTATAGTACTGTATATTGGGTTTAGGTGTAATTTACTGTACTACACAGATAACGCCTTATTAAAATTATGGGATGGGGTAATAGTGGGGATTAGCAATGGGGTCGTGGGCCTTCTTCTGGTATGTTGCTGGTTCAGCAAGACAGTTTTCTTAGAATCACAGAATCATTGGACTGGAAGGGAGCTCAAGAGGCCATCTACTGCCAGCCTGCTGCACTTAAAGCAGGACTAAGTATTGTCTAGACTATTCCTGATGGGTGCTTGCCTAACCTGCTCTGAAAAAATCTCCAGTGATGGTGATTCCACAGCATCCCTAGACAATTTATTCTAGTGCTTAATCACCTTGACAGGATTTTTTTTCCCTAACGTCCAACCAAAATCACTTGTGCAGCACTTTAGCACCATTTCTTGTCCTGCTCTTAAAGGTTAAGGAGAATATTTTTTCTCCCTTCTCCTTGTGAGAATCATTTTTGTCCTTGAAAACAGTTACCATGTCACCTCTCAGTCTTTTGTGCTCCAGATTAAACAAACCCACTTTTTTCAGTCTTCCGAGATAGGTTTTGTGTGTGTGTGTGTGTTAAATTAATAGCAAAACTTGTCAGTACTTCTAGCATAAAAGTCAGGATTGAATTACCTTTCCCACCACAAGATATGATAAGTCTCTGTCATGACAGATGTTATTCCAAAGCACAAGAAGGAAGTTTCCTCCAACATGATCTCTGTTCTGTGGATAGAAGATGTCAGGTTCCTGGCCTGTTCATCCAGCACAAATTGAACAAAGAAGAAAAAAAAATAGAGAACAAAGAACTACTTTGACTCAAGATAAAAGTGTTCCTGAAATCTTAATAATGGATGGTAATGGCTTATCTAAGTGTAAGAAAAGAGGTGGGAAGAAAGGAAACACTAAATCAAAAAAGACAGAAATAGCCATCTTAGTGTCCATGAAATGGGGCCCATATTTGTCCTCCTCAATTTATAATCTTCTGTTATTTTTTCATATCACACTGTCTCTGTTAAGGATATGGAGCATTATTTTACTGATGACCTTGTTTCAGATTTCCAGTACAAATTGTGAAGACACTCTGGGTAAAGTGGACATGATATTGCTGTAGTAATTGGGACCCTGATTCACCAAAGCATTCAAAATATGCTTAAAAGCTTTGCTGAACTGGTAGCTATGTGAGCAAATGCTCAAGTGGCCTCCTATCTTAACAATCACTCTGTACATATTCTGTATTACAGAAAAAGGGGTCACATTATTTATAGGTAAAATACCCTTGTTTGCATCGAAACTTTGATTGTTTTGAATTGATAGCTGACAGATGTTTGTTGATCTTTTTGTAGCTTACAAGAGCTCTAGTTTTCTTTCCAAGGTATTCTGTGAAAAGACCTGCATGATTATTCAAGGCAAAGAATGAATTCCTTCAAAAGAAAAAAGAAAAGTGTTTCTTCCTTTTGAAGAAGAGATCACATTTAGTCATGTGAAAAATTAAAAACAAAAATAAATTTTGATGCTAAACATGCTGATTCTTTTTTTTGAGACTCTGTGATTTCTTTTCTTAATGCCTCTAATAGTTTGTGGTCATCAAAAGACCCTTTCTGACGCCTACTCAAACATGTGAGAGGATATTGTTTTGTTATGTATCTGTCCATTAGCCTCAGAATTTTCAGTTTCAATTTATTCTTGACTCTTAAGAGAATTTTTAAAATGTTCTTCCTGCATCTGTCTTAAAAATTAAGACACAGCTTTTATAAATTTGGAGGAGCTATATATTATTCCTGTATTCTTATTGATTCATTGTTCTCGTTGTTGTCTTCATCACCTTCTGCTGCTGCCTGCTAGTGTTATTGCTGTAGTACCTGGGAGCAGTAATCATGGAGTAGAACCCAGTTGTGCTTGGTGCGGTACAAACACAACAAAAAGGTGGTCCTTGACATAATACTACGTCTACACTCGACTGCCCCCCACTTCTAGAAGGGGCATGGTAATGGGCGGAGTGAAAGATGCAAATGAGGCATGGATTAAAATATCTTGCACCTCATTATCATGTCTCCATGAGGTCTCACTTCTGGAAAAGGGTCTCTCAGAAGGGGGATTTTCTTTGAAAGGATCCCTGTGTCCTTCTGAAGGAGCCCCATCTACACAGTAGCTTTGCTTCTGGAAGGGGATCTTCCAAAAGTAAGATCTTCTGGGAATATGCTATTGAGGCATGACATATTTTAAACTGTACCTCATATGCATCTTCCGCTGTGCTCATTACCATGCCTTTTCTGGAAGGGGTGGGGGCAAGTATAGACGCATTCAGTGAGTTTACAATCTAAGTGTAAGACAGATGGATACTGACAAACAGATGGAGGGAGTACCAGAAAACAATGATGATAATATCAATCATTACGGTAGGCAGTAGTATCCACCCAGTAGTGGTTTAAGTTGTCAAGTTTCTGTAGGTCTCATGGCAAAGGACAGTTTTAAGGAGGGATTTGAAGGTGGATAAAAAGTGTTTCTCAGTGATTACCTTGCAAGTGTGAGAGGCAGTGTGTGAGAGAGCCCAAAGAGGATTGCTGGAAAATCTTAATGCATGGGTAATATACTGGCGTCTGTGCCAGTCAGAGGAGGGAGTCAGTATTTATGTCATATTAGCGCCTTAAACCTTTAAAAAGCATTGTCTTCTATCCATTCTGGTAAAGTTAAAAAGTATACTTCCCACACATTTAATCACATGTAACATTTGTCTTCCTTTTTCATTCAATGGCAATTTCAGAACAAATTCCAAAAGGTTTCTCAAACATTTTGATGGATCTATGCTTATGTGCCTTTTTATGAAAAATGAGCAATGGATTTAAGTGCTGAATGAGGCATGAATAAAGAATACAGAAAATTGGGATGAAGGGTTAATAAATTCTAGCTTCTACTGAAAACTGGTAATTCAGTCACTGGATATTGCAGCCAGGAGGATAATTAATCTAGCTCCACATGTTAGAACGCCATTACTTTTGCGTACTTGGCGTCCACCTGGTCACAAGAGAGAATACCGTGATTCCTGGGAAATGGATCTCTTGCCACCAATAATAATTAATGGTAAGTGTTGGTTTCCAAAATAGAAAGTAAAGAGTTGTACCCCCTCTGCATTCTTTTTCAAAATGCAGGGGATTTCTTTGCCTAACAGTATAAATATATTTAAGCCTCTTTCTTCCACTCATTGTCTGTTTCGTGAATGGAATCACTGAAGTTGGATAGAATGAAAAGAATCAGGACTATACAACACTGCCAGTTTTACTCTTCCTTCCGAGTGGAGGGCTGAATGTACTAATCATCATATTCAAAGAGTGCTATGAATAGGTTCTCGAGAGTTAGGCATTATATCAGAACATTGTTTAAGAAAACATAGGTCTATATTTTTGGAAGCCACAGATTTAATTACGTAGGACCTAATAATATGTTCTCCCTAGATTTATATAGGAATTACAGCTTCAACAGTAGACATGGAGTTAGTTATTCCTGATTTCCCTAAACCTACTATTTTCTTTGGGAAGGGAGCATCTGGAAGATAGGTCTGTTATTATTGAAAATGGGATCTTTTACATCACAACACAAAAAATATGATTCCGCAATCGGAAAAGATTCCATTTTCACAAAGATAGATGTCTACGTTACAAATGTCTCAGTGTGTGAAAAAATAGAAGAGAATTATGTTATCCTGTGCTTAGATTCCTAATTCATAAGATCACAAATCAACAATTTGAACTGCTAGAAACCTGAGATTAGGTGAGTGAAAATGGATATTCTGTTATTTTGTATTACAGCACTGCTTTACATACTTACAGCAATCTACAAATAGATTCTGGGTGTGATTTTGAAACCAGTGCATGCGATTTTTGCTCCTAAATTAGAATGGGGTTTTCAAAGCAATAATAACTGGCCTAACTCTATTGTTGACTTAGGTGGGAGCAGAATTAGGCCATTGCTAAGTGCTTTTGAAAATCCCAGCCTTCAAATATTTCCTATTTTGTCCAAGACAATTGAAAAATGTTACCTCATTATTTTTCTGTACTTTCAATAGAAAATATATAGAGGAAAAACAACAAATAAACATATCCTGCTAAGAAAGCTAAAAAGATACTTGAGGATTATGTCTGTATGGGTATATCCAGTCTGTCTATTTTATTTATGAGGCAGTTATCACCTTGGGTATCTCGATTGTGTGTTCAAAATTTCTTGGGATTTTTTTTGCCTTGTTTCTAGTTAAACAAACCTATTTCTTATGGAGAATTGTATTCTGTTTTAGTTATTACCAAATACTTAATTGTTAATGCAAAACTTCTTTGTTTAAAAAAACAAACAAACAAAAAAAACAAAAACAGGTACCAGATAATCTGAGCATCTTTCTGCCAGTAAAACAGGATTTTCTAGGATTAATGTTTTTACTGCATATTTGCATCATCACAGTATTTCTACATAAGAAGCAGCCTGCTTCAGAGTAAGCAGTGTAGAGACCTAGCTGTAAGAAAGATGTGACACATAGTTAATAATGCCTACAAGGCAATCTAAGATGGAGGTTAAGTAGATGATGTGAACCCATGTGCCTCTTGTTAGGCCTCTAGAAGTAACTATTGGCTTTGAACCTTGAAGGTTTTCTAATCCTACGGCCAATTTGTCCTTAAAATTGCTCCTCCTGCAGTGGGCTTTTTAGAAGCTACAGTGCACCCGCTACCTGTAGCCTGTGGTTTCTGC
The DNA here is from genome assembly GCF_033958435.1 of Carettochelys insculpta. NCBI lineage: Eukaryota > Metazoa > Chordata > Testudines > Carettochelyidae > Carettochelys > Carettochelys insculpta. Next base: position 14,767,749 of record NC_134139.1, read on the forward strand.
TTGTGGGTCTCACTGTCTCTGATTTGCTGGGTGTGCTATTCTTGTCAGACATGCCCACTAGCACTAAAACTCTGAGGCTCGGTCTACACTTGCCCCCAACTTCGAAGGGGGCATGTTAATCAGGGGGATGGGAGATTACTGGTGAAGTGCTGTGGTGAATATGCCTCACTTCATTGGGCTAATTCTCCCCTGTGGCAACTTTGAAGTGTCAAACTTCTAAGTGCCACCATACCTTGAAGCTTCAAAATTGCCCCAGGCGGGGGACAATTAGCCTAATGAAGCACTGTGTATTTATCGCAGCATTTCATTAGTAATCTCCAGTTGCCTTGATTAACATGCCCCCTTCAAAGTTGGGGGTAAGTGTAAACAAGCCCTGAGTGTCCTACAGGGTATGGCTTCACCGCAGATTTAAATCAGGTGATCTAACACCTGGGTTAACCTAGCTTTTGTGTATTGGCAGCCAAAGCCATACACGCATTATGGTTTCCTTACGTGCGTTGCACTTACACAGTTATTGACAGGACTTCGGAAGGCACATCCTCTATTCCTCTGTGCTGCAGCAGCTCCATAATTTTTTCCCAGTAAATTCTGGGAGAGATTATCTGTTGTTCTGGGAATGTAGCTTGCATCCTCTTTGTAAAAGCTGCAGCCTGTGTGAATACAAGACCTAATCTCTGTCCCAATGGTTCTCAGCCAGGGTTCTCTGCAGGGAGGAATACAAGTGCTTTTACCACAGGCTACAGAAGAAGCACTAGCAAAGTGAGTGCAAACTAACATTTTGTACTAACTCTAACTTGTTTATACTGTGCCATATACTACAACCTGAAATGTAAGTGCACTATTAATATTCCAGTTGATGTATTTTATTATAACATGGGCAAATGAGAAAGTAGGCAAATTTTTCAGTAATAGAAACTTTTGTATTTTTATGTTAGATTTTGTAAGCAAGTATTTTTTAAACTGCAGGGAAATATGGAGGTGTAAACAAGACAAGTAAGGCTCCCGAAAGGGTTATGGCAGTCTGGAAAGGCTGAGCAAGACTGTTTTAGCCTATACCCTGTGCCTTGCCAGCTGGCTATAAAGCACTGCCAAACTCATGTGAGAAGATTTTGTATGTGGATGGGAAGAGACTGAGCTGAAGATGCATAGAAACAAAGAGCCAGGATTATCCTTGGCTTTGTTTACATGTCTTCTGTTCTTCCCAGCAGACCTACTGTCAGGGGTGACCATGATGTATGACCATGGTGCCAAGGGATGTTACCATTATTTCAGCAGGCTGTCAGCTACTTTCTACTTGGAATTAAAAAATCTTTTACCCTTTGAAATGGTGTGTCTGTTAGCAGTTCCTTTAGTCTGTCTTTTCTGGTTTACTGGTGTAAGCTTCTTTGAAGCTCTTCAGAGTTAAGTTGTTTCTGTCTCAAATGGCTTGTTAGATGAGGTGCAAATACTCAAAAATAACTGAGGGGTGTTGCAATCTCGTAACAAAGACTGTTGATTAAGGACTCTCTCTCTTAAATTAAACAGGTTAATTTGTTTGTTTTTTATCAAATTTTTCTTCCTCAGCTCTGGTAAAAGCCCCATAATAATCATGGATACAAAAGTTTACGGTGAATCTTGTCAGGGGTCATTGACTTGTTATAAAAGCTTGCAAGTCCAAGCAAAGAGGTGATCACGCCTTAAAAAATAGAGCAATCACTCAAAAAACACTCCAGTACCAGCAGGAGTATCATTTAACAAGTGTCATAGGAAACTGGCCCAATGACAGAGAGGAACATAAACTAGTTAGTTGAAACTCACTGACATACAAAGCCTGACTTACTGGATTTTCTGGATGGAATTAAAAATCAGTTTCTTAAGTACTTTGTAATACTAATAATTATCAATGTGCATGTTATTTAACTTTTCAGGACAAATGCAAATGTGACTTCAAGGAGCTGGAGGCCTGAATTAAACCCTTGGCCTTCAGCTTACCATTTGTTTTTGCATTTTCTGGGAAGAACATTTTGCATATACTGCTTACCTCAAATGACTGTCTTTATGCTTCAATAATTAGCTAAATATATTAAAGCTAATTTGTCAAAGGTGAAATTAACTTCCTGCAAAGGGCAGTTCAAGATGTAAATAATGGGTTCTTTTGATTATTTATTGACTGAAAAATCATCTGGTCACACTCAAGTTTGATTTATTAATCAAATTAGACATTTGAGATCAACAGCACAGATAGAGAAGGCTAATTTACCAGTTCTGGGGTAACAGCCTGCTCCTCACCCTGTTACCAATTGCAGCAATTAAAAAGGATCTTTATAGCTGAGATACTTATCTCATATTATAGTTTGTGGCCAGTGGTATGACTGGTACCATTCAATTACTGATAAATGTCTTGCTCTTAACAGCTTATTTTAGGAATACAGAGAAAATTGAAGTATTGTGACAGTTTAACCTTTTTACTTTGGACCTTGGCACAGATTTAAAAAATAATTTTAACAATAAAGTTACCTCAATAATCAATATTTCCTGTTCACTTGCAAGACTAGTTATGTTCCCCATACATACCTTTCCTCTTTTTAAACAAGGCACCACAGCTGTCAGAACAATGGCTATAAGAAACTTCACACTTTTAAATAATTTGCACTCAATAAGCAGCTTAGCTTGTATTTACACATAATTCTATATAATTTCTTTTAGTATTATTTTTCACAGAAGTTTATGGGAATTCTTTAGCATAACCATGATAAATGCTAAAAGGTTTAGGCCTTTACAGATCAGCAATATACTCTGCTTTTTCTGCCAGAACACACTGGAATGGTGTTTCAGCACCTCTTCTTCCTCCCAGCTGGGGATCCCATGGCTGGCGCTGCTGGCAGAGCTCTGCACCCCAGCTGGCTTCCAGCTGCGGGGCTATGAGGTCCCTCTGCCCCACCAGCCAGAGTTCCCATGGCTGAGGCTGCCAGCAGGACTTGAGTTCTGGTACCTTTTTCTCTCGGGGGGGAAAAAAAAAACCCACTACCTCTATTTCACGAGGTCCCTGGGCATGTGGACCCTAACAAAGCAGCTGTGTAGGTGGACTTCAAAGCTTCCCCAAGCTGCATAAATGATCTTCACACCAGCACCATATATGCTTTCACTGAAGGTACTCGTTGAGAGGAGGCTAATGACTTAATCTTTACCTGGATCCAGTGACAGCTCAGGGAGCTGCATCATTTTTGGTGAGTCGTGGGAGACGGGAGAGATTCCAGAAGACTGGAAAAGGGCAAATATAGTACCCATTTATAAAAAGGGGAACAAGAATAACCCGGGAAACTACAGGCCAGTCAGCTTAACTTCTGTGCCAGGAAAGCAATGGAGCGGGTAATTAAAGAAATCATCTGCAAGCATTTGGAAGGTGGTAAGGTGCTAGGGAACAGCCAGCATGGCTTTGTTAAAAACAGATCATGTCAAACCAATCTAATAGCTTTCTTTTATAGAATAACGAGTCTTGTGGATAAGGGAGAAGCGGTGGATGTGGTATACCTAGACTTCAGTAAAGCATTTGACACGGTCTCACATAATATACTTATCAATAAACTATGCAAATACAACTTAGATGGGGCTACTATAAGGTGGGTGAACAACTGGCTGGATAACCGTACCCAGAGAGTAGTTATTAATGGTTTTCAATCCTGCTGGAAAAGTATAACTAGTGGGGTTCCGCAGGGGTCTGTTTTAGGACCGGTTCTGTTCAATATCTTCATTAACGATTTGACATAGAAAGTACACTTATTAAGTTTGCAGATGACACCAAGCTGGGAGGAGTTGCAACTTCTTTGGAGGATAGGGTCATAATTCAAAAGGATCTGGATAAACTGGAGAAAATGGCTGAGGTAAACAGGATGAAGTTTAAGGACAAATGTAAAGTGCTCCACTTAGGAAGAAACAATCAGTGTCATACATACAGAATGGGAAAGGACTGCCTAGGAATGAGTACAGCAGAAAGGGATCTAGGGGTTATAGTGGACCACAAGCTAAATATGAGTCAACAGTGTGATGCTGTTGTGAAAAAGGCAAACATAATTCTAGGATGCATTAACAGTTGTGTTGTGAACAAGACACGAGAAGTCATTCTCCCGCTCTACTCTGCGCTGGTTAGGCCTCAGCTGGAGTATTGTGTCCAGTTCTGGGCACCGCAGTTCAGCAAGGATGTGGAGAAATTGGAGAGGGTCCAGAGGAGAGCAACAAGAATGATCAAAGGTCTAGAGAACATGACCTGTGAAGAAAGGCTGAAAGAATTGGGCTTGTTTAGTTTGGAAAAGAGAAGATTGAGGGGGGACATGATAGCAGTTTTCAGGTATTTAAAAGGGTGTCGTAAGGCAGAGGAAGGGAACTTGTTCTTCCTTGCCTCTGAGGATAGAACAAGAGGCAATGGACTGAAATTGCAGCAGGGGAGGTTCAGGTTGGACGTTAGGAAAAAGTTCCTAACTGTCAGGGTGATCAAACACTGGAACGGATTGCCAAGGGAGGTGGTAGAATCTCCATCACTGGAGCTATTTAAGAAGAGGTTAGATAGATGGCTTTCAGGGATGGTCTAGAAAATGCTTGGTCCTACCATGAGGGCAGGGGGCTGGACTCGATGGCCTCTTGAGGTCCCTTCCAGTCCTACTCTTCTATGATTCTATGATTCTATCTGCGGGATGGGCCATGTGGGGGTTTCAACTCAGTCCACATATTAGCCACATGGTAGGGTGTGGATTTTGCTACTTGGCCACCAGTCTATTCTACGGTTATGTAAGTGAACTGCTTTTCATTCAGAAAATATAGACTGTTTAAAGGGAGCAAATAAGCTCTGCAGTAGTTTGAGTGGAATATTGAAATAAATGCCTGGTAAAGAAATAATAGCTGCTGGATGTAGGGGTTGGAGATTTTTAAAGAACAAACTCTTCCAAGGAACACGTACATCGTAAGACAAGGTTTCTCATTTTAAAGGAGCCTCAAAGCACAAATCTAAGCCTCTCGCTCTGCCTAAGAGGATGCTATTTTTTGTCTTCTTTAAAGCAATCATTTTCTTTTCGGCACATATTTTCAATTTGTTGCAAAACACTGTTTGCCCTGCTTCCAGCAATACCATTTTTTAAACAGAACTTACTTACTGTTCAATTCTCAGTTACTTCAAACCCTAATAGTATATTTTTCTTTTGGCAGGATTGGTATTTTTGTTGAATTGCATTGTATTTAGTTGATTTGCCTCCATATGAGTCTCTGTGTAACCACTTTCTCTAGTGAAACACTAAAATATTTCTGCAGGCACTTCAGGTTATATTTGTGAAGAATACCCACAAGAAAACTTACAGTAAAAGTATCCTAATTAATTTATTACCCCTTTGGTTTGAAACATTTATGCATGTGACTAATTTAAAGGCTGAGACCAGAAGGCAAGCTCATACTCCTGTTACTGTACCCCTCCAAAAGAAGTTATTTTACTGGGAGCATTACTCATTTAAAAATTCATATTTTATATAGTCAAGTTCAGCATGTCAGCAGACAACCTAAATAGACCATCCCATTAAAAGAGTACTGGAAGCTGCTGATGTTAATATGAGTGAATTAAAGAGTCAGCCATGCTTATTTAGGCACATTAGAATAAAATAACATCCAAACTGCGACTTAGCAAAAAGCAGTTCAGTGCATGCAGTACATATTCAGCAGTCCTTTGCGTTGAGATGTGAAAGCTTTTCTTTAATATATTTTCCAGCTAATATTGTATCATGTATTCTTTTGTCACTGTAACATATGCAGTCCTGATACCACTTGGAGGTGGTGTGGCTCTGCATACTCACACAGGCTCCTATGAAGGGCCCAGCTGACAGCAGCAGGGCTGCTAAACTATTTCTAAACCTCACTGGACTTTGTCGACAGTGTATAGACATTTATAAAGCTGATTTGCATAGGTGATAATTTTCCTGAGTGAAATGATTGAGAGGGAAATGCTGTGGGATGGTTCATCTCTGTTTTGTTCTTATTTCCTTGTTTTTCCCCTGCTGCCTGATATTGGGCAAGTTTTGTGTGTGCATCCATTTTCTGATATTTTATACTAGTTACTGCAAGCTAGTTACATCTTCAAAAGTTCTTGTCAAATTTCGTTTTCCTAACGATTCATATTGTGTATGCCTGCAGATTGCATATTCACATTATATTTCTAACAGCTGCTGCTGAACATAGATGAAATAGGCCTCAAGATAGCAAAGGACAGGAATTTCAAAGACAGCACTTCAGTCTCAGCATTGTTCTGTATATATTTGCATATATTCTGTAATGCACACATTGACATATTCCCATACGTGGCATTGTTTTCATTACCTAAGCCAGGGGCCAGCAACCCCCAGCATGGGTGCCAAGAGTGGCACACAAGCTGATTTTCATTGGCATGTGAGGTGAGAGCTCAGACCCACCCCTCCTGTCCCATTCAGATGGGAGCTTGCTCAAAGCCATGCCACCTGTGGATTGACAAAAGATCAGCTAATGTTAGCAACCACCAGGTAAATGGTAAAGTTCTGCATCTTAATTCATTTATTAATGAAGCTATTGTAAGAAGGACCATCAGTGACTTTAAAAAGTATCACCAGCACTCGGACCATACATAGAGGTCAGCAGGTCAAATTTCAGCACCCCACTTTAGGAAGGTTGCTGATTCTTGACCTAAGCCCATAGTAGACACCTCACTGGGTTTGGAAGTAGTTTGGTTTCCAGCCCATGCAATCCTTATCCTTTTAGAAGAGAGGGATAAAAAACAGTGCCATTGGCCATAGTGGTTTTGTAATGTAGGACACCTATCCAAATGCAGTGGCCTAATGCTTTTGGAGTCTACCAACCTGGCTGAATTTGACTCAGTGACATGAAGGTAATTACCATTGGCTCATATTCAGAATAAAGACATAGAACTAAGATGTTCTGTTTCAATATTGATCACATAACCGACACATAACCATCCTGATAAATTAAGCCATTGTTACCAAAGCATGGATTTTCTTTAGGGGAAAAGGGAATTAGAAACACACAAATGTGGGGCTTTTTGTTTGATTGATATTTTTTTTGAGAGAGAGATAACTATAACTTATTTGGATTATATGGCTAAAATGTTTATTTACTCCTTATCTAATAACTAGCAACACCATTTTGGAAGACAAGATGCTACAGTAAAATCTCCATTTCTGGAGAAAAAAGTAATAATGAAGCAGCTCTCTGATTCAGTTTTTGATTTCTATACTTTCAGGCATATGTTTATATGATGACATTTGCCTCTTTAAATTCATTGAGAGTGAGGACATTTATGAAGTCCATATTCGATTTAATTTAAACATGTGTTAACTCATTTTGTAGGTCATTTTGTGCTGCCCTACTTTGGATATTTGTCCTTAGTATAGTAATAGATGCAATAGAATTTTTCTTGTGCACACATTTTGGAATCTGACCTTATGTGATTTATACAGTAAACTCTTTCATATCCATCAGCCCCGGGATGGGGAGGTTGCCTGATATTCAAATATTCTGGGTAAGAGAGAGGCATACCTAGCAATGCATAACACTAAAGAAAAACAAGATTAAATATTAAGAAACAAACAAAAATGTATGCAGAATACTTTATTTTCCAACAACAGTGGTATTGTACATTGTCAACTTATTCTGTATTTGCTGTATTTATTTGTATTTCATCTTTCACATTACCTTCCACCCTGTCAAAGTGGTCCTGAAAACTGTGCATTCCAAAGAAAGTTACAGCTTAGGCATCCCTGAAGAGGTTTCCTCCCTTCCTCAGTCCTACTGTAATAATGACAAGCAAACAAACCCACACGACTTCAGCATGGTCCTAGCTCTTACATGTTGACACACACAAAGCTTGCTTCCAAAGCATTTAGTTCTCCACAGATTAATTCAATATTTCTAGAAGCATGTCTCTTAAAAGGGATTTTTTCCCTTTGTCTGTACAAATGCATTAAAACAGATACTTCAGAATTACTCCCTAAGCAAAAAAGGGGGAGGAACCTCTCCACACCAGTGTAATGGGGTTTAGGAGGTCCCCAAGCTCTGCACCCCATCCACAGGCAAGCATGACTCTCACTCAGCAGGAGAACAGTGGATCTATTAGCCAAGAAGGCACAGCATCATAGAGAGGAGTCAGTACAGCAGGCAGAGACAGTCATTCCAATTCATGTTGGGGAGAGGAGGCCCTGAGGGGCCCCTGGAGCCAAGGCCTTGCCCACTTTTTTGTCTCTCCCATCCCAGACTAAATGCTTTTCAACTCCCAGTTCCAATTCAGAACCCTCAGGGTCCACCTACCCCTTTGTCTGCCATAAAGAGGCGTCACCTGGCCTGCTAGGTTACCCTCATCAGGAGCCCCACACCCTCTGTGAGGCACAAACACATACACACACGTATCCCTTACTGCATTACATCTCTTCCCACTTCCAGACCGAACTCAGCGGGGGTCACTCATCCAGTGACTTGGGGAAGTTTGGGGCCCTCCCCGTGTGAAAGGGCATTGGCTCCTCTTAATGTGTACCACCTCCAAGTCATTATCCTTCAGGGTGAGGCTCCACTACAGGAGCTTGGCATTGGTTTCTTTCATGTAGTGCAGCCAGGCAAGTCCTGTTGGTTCCCTCGGGTTGGTTGGTCTCCCTGCTTCAGCCTCCGGTCCATCAGCCACGTCGTCAAGTCAGGAAGGCATAGCCCATACAGCTGCTCCAGCATCAGCAGATCAAATAGTTCCTCTCTGGTTTGGGCCCCTGCCCCATCTGCCCACCAGTCCATACAGCTGCTCCAGCAAACATCTGGAATTCAGTCACTGTCCAGTAAATGAAGGTACGGATGCTTTTCACCCTTGGCGTTTAGCTATACCAACCAAACTATATTTCTAAGGCAGTAAATCCTCTTTTAAAAATAGGTGAGATGACATTGCCACAGATCTCTCTGCTTTCACATTACATGGACTAGGGGCTGTCATTAAGCAATCCTGCTAATTTTAGAAGAACACAATCAAAAGTTGTATTTTTCATTTCATTGATGAATGTAGAGTACTAGAAATACATGAAAAGGAAATTTTGTCTGCCAGTAAAGATAAGTTTCTCTGAGTGTGCAGTACCTCCACTGATCTTTCTGTCCATCTAGTTCTCATGTATCACTAATAAGTGATGTTAACCAGTTGTGTTAATGTGTGAATTCTAGGGAAGTCACTCTCCCTACTTCCAGATCTGAAGAAGTGGGTCTGCCCCATGAAAGCTCATCACCTAATAAACAATTTTGTTAGCCTTTAAAGTGCTACATGATGATTGCTTTTTTGTCTTACAATAAAAGTTTAGGTTTAGAGGGAATTTTGAGACAATATCATATCTGACTAGGTTTGGCAGAATTCAATATTTTTCTAATTTTGACAGTTAATATTGATGTCTTTTAGTTTATTTTATTGTTTTTAATTGATCTTTAATTTTGAGGTTAATTTAATTTTACTTATTTTTATTGGCATAATTCTTGGAAATTAAGGAGTGGGTATGGGACTGGGGTAACAGATGAGGCAGTATTAGCAGAACGGCACAGGGGGCTCTGTGCGTGGCTTAGAAACTGAAGACACCAGTACACAAGGTATGTGGGACTCTGTGGTCTTGGCCTGGCAAATTGACCATGATGAAAATGTCCTACTCAGCTTTAAAAACATCCACCTACCATGTTTAGTAACCGTCACATCCTATTTCTGAATGTTTCTTGGCCTTTCTGCGTGAGTTGTCCTTTCCTTGCAGTCAGGATATGCACAGAGACAGAGTATTTAAAGAAAAATCCATGCCAGCCTTTCCCCCAGCCTCTTTCCCTTTCTTTGGGTTGAACAGACTCACTTCTTCAGATCAATAACATTTCCAGATTTGAAGAAGTGGGTCTGTCCCACCATGGCTCATCACCTAATAAATCATTTTGTTAGTCTTTAGAGTGCTCCATGACTGCTGGTTTGTTTTGTTAGAATACAGACTAACACAGCTACCTCTCTGTTACTATTTGGGCTGAAGTTAGCTATGCCGTGGGTTAAAGGAGCACTCCCATCTTGCACCAGAGAACTTTCCTCATTTGTTTGGTCCCCCTTTGACATATGTGTCCGTGCAGTTGTTGGTAAGAGTTGTTTGAGCTACTCTTACAGAAACATGTTTTACAAAGCAGCAAAAAGTTACCAAATTATTCTCCCTTGAAATCATGGGGAGTTTCACCCATTATTTTTTCACACTTATGTGAGGAGTTTCTATATTTTTCACTACTCAGTAGTGATTATTGTGGAAGTTCATTAAAATCATTGTAACTTTAAGGTTCAATAAACCAGTGATCACAGCAATTACATACTGCCACGATGGTCAATCAGAATGCAGCATTTCATAGCATTTTTTTTCAGTTAATGACCTTTTTCTGACAAACCTGGTGTTTAAAATTATTTGGAATTCCTATCTCTGGATTATAAAATGGGAAACCTACCTCTGGGAACCATCTGCCGAAGACAATTGCAATTAATTTACAATGTTTGTTTACAGGTTTCAAGGGTGACCTGTAGTCAGTGGTTGTATTTATTTTTGCAAAAAGCTCCATTTATGATGCTGTTGCTTCTTAGCTTTTTTGTGTCTCCATGAAATTTCAGCTTGATTGGCCATGATTCAGTGAAACCTCTCCTGAGGGCACTATGGTTCATTAGAATTTAAAGAGGCATTACTGAAAATTGAATTGACCTTGCTGTGATTCTCTAGTTGCTGTGATTAGTAATCCTCTGGCATTATATTTTGTGCTTTACCCTCACAAGTCTCTCTAGACTGTATATGATTTGTTAAACAGTTCATTTGTTCTAGTAACACTTAAACTATGCCTTGCATAATCTGTAGGTAACCTCTATGACACAGTGAAAAAGATGAAGTTGTGAGCAACACAAGCATTTTTCACTTGAGAAACATGCAATATTTTCAGAAAATTACTTATAAACAGTCTTCTACAAAGAAGTTGCTTCACTGATTTGGGAGCTTTATATCTTGTGGAAAAATTATAATTTGATAATCCCTTAGGCTACGTCTGTCCTGCAGCAATCTGTCGACAGAAGTCAACGTTAGAAGAGAGATACTGGCAAAACCTTTGTTGACAAATTATGTCTTCGCATAAAAGTAGATCGAAAGAGTAATCCACTTTGTCGACAGCAGAGAGCAACCAGGCTTCCCGTCCCTCTCTCGACAGTATGCCTGATTGGAAGCTCTGCAAAGAGGGCTGCCCAGTGAACTGGAAGCCCTCTCTGCTGAGAAATGGGTCCCAGAGTGTTTACACTGCACTTTTGTTGACAGAGCTCTGTCGACAGAAGCATTATTCCTCGATGTGGAGAGGGATAACGCTGTCAGGAAAAGTGCTCTGTTTTGTCGAGACTGTCAACAAAATGCCTTTTCTGTGTAGACATTTCCTGAGTTTTTGTCGACAGAAGATGAGTTTTGTCGACAACTCTGTAGTGTAGACACAGCCTTAGACTTGCTTGACTCAGATAAATGGCTATGTTAGTCAAGCAATGATACCTTCTATAATAGTCTGAGAGTGAGTAGCCATGTTAGTCGGTAGCTTCACAAATTACAAGCAGTCCTGTAGCACCTTAGAGACTAACACATTTATTGTGTCCTGAGGTTTCATCTGAATAAATGGGTCTTACCCACAAAAGCTCATGATTTAATAAATGTGTTAGTTTCCAAGGTGCTACAGGACTGCTTGTTATGACTTATAGGTAATATAGAGAATGTTCTGCTTTGAGTAGTGCAAAGAATTCACAAAAAGGACAGGATGTAGCTTAAGTAGATATGTAAGTTTATCGAAAAAATCCGTTCTCTGGTCTGCAGTCATGAATTGTCCTGTTTGCTTCCCAGGTTTAGAATTAGTATGTACAATAGGAATAGGTAACTGAACCAGGTCTAAGGCCCATAAAATGGAGGACACGGCAGCATAAATGCGCCATAAGTGCCTTGACAGATAATTGACCAGTAGCTCCCATTTGAAGCAAAATGGGATTATTTATGTTACTAAGATCTGCTTGTTTCAGAAATGGCCCTTATTGTGAAGGTTTTTGTCTCTTTGTCAAAACCTAGTATTCTAATGAAAGGATAATTCTTACTATTGCATAAAAATCTGGACCATAACTCAAATACTAGAGAAGAAAAATATATGAAAATATGTTTTATCACAAAAGCTTTATTTTTAAAGTCTACATGTGAAATGAAATGTAAGCAAAATCACTGCTTTTCTCCCTGAAGAGCTCAAGTACATTGATAAAATGACACAAAACTAATCATATACATCACTCCTTCTTATGTTAGAAAAAGAGGCTAAATGACAAAAGAATGACTCCATAAACGTCAAGACACAAAACTTAACTCTTGCTGTAGTGTTTCTATGAAATGAGTGTTTAAAGGTCAAGAAGACAGACCAATATTTTGCATTTAAATGGTAATATTTAAGTACATATGGTGACTGCTGACATCTGCCCTTAACTCTGGTGTTTTTGAAGTCTGTGAGACTCAATCATCAAAGAAAACAGATGAAAACATTACAGAATAAATCAGTAATATGTGTAAACTAGCTTCCAAGATCAATTTATGCATCCTTTTCTTCACTATATTACTATGCAATCAATTCATAAGGTAAGATCTTTCTATAATTTTAAATAGCTGCTGACTTCTAGAGCATAAATCTAAGGTCATAATCACCCCAGAATCAGCTGAAGATGAACATTTATTGAATACAGAAGAAATTGGCCAAGATAATATTGCAGATTATTGGACATTGCAATTGTAAGCTTTTTCAATATCCTGGTCAGGTCCTTCAGATTCTTCTTTTTGTTTACAGAATCCCTGAAAAGGGTATTCATTTTAGAATTCATATTATGCAAGCACAATATGTACCTAAATAAGATCTACAATTCTCATTTTCCCATGTTCTTACATGCGGAAGACAAAATATTTCAATCTGAGAGCTTGCAGTTTAGTGCCTAAATCTGTGTTATGAAATCTACATAAAAGCACAATACTTCCATTGCTTTCACTGGAAGTTTTGTGTGCTCAGTGGCTCTGAAAATTGGCCCATGTTTGTTTATTTTTCCAAACTATAGGATAATAAATTTGGAGATGTTGATCTGTATTCATTGGGTGTAAACTCAATGGTGGGGTTCAAGTATGAGAAGGAAAGCAAGACACTGATTTTTCTGAGAAATGTATCTAGCAGTATTCAGCATATATAGCTCTTGAGTCGTTTGACAGAATTATGTGGAGTGAGATTGAGGTTTCCAGGAACTCTGAGTAAAAGAGGAGGCATGAAGGTCTGCTGCCCAAAAGGGGCAGCATACACCTGAGACCCTGACTGGGGAAATACACCAGCCCTTTACCTGGGACAGATGGCTCGCATGTGCTGGCTGGTGCACTGGGGAGTTCCAAGTCAAAATTCCTCCCCATCCTTGCCTTTGCCTACCCACTGCCATGAATAGAGGAAGGGCAGTCATGAACCCATGGAGGCTACGTCTCCCCTCTGCTCTGAGTTCAGTGATGCAGTTAGCCCAGCTCACAGGAGCATGGGGTCTTCTTACAGCCTCCAACTCTCCTTACAGACAAGACCCACTGCCTGCAGTGTGTTAATACCTGAAGAAGTGATCTTGAGTCTCAAAACTTGTGTGTTTATAATAGTGAGGCCCAAAGTGAAGATAATTTTCATCTGATCTGAAAAAGAAAGATGAAATTAGAGAGCAAAATACTTTCAAATGTAGCCAACTTCTAACTAGCCACTAATGAATAAATAGGTAGGGTTATTTCAAGTAAGATGTAGAAGGAAGTCTAGTTATGTCTATATACAAAGTATTAAACACTCAAAACACATGAGCATTTACCCTAATGCTGCCAATCCATTGATTTTTGCAGTCCTTGAAACAAAGTGTTACTTGGCTTTATGGCTAGTTTTGTCTTTGAGGCAAGACTTTTTTTTGAGGACCATGCTTCTTACAACTGAATTTAGTTGATTTGACTAGGATCCTAACCAGCAACTGTACACCGGACAACAGTCACTCTAACTCAGGGACCCATCCATGCAACAAACCTCGTTGCCAGCTCTGCCCACATATCTACACCAGCAACACCATTACAGGACCTAACCAGATCAGCCACACCATCGTGGGTTCATTCAGCTGCACATCTACCAATATAATTTATGCCATCATGTGCTGGCAATGCCCCTCTGCTATATACATCGGACAAAATGGACAGTCGTAAAAGAATGAATGCACACAAAAATCAGATATCAGAAATGGCAATGTACAAAAACCCGTAGGAGAGCACTTCAATCTCCCGGGCCACACAGTAGCAGACTTAAAAGTAGCTACCCTAAAGCAAAGAAATTTCAGGACCAGACTCCAAAGAGAAATTTCTGAGCTACGATTCATCTGCAAATTCGATGCCCTCAGCTCTGGCTTAAACGAAGACTGTGAATGGCTGGCTAAATACAGCAGCTTCCCCTCCCTTGGTGTTCCCACCTCCAGATCAACTGCTGGTAGTAAGCCTCACCCTTGCTGACTGAGCTAACCTTGTTATCCCCACCCTTGCTCTGGCTTATTTATACCTGGCCCTGCCATTTCCAAGACCAGCATCTGATGAAGTGAGTCTGTGCTCACGAAAGCTCATGCTCAAAACTTTTCTGTTAGTCTATAAGGTGCCACAGGACCCTTCGTTGCTCTTAAATTCAGGTCTCATTAATCAAATTTACAAAATAAAGAAAAATAACAAGGGTATCATTTGGAGCCAGGATTTTTCCATCAGCTGCAACAGTTTAGAATGTGTCTTGTATAGCTAAGGGCAGAAATAGATCCCCGTAGATGATCAGTTTTTTAATTCAACAGCAATATGTCAAGTAGGAAATCGTCAGGAAAATATTATGCTTCTTGGTTTTCATATACGCTGCATCTAGGTTCACTCTGGCTGCCAGCAGCATAATGCAAATCAGGGCTCACAAAATTGCAAATGATTACTGATTTGCATATTCACTCAGTTCAGTTGCATATTTGTGACTGAAAACAAGCAGTGTAGTCGTAGTTCTGCCAGCAAAACCTCCCTCTGTTGCCAGCCCCTTATCCCTTAAAAAAAAATCAGGGATAAGGGGCTGGTGGAAGAGGGACTGTTTGCCTGCAGAACCACATCTACAATGCTTGTTTTCGGCCATGAATATTCAAATGAGTCCCACAAATACGCAAATGAGCAGCCATTTGCAATTTCGTGAGTCCTCATGTGCATCATGCTACTAGCATGCAGCCATAATGAGGGAGGAATCTTCAGCATGACCACGTGCGAGGCTTTCTCTCATTGTTCCAGTTAGCAGAGAAATCACCCTTTGTTCTCCCCTGAACAAGTCAAAAGGCTCTTCAAATTTGGGTCTCAATGGATTATCAAAGATTTGGGTTGCTTCTGTAGTTTCTTGAGGATGATTGCTAAACCCCTATGTGATGCTTACAGAACTTGAGTTTCTGATTATCACAAATGGAGATGTGTTCTGTAAACAATATTGTGGAAGAATTGAAGACTAAACCAAATTCTGCAGTCAGTTATGCTGGAGTAAATCTGGAGTAATCAACTGAAGATTGTAGCTTCGCTGTGGATTTGCACTGGCTTGAGAGAATATCTTGGTAATGTGAATCTACATTCTGTGTTATGTTAAAAGCTCCGAAAATGTTTATATGATGTGTTTGAGAAGTAGCCACATTAGTCCGTATCTGCAAAAACAACAGAGTCCTCTGGCACTTTCTAGACTAACAGATTTATTTGGGCATAAACTTTCATGAGTAAAAAAAGCACTTCATCAGATTCAGTTTTGACTTATGCTCAAAACTGTCTATAAGATGCCGCAGGACTCCTTGTTGTTTATGCTATGTAATGAAGAACATTACGATCACACGGAAAATCTGACTAAGTTGAACATAGTTAAAATGCTTTTGGGAGATGCTCTAGTACTTGACAAATTTCTGCTCTTACTACCAACATTTAGATGCAGCCATCTTACCTGCACATTGCTAAATACGGTGTTTGAGAAATGAACTTGATAAACAGTGCAAGCTCGACTTTGTACGTCTTTGTCTAAAGGTCTCCTTTAATATCAGATAATCTCCTCATTTCCTTTTAGTAGTGTGTGAAAACTAGAAATGTAATGAAATGTAAAACTGTCTCAATTCATAAAGCTGTTGGCAGCCGAACAGGAGGTTAAACATGATACAGTGAAAAGTATTCTCTGTCCCTTTTGACCATTAAAGGTTTATAAGATGAAAGAGGTAAAACAGCAGTGAGGAGGTGCATATTACAAACTCCATCATATATTGAGAGAGCGGCCTGGGTTGAATTCTCTAGGTACTTCAAGATGCCATATGATTTTTGCAATTGAGAAGACACAGAATCACATTTGCATGCACACGCACATTGGTGCTCATGGTCTGCTGGTAACAGAAGCCATACGTTGTGGGTCAAAAGTCAGATAGTCCTGATGAAACTGTAGCTGTGTCATTCTCTGGGTATAATGAAGGACAGGAAACACATCATCTGGGTTTTAATAAGGCTGCAACTTTATTATACAGATGTTTGGGATTACCCGGCAGATAAAATGTGCAGTGCAGCTCCATCCATGTTACTTTAGATTACTAATGGGCAGCCTAGGTTAATGAGTGGGTGGCATTCATGGCCTTCCTGCAAGATTGTCGTAACCAAAACAGTCTCCTGGGACAGGGTAGTTTTGCTAACTGTGCTTGCATTCCTAGGATTTGCAGGGTGTGCTAATGGCGCTGAAGCAGTACTTTGATTGGATGCAGAGAGAACACATGGCTTCACAGTCAGTGTTGTGTGCGGTCAAAACACACCTCACTTCATGTGCCCTTGCTTTATGTGCGTGTCACATTAGCAATACTGGTAGGCAAAACCTATGCATGTGGAACACAGTGGGCAACGGCAAACAAGTAGGCTCACAGACTCATAGAACCTCAGTGGCCACACGTTGCTTTCGATCGTTACCTCAGGCTTCACCAGCCCCTCTTGATTTTCATCCAGATCCCACAGCCAACTCATGACTTGGACCCTAACCTCCACCTCCTTCATAGGAGGTTAAAGTGGATAATGAGAAAGGGACAGGTGAAGTTGGCTCCTTGCCATACCAGTCAGTGGTCTGCAAACCTCCTCCCCCATTCTGTTCCTTTTAAGTCCTTTACCAGGCTGTTTGTTTGGTCTCTATGGAGTACCTGCACTGGCAATCCACCCAACCTTATGAAATAAGTTGTAACATATAGGCTACTGCCTTTTCTTCTTACCCGAAAAGGTCCACCTTGAGTCTTGCTGTGGGGGAAGGTGAAAAACATCCCTCCACCAAAGCCAATCTGGTAGTGTGGGGAAAACTTCTTTCCAGCCCCCCTTAACAACGAGTAGCTAGAATGATGCTCACAGCAGGTCCTAACCCAACCTGAGGTTTGGGGGCATAGAGTAGTTGCTGGCTTTGCTTGCTGCATGGAACAAAGAGGCTTCCCCTGCCCAGGGTTTAGACCATTATACCTTTTGGACCTCACATTTGCAAGGTGACTCAGTGCTGCCAACTGCCTGCCATCCACCTTTTTGGAACAGTCTCTGACTTCATCTCCCACCCCAGCCATAAACCAGAGACACCCCCCCTGTAAGCCCAGAAGACCCTTCCCACACTTAATTGTAGTGCTCTCCTTATCGTCTTCTTTGTAGTGTTCTTCTGACAGTGTTTTTTTCTTTCAAAAGTGCTTTTTAAACTATTCTGACAAAGTTTGTTGATAAGGATAGTTTTAGGAAAAAAACACAAAGTGTGTAGTGTCAGTTTGAGGTGACAATTTGCCATCCTTTTGTGCCTTTATTGTATAATGTCAAGGTCTGCTTTTTAAATTTACGTATTATGAATGGATTCTGTTCCTGTTAGTTTTAATTTTTTTTCTTCCTTTCCTTTCCTTTCCTTTCCTTTCCTTTAACTTCTTAAACAAGTCTAGTTAATAATGTGAAGGTTCTGACTTAATCCCACAGATTAATGGAAGTGCAAAGTTTTGTCTCTGTCCTTTGTCTTACTTTACCACTTAAAATATTGCAGTGTGTAAACCAGCAACCACCAAACCACAGTAGGATAAGCTTCCTTGTATTTTTTGGGCTGTCAGAATTTTGTGGGCCTGAAAGTATGATGTTTTTAAATTTGTAGGAGCTCAAACATAAAGGCTACATCTACACATGCCCCTCCCTTTTGGAATGGGCATGTAAATGAAACTGGTCAAAATGCTAATGAGATGCTGATATGAATATTAAACACCTCATTTACATAATAGCGGCCACCTGGAGCATCAAAAGCGCTGCTTTCAAATTGCAAACTAGCCATGTAGAGGGGTTCCTTTCGAAGGAACATTTCGAAAGCACCTTTCTTCCCAATTTTTTCTGGGTGTGATGTACTGTCCCATCTAGTGGTGCTAAGACCTCTTACAGAGAGAATAGTCAGTCTGCTCTATAGCCTGAGCTACTGATAGGAATAAGAGGATTTCAGTGTTTGCAGGGTCCTTTTGAAAAGGACCCCTGTGTAGATGAGCCGTGCGTGAGCAAAACACAGCACTTTCAAGTGCTGTGGCTGGCAGCATGTTAATGAGGTGCTGAATATTCATTTCAGTGCCTCATTAGTAGTCTCCAATTTGGCCATTAGCATGGCCATTTCAAAGTTTTCCCCTAGTGTAGACATAGCCTTGGAGAAGTTTCCTAACTAACAGGATGGTTAAGCAATGGAATAAATGGCCTAGGGAGATGGTGGAATCTCTGTCACTGGAGATTTTTAACAGAAATTAGATAAACAGCTGTCAGGAATATCTAGATGGTACTTAGTGGTGCTATGACTACAGGGAACTGGACTTCATGCTCGCTCAGAGTTTCTTTCAGTCCCATGAGTCTACAAAGCTAAAGTGAATGTTTCCTACATAGCCTCAGGCTCAGATTTGGGCCTCTGTGTCAATTGGGTGGGCTGCAGCCACAGGTGCTGCACAGATAAATGTTTGAAAGCACTTTCAGAGTCTCAGATTTGCCCATGAAAGAGGCTACGGATAATGCGTGCCGGTAGATTTGCTGTGGCAGGGCTACAGCCCTTAGTATTCCCATACCCATTAAAAAAACATGTCCACTTCAGCTCCAGGTCATCTTACTGTACTTAAGGGGAAGGTTCCAAGAAGATTTAAAAAAAAAAAAGTCTAATCCCTGCTCTTTCTCTTACACATGTTCCTTCCATCTGTCCCCATTTTCCCAATCCTCTGTTTTGGCTTCCAAGACATCTCCTAACCACTGATGTCTGTCCTTGGTTCTCTGGGTCTTAGACAGGCATATCCTACAATCGCCTGGTGGGTAGTTTGAGTCTCATGTGGTATTTGGAGAGTCCACAGGGTGAAGACTCACAAGTACCACTTTTATACTCGGTACTGGAGCTGTACATAACTCTTGTGCTCAATACTCCAACTCTGGCTAGCATTCCTGCTGCTCTGTACCTCTCCTGCGGTGGAGCAGGCTGGCTACACAGCAGTTGGAAGATGATTCCTTAGCACACGTGCATGTTAATAGGGAGAGGACTATTGAGAAGTTTTGGTGGTATCACACTCTTCCTGCTGTATCAGTAGTTCTCTTCTGCATATAGTAGTGAGTCATAGTAGTTTTGAACTATTGTGCATATGGCAGAAGTCTGCTACTACTGAAGTCCCTAGGTATTTTGCCACTGCCTTTAGAGGGAGCAATATTGAGCCCATAGAGACGAGTTTTGTAACACTTTCGTAGGGAGTAGGGTAGAATCATGCTAATGAAGTGCAATAGCACCTACTGATTTTTGAACTGGAATTTCAAAAGCTAGTGATTAAGTTATTGCTCTATGAATGTAGATCAGATGAGTGTACTAACTAATGACTTCAGAATTTGATATGATTTGAATGTTCTGTTAGTACCAAAGCAGGAAAAAAAATCAGTCCTGTCAAGCAAGAGACAAAAGAATGATAAACCTTTTTCCTACCTGCCTGTGGCTTTGCAGTAGGTTTTGGATACCACCTTGAGATTGCCATTTGAAAAGGTACTTTCAGAAAGGAAAAAAGAATAAAGCGAGGCAGCCCTTGCTATGTGTCATATTATTAAATGACACTGTAATGAGACTTTTCTAGAGACATGAGATAGGAAGGGCTCGATATTTTGGCTTCAGCATTCTTCAAGGTAGTAGTTACTGCAGTACAGCATTGTAAATGAAAGTTAAAATGACACAATTTTAAGTAAACCTGAGTTTTATCTTATTGCTTGTCATTTACAAGGCAGTAAAGCAGTCACAAAATAAATTGCAACTCTTAAGTAATAAAGGGGTGTTCTATGGGAATGGGAGCATTTATTCTAAGGATTGGTTTAAGATCTTTTCTCTTTCACTTGTGGTTTTGTGGAATGGGAACTGCAGCCATTTGTTCAACAGACAGATTCTTCTAAAAACCTCTGTATTGACTTATTTTGGCAATGCGTTTTCTGTAATCTTTTGATGCTGTAATTATTAGCCCCAGGTATGCTGGTGAAAGTCTACATTTTCAGAAATGCTTTTTTAAACTGAGACTTTTCTTTATTATAACAGTAGTGTGCTGCTCTGTGCTGCTAGAGTTGCTGTAAGGCTGTGACAACACGAAGGCTGCATCAACACAAGCAAGTCTCTTTCCAAACATCCTGCAGGGCATCTACTCCCAAAAAGTGTTCTTTCTAAAGGAATTTTGAAGGAACACGGCACTCCTTTTGAAAGCTCTCTTCCCCTCCCATTTCAGGAAGAGCCCCTTCTTTCAAAAGACACTTTCGAAAGAAAATGTGTAGATGCTCAGCAGGCCACTCTTTCGAAAGAGCAGTCGTCCATGGCATCGGCCACATGGAGCCCAGAGATGCCCTAGCTGGCGCCTCCGGAGCTCTATGCTCCCTGCATCTGGGTGCCTTAAAGGTGCAGGGAGCCCTGGAAACACTGTGGCAGGAAGCTAAGAACATGGTAGTAGGGGGCACATGAGCCCAGCATTGCACACCCTTATACCTCCTCCTGAAAAGACCACACGTGCCATGGCTGAAGGCCAGCCACCATGTGACCCCTAGGTGCCCCCCACAGAGCCCTCAGAGGAAGAGCCCAAGGAGAGGGCTGGGGTATAACCACCACCAGTGGCTGGCCGGACCTGCAGCCGTCAGTCACAGCGCCACCCATGGGACAATGAGGCCATCATCAGCACAGCTGCCCTCTCCCTCCAGAACCAGCTTGTGGAGTGGCGAATACGGCTGGAGGACACCAATCAGGCAGGTCTGTACCAAACTGCTGGGGACCCTATGGTTCATCAGCAGGGCCCTCATGGGGCTGATGGCCCAGCCTTCCAATCTCACCAGCCCCCCAGATGTTCCCCCACTCGCTCCACCTGCTACCTCCCCTTCTGCCTTCCCACTGACCTCGCAACCCTGCTGCCATCCTACCTCCTCCCTGCCACCTTACGGGGCCTCAGCCACTGACTCCTGGCAACAGTTGGGCTGAATTTTGTCATGCTAAGTGTGTCCTTAAGTCTGGATTAAAAAAAAAAGTTTCATCTGTTTCTCTCTTCATTTTGACGCTGAGTTTGGTTAACTAGTTCAGTCAATTAGTTGGCTGCAAAAGCTGCTTTTATAAAACAGGTAAATTGCTCCCTAAAGATGCCAATTCTCCATGAGAGCAACAGCTGACAACTAATAAGCAGGTCTTGGTGACCTGGCATCTTTGGAAAGTTGCTTACACAGGACAGCAAAGAATATGATTTCAGGTTCATACACAACCATTTTTATTGTCCCGTTAAATTCTTTTTTTTAAGTTTGCTGGCAATACCACACTGCACCTGAGTCATCTTTATGTATTTCTAATTAATAAGTAAGGACTGTAATAAATTTGGTGGCAACAAGCCACAGACAGATACAGAGTTGAATGGGAGAATGACAGCTTATGTTCCCTTCTGATATTTCTATCTTATTGCTATCCACAGCTCCAAAATAAATGTTATATTCCATGCATTGGATTGGGAAAAATTAGGCTGCTGCTACTGATTAGGGCCATATAATGCTGTTTTAGTGAGGTACATTTTGGATCAATAGGAAACCACATAAGAAAAATCTCTTGGGCTCTCTTCTTGTTGTCATATGGGAACATCCACAGTTCTCTGAGTGTAGTGCTTAGCTGTGCATCCTGGCCAAATTGATTAAATTTAACAGAGTTCTATTTGTTGACTGCATAACATTAAGGTACTTGCCCATGAAACAAATAACAAACTGACGTCTAAATTAATACACTTTGGCTACATCTACATTACAGCAATCTTTTGACAGAAGTCCTTCGAGAAGATATCGTCCAAAAAAACTTCTTTTGAAAGTACGTGTCCACACACAAAAATGTGTATCGAAAGAGCAATCTGCTCTTTCGATGGAGAGCATCCACACAGTCCCCACTCTTTCGAAAGAATGGGCCAGGGATTGAAAAATCCAGTGCAATGAGGACTGCTCGTTCAAAAAAAGGGCCAGTGGAGGGTCTACACGTGCTTTTTTTCAAAAGCAGCTTTGAAAAACGGCACTTTTCCTGATCTGGGAGCGGAAGGGCTTCTGGAGGAAGAGCTGCTTTCTTTCAATTTCGGATCGAAAGAGCTCATTTTGTGTGTAGCCCTTCTGTGTGTTCTTTCAAAAAAGGCCTGGATTTTGCAAAAGAACTTGCTAGTGTAGAGGCAGCCTAAGAGAGTCAGCAAAACCTGAAGGACAATGTGAATGGGTCTGAGGTAGTTTGATGATAATGTTATTGAACTGGTCTCTGTTTAGTTCTATGTAAGTTTTAATGGATTGCAATTTTTATTCTGTTTGTCCAACTATTCCTTGTCAGATTCTGGATCCCACATTATCTGGTTTTCTTCGTTATTATACGTTCATTTTTTTTGGCAAGGTACTTAAAGTGATGCTGCTTCTCTTTCTCCCAGTGCCAAGAAAGTCTGTGTAGCTGGAAGGAAAGAACTCAATGATGCTTTTGGTATGGGGCCAACAATAGGAAATATAAGAATTTGCTAGTCATGAGATTCCAGTCTGTGCAGAAAAACATAACTGTGTTTTTTCCCCCAAAATACATACATTTTATGATTGCAGTTCATCCACTTTCTGTATTGGCATTCTGATATCCAAAATGCCTATAAAGAATCTTTATTCATACTCTTAGCCATAGCCTAATGACCTCTATTTCTCAGAAGATTTTTGAACACTTTTACCTCCAGTTTCTGTGGCTCTCCCCAGAACCTTAATACAGTGCTGTGACTGATACTTCTTAAAGTTCAGTTCTCCTTTTTCTCCTTTATATAAGATAAAGCTGCTTCAGTTTTCATCTGCAAAAGGATGTGTGTGCATTTTAAGCAGCTGTGTTTCCTTACTATCTCTCTGGCGTTCCACGTGATCAGTTCAAGAGTTTAAATAATACTTTTGCCACCTAATAAGATTACATTAATTTCAAGTAAATTATGCTTGCATATATTTCTTCCAAATTAGCTTGTTTTCTGGCCTGTTTGGAATCAATGATTTCTGTCCTGATGAGCTGGTGGGAAACTTTCCAACTGAAAGTTTTGCCTTCAGAAAATGCTGATTTATCAAAACATTTGGAAAAAAAGGTGAAAATTTTGATAAGTTTGTTTTGGAGGAGGAAAAGAGAAAAACTCTTTTGATAAGGTTGAAATGTTCCATGTTTGATTCCAAATGCTTCAACAAGAAATTACAACGGAAAAATCAGAATAAAATATTTTGATTTTGTCAAAATCAGAATGAAATATTTTGATTTTTATCAAAATGAAATTTTGAAATCAATTTTTTTTAAAGTTTTATGTTGTGGAAAAGTTTTGTCACTATTCCAGAATAAAAAAAAAAATCAAACTTTCAGAATTTCCCACAAAACATTAAACAAAAATGTTTCTGTCCAGCTCTATTGCTAGCCTTTGCCTACCTAACTATATCTGTCTCATCATTATTGTTCATGCTTTTGATGTCCCAGGCAATTTGGGCAGGGAAAAGCCATGTTGACTTCACATGCCTAGAAACAAAGTAACATTACTCATGTAACTCATCCGGTACCTGACTGCATTCCCTTAGCTAGAATATCCCCAGTAAAGGAAGCTATCATAAGTTCTTTTCAGTAGGGAAAACAAACAGGCTGTGTCTACACGAGCACAAATCTTCTCTTTTGAAGATTACTAATAAGGCGCTGAATTGAATATTCGCACCTCATTAGCATTAGGACACTTCCAGCCACGGTGCTTCAAAAGCCCTGCTTTCGAAAGCACGTGGCTCAGCGTGGCTACATGGGGGTCCTTTTCGAAAGGACCTGCCCCTTTCGAAATTGCCTTATTCCGATCAGTGATTAGGAGAAGGGGATTTCGAAAGGTGCGGGGTCCTTTTGAAAAGGACCCCTGTGTAGCCGCGCCGAGGCGCGCACTTTCAAAAGCAGGGCTTTCGAAGCTCCATGGCCAGAAGCGTGCTAATGCAAAATATTCAGCGCCTCATTAGTAATCTTCGAACTGGCCATTAACATGGCTATTTTGAAGATTTGTGCCCGTGTAGACACAGCCATAGTGCGTGGCAGAGATGTTCAGTAGGTGATTCAGTTGATTCCAGGCCTGATTTAGCCTCTCCTTTTCTTTTAAGGCTTTAAAGTATAATCAGGGTATGAGATCAGCTGCATGATTACAGGCACTGAACAACCTTAAAAAGGTACCTCTGCAATTCTGTTTCTCTCTCTTTTCTTTTTCTTTTTCTTGTTCTTTTTTTTATTTGCCTGACATGAGGTCACATCCTTGATTGGGTTGGAATCCAGGCTGAACTGAAGATCCATTGTTTTTTTCTTACTGTGTTCATGGTCATTTGCGGATCAGAAATTCAAAGCCTACTTTTCACCAGCACTGGTTTGTTTTCTGGTTTTGTTTGTTTTTGTTTGTTTGTTTTTCTCTCTCAGGATCTTTCAGAAGAGGTGGTAGAATGTTTTGAAATGTATTATTATAAATAATTCTTTTCATGTTGTGTGGGTGTCAAGACAATAGAAGGAGGGTGATAATAGGTTTTGAAAAAGCTTGGGAACCCCTCTGCTGTCCTTGGTGTTTTCCTGTTCTCCATTCCATAGATGATAAAACAGCATAATGCAAGGAGGAAAACACTTTGTTTTCACTTAATTATGGAGCCCTCATTTTTTGCAGAAGTCATGGGAGAATCCTAAATTCAGGTCTTGGTAGCTAAATGATGAAGAAACTGAGTCTACATAGAATTTTTGGTTTAAAATGTGATTATTTGTTCATTTTATGTCTCTACATACAGTCTACCATAATCTTGGGTCTTAAATAGATGTTTTGGGGTTTTTTCCCCCAAAAAAGCTTTTAAGTTCATCTTTCAGGGTCTTTTGGTACTTTGGGAAATTAAGTAGGCTGTAACAATAAATTATGGCAAATGTTTGTCAATGATGCTGGCTAAGAAAACGAACTGTTATTGTTCAGATCAACTTAGAGCTCATTCAGCAGCAAAAGAAATGTTTTATTTGATTGTCAGAAAAGAAAGCGAGCTTAATGTGCAGTTAGAGAAAGCTGCTGTACTGATGGATTATTTTGAGAGGGTCCTGGCAAAAAGATATATTGACTTTAATTTGACTTGGGAACAAAAATGGGTTTGTGCATCATTCACTAGTTGTAGTTGCTGTAATGGATACCAATGAGAATGCAGCAAATACATTTAAGGAAAAGTTTAATTTTCATATTCAGAAGGGAGTTGAGTGAGCTTTTTTCACACAGTAAACAGTAATGAGTTTGACAATTCTACCAGACGTGTAGTGAAGGTTATGCAAATGCAATTGATGCATATTTATTCATGTATTTCTTGTGGGAATATATTTAGCGACCCATAAGCATATATCAGAATTTGTTACAGGAAGGAAAATTTATGAGGCAGCTTACTATCCCAAGAGTGGAATTAAGGTAAAATTAACAAGTAATTGAAGTTATCTTTGATCATGATTTTTGATGCCATTTCCACCCACATTCTAAAGAAGAGAATGTATTTTGATGTTCAGTAGAGCAGTACAATGCAGCATGGAGAAACATAATGTTGATTTTTCATAAAAACATTTGTAATGCAAATGAGGGACACTTCAAAAACAGGTTAATTAGCATTTCTTATTGAAATGCCTGTCTCCGCCTTTTTTCTCCATTAGTTCTATCATTAGATTGCATAGTTTGATTTTAACATCTGTAAATATGAAGTGTGTGGCTGCTGAGGCTGATATAATTATTTTGTGACTAAATAATTTTAAAGAGTGCATTTGAAACAATTCTTCCAGCCATGGAGTATCATAGTG
Organism: Carettochelys insculpta; assembly: GCF_033958435.1. Taxonomy (NCBI): domain Eukaryota; kingdom Metazoa; phylum Chordata; order Testudines; family Carettochelyidae; genus Carettochelys; species Carettochelys insculpta. The sequence continues at coordinate 14,794,170 of NC_134139.1, forward strand.
AAGTAAAGAGCATTTGCCATCTCTGGGACCTTTGCTTTGAAATGCAGTCTGGCTTAAAGTGAATGGCAGCCCTCGGAGACCAGAAGCTGGTAAAAGGTTAGAAAATGAATGAGCTCCCTGGACGTCACAGCATTTCCACAGAAGCATATATTTACCTACGGATGTGCTTCAGTAATCAAACTGGGGGGAAACAGAGCTGCTGTGCTGCCCCCTCCTTCTTTGCCCCCCCCCCCAACAACTTCTGCTGCAAAGCCTGCACTCAAACACCATGTTCTCCATTCTCCTACCCTTTGTAAGATGTGTTTGTCTCCGCCTCCTTCCCCCTCCCACTTTATGCCAGGGCAGCACGACAAACCTAGACATTGTGTTACATTGCCTTTCTTCATGTTTCATTTTGTTATTAGTGCTGCTCTCATTTCCTTTTATCTCCAGTCCAGACCATTTTCTTGTTTGCTGTTTACTTGTATTTTTTACCTTCCCTTTTCCTCCATCACCCATCATCACTTTCTCTTTGGCCCAATGTTCATCATTCTCTCTTTTTCTCCTGTCCATTTTCTATTGGTTGTTGCTAAGTTGGGGACCTAATGAGACATGCCCTGCATGGATACAGAAAAGTGCATCCTTACATGTCTTCAGTCTGTGAACCTGCCGTTACTTCTATTAGGACAACAAATCATCTGGAGGGGAGGTGAGAGTGAGCACAGGGGAGCAAGGAGGCAAGGTCAAGTAGGGAAGAGGCAGGCAGCAAGAAAAGAAGGGCTTGTGGGGGCAAGAGGTAGCAGGGACTTGGGGCTGGAGCTCTGGAAGCCTCTGCTCAGCAGGTGCAGGACAGGAAAAGGGGACAGGCAGGGCCAACGCTCTGCTCCTATGGCAGGAAGATTTATTATGGAGCTTCTTGCGTCCTTTCCCTGCTGGCAGTGGGGAGGCCTGCCCTGGCTTTTCCTCCTCTGCCTGGTGGCAGATGGAGTGCTGGGGAGAGCCCTATGTGGGTGTCCACTCCACTATCCATTTCATTATCTGCAGGTGTCCTTTCTGTTGGTTTCTGTTTGCTTTCCAAGAAAAACATGTCAAAATAGCTGTCTCACAGAGCACCTTTTGGGATATCTTGGTTAGATTACCGCTTGAAAATCAAGATTTGTTCCGTACAAGGCAGTTGTGCTACAACAGTAAATTCCTTCTCTATGGAATGACAGAAGGCCTACAGAGAAACCACATGGAACTCTCCACTTTCAGTCACTGTGTGTGTTGCTTAAATCCAGCTTCTAAACTTCTGAAAGGTATTTGGTGTGTTGTTGATTGCCAATCTCTTCCAATACCTTAGGTTCACAGTCTCAGAAGCAGGGAACTGCTGTACCTCCACTGCAATTGGTAGAGCATTGAGTACATAAGTCAAGTTTAACTGGAATATGGTGCAGCTAATTGATAGACTTTATTATGGTTGTGGAATCTGTATTCCTGGAGATATTGAAGAGCAGCTTAGATAGACACCTATCAGGGATAGTCTACAGCAGGGGTCAGCAACCTTCAGCATGGGTGCCAAGAGTGTCACGTGAGCCGATTTTTTATCGGCACGTGATGTGGGAGTTTTGCCCTGCCCCTCCTTCCCCATGCAGCTGGGAGTTTGCTCAAAGCCATGACACCTGTGGCTACCAACCACCACTTAAATGGTAAAGCTCTGTGTCGCAATTTATTAACAAAGCTGTTGCAAGTAGGATTATTAGTGACTTTAAAAAGTATCACCAGCACTCAGACTGTACATAGAGGTCAAAGGATCAAATTTCAGTACACCGCCTCAGAAGAGTTGCTGATCTGTGATCTAGCGACTATATATGGTGCCTGGTCCTGCCATGAAGGCAGGGAATGGGACTCAGTGACTTCTTGAGGTCCCTATGATTCTATGATCCTAGCTGTTTTTAATAGAGAGATTTTCAAATAAATAAATAAAACAAATTAATTTGTAGAGATATCTTATCCCCCGTACGCCACACACATTCTCCAAATCCTACCAAGAATACATATGAATAAAAATTTCTAGGAATTGGTAGAAAGTTAATTTTAAAGTTATTTTAAAATACCGTATGGAAGGACTGAAAGTAAAGATATGAGTAAAATATATGTACCCTGAAAGGACTTCATCCTTTCTTTATAAACAGAAAAACTCTGAATTTTTGTTTGGTCTTACTATTATTTAAAGTATCAGAAGGGTAGCCACGTGAGTCTCTATCCACAAAAACAACGAGAAATCCCATGGCACCTTATAGACTAACAGATTTTTTGGAGTATAAGCTTTCATGGGCAAAGACCCACTTCATGAGATGCACCTACTGTTAAAAAATATTTGGAGCCCCACAATAACTTTGGAAGTGTGTATGCTGTTGTTTTTACTATTGATTTAATAGTGAGCAGAATGGAGCCGTAATGTAATATAGTTAGAATGTAAAAAGTTAGAAATATTTATGGGTATTAAGATTACACAGTTGTATAAAGCAGGTCAATAATGATGCAATATTTGGCAATGTTGTGTCATGTTGGGAATAGTTGGCATGTTGCAGCTTTGGCACTTTTTGCCCCATTTTGAGAGTCAAATTGTCAAATACTTGTTTCTACTTGTAAATATGCCAATAATTGCTGTATAAATTGTGCAGTGGTTGAAAAATGCCTGCACAAATTTGCATGCAAATATGTGGACCGAGGATTTAGATTCAGTGTGAAACTTTGTCACACTACTATGCCTAGCCCTTGGGAACTGAAGAAATGATAGCCCATTTGCATGTAACCACAGAAAGGGAAGAAGCCAAATAGCTCCTTCAAATCTTCTGTTGGAAAATGGTATGTAAAATCATTTGAGACAATGTCATATACAGTCATGCTATTATTGGAATTCTACATAATTGAAGTATGGTATTAGATTATTCAAAATAGTGGTAGTTCTTCACTGCAAAATAAACTGATTCTACACCCAATGGCAGAAGAAAATAAAGTTTCCCTTGACTAATACATACGATAGGTTGAGAGAGACAGATTTAATATTTATTGAAGGAGCCAAGGTCAGACTTTCAAATTTTAATGAATAAATTAAAGGGCTGTCAAATTGCCCTTTTCAAAAATAATTTAATAATGACTCTATTTTAGAAGCATTCAATTGGTCACTTGCTTTGCAGCTTAAATTTACTAATTAATATCTGTTTTAGCTACGTACTTGCATGTAAATAAAGATAAGAGCATTCATGTACTCTCGAACATTCTGAGTTAATTAATTTTAAAATTTAAAGTCAAACATGGTGAAACAAATGTCTAATTAGTGTTCCAAACATTATCTAATTCTGTTTTGAATAAAAGTGACAATGTATTAAACTACTTTACTTATAGAAAGGGTTTTTATTAAAGGTCCATTTACCAAATTAACTATGCATAACTATTTTTTTTTCAAATTATTTTGTGAATAAATAACTAGGTTGTTTATTGTAGACAGGGTATTTTATGAGTTCAAAATCTGTTATGGACTTTTATGTGTTCAAGATCTATGTTAGGACCATTTATTTCACTTATTGCATCAATTGCTAGAAATGAAGGCCTGCAAACTAAATTAATGATGTTTGGGAATGGGGTGGCATGATATGCAAAGGAAGAGTTGACTGAAATGAATAAAGAACATGGGTAGAAAGCTGACTAACACAACTCCATACAAAAACGTCCCCATTGTTATGACCTATATATGAGTGATCAGAACATGTATGTAGATGCACTAGTCAGTAACATGATAGAATTTTTAAAAGAATGTATACAGGAAGCAAAATTAAACATAATATTGTATTGTATAAACAGAAGTCATGTATAAATGGGAGAATGCTGAGGCCATGGAATGATCCCGTTATCCATGTGTGGAACTTGTGTGCACATCGTTCTGGAGTTCTAGACTGCTAATAACAACAGAGAAACTTCAGAAACAGAGAAAATTACAAGAAGGTAATTCAGTAATTACTCAGAAAGTCACAGACAATGAGTTCCTTTTAAAAGCTCCATGTAAGTGCTTAAGGACAAAGTTAAAAGAAATAGGATAAACTGGACCTGCAAAGTTTCTCTTGGAGGAAGGCATTAGGACCCACCCAGAACAAGATGGCACCTCTGAAATCCAAATCTGGTGAAGTCATTGCTGACAAAGCCAAACAGATGGAGCGCTGGGTTGAGCACTACTCCGAGCTGTACTCACGCGAGAACGTTGTGGTTGATGCAGCCCTCGATGCCGTTGAGCTCCTACCAGTAATGGACGAACTGGATCAAGAACCGACTGTGCATGAACTGAAGAGAGCCATCGACAGCATTGCAGCAGGAAAGGCCCCTGGTCAGGATGGTATACCACCAGAGGTAATCAAATGTGCTGCGGACACACTCCTGGAACCCCTACATGAGCTACTGTGCCTGTGCTGGAAAGAGGGTGAGGTTCCACAGGATATGCGCGATGCTAACATTGTAACGTTGTATAAGAACAAAGGAGACAGAAGTGACTGCAACAAGTACTGTGGAATCTCCCTCCTAAGCATCACTGGTAAACCGTTCGCTCGCGTCATCCTTGGCAGACTCCAGAAGATTGCTGAGAGGGTGTACCCCAAATTGCAGTGCGGATTCCGCGCTGAGAGGTCTACCGTTGACATGGTGTTCTCTCTAAGGCAGCTGCAGGAGAAGTGCAGGGAGCAGAGAAAGCCACTCTACATAGCCTTCATCGACCTGACCAAAGCCTTTGACTTGGTCAGCAGGGATGGTCTGTTCAAACTGCTCCACAAGATAGGCTGTCCTCCACGGTTACTCAAGATGATCCAGTCGTTCCATGAAGACATGAGAGGAACCATCCAATATGACAGCGCATTATCGGATGCTTTCAGAATCAGGAGCGGCGTCAAACAAGGATGCGTGCTTGCTCCGCCATTGTTTGGGATCTTCTTCGCACTCCTCCTGAAGCATGCCTTTGGATCTTCAACAGAGGGCATCTTGCTGCACACAAGATCTGATGGGAAACTGTTTAACCTTGCAAGGCTGAAAGCTAAGTCTAAGGTGCGAGAAGTCCTCATCAGAGACATGCTGTTCGCAGACAATGCTGCTGTAGTGTCTCACACAGAAGACCAGCTTCAAAAACTACTGGATCAGTTCTCCAAAGTGTGCAAGGACTTTGGGCTTACCATCAGCCTAAAGAAGACAGACGTACTCGGTCAGGATGTTGCTGAATCCCCATCAATCAGCATTGACAACTATACGTTAGAGGTCGTGCACGAGTTCGTTTACCTCGGGTCCACCATCACTGACACCCTGTCGTTGGACACTGAGCTAAATAGGAGGATCGGAAAAGCAGCCACAACTCTGTCCAGACTCAGCAAGAGAGTGTGGAATAACAACAAGCTGTATACTCACACCAAAATGCAAGTCTACAGAGCCTGCATCCTCAGCACCCTCCTTTATGGCAGCGAGACTTGGACCCTTTATGCCCGCCAGGAAAAGAGGCTGAATGTCTTCCACTTGCGCTGCCTCAGGCGCATCCTTGGAATATCATGGAAGGACAGAGTGACCAACACCGCCGTCCTCGAGCAAGCTGGAATCCCAACTATGCACACCCTCCTCAGGCAGCGTCGGCTCCGCTGGCTTGGCCACGTCCACAGGATGAATGATGGAAGGATTCCAAAAGACATCCTGTATGGTGAGCTAGCCTCTGGCAAAAGACTTCCCGGACACCCCCAGCTGCACTACAAAGATGTCTGCAAGAGAGACCTCAAAGAGGTACACATCGAGCTGGACAACTGGGAAGAACTAGCAGATGACCGCAGCAGATGGAGGCAGGGGTTACACAAGGGCCTTCAGAAGGGCGAGATGAAGATCAGACAGCTATCAGAGGAGAAGCGAGCGCACAGAAAGCACACTGAGGACTTGCCAGACACCCACCACATCTGCAAGAGATGCAGCAAGGACTGTCACTCTCATGTGGGTCTTCATAGTCACAATAGACGCTGTAAATGAAGTCCTCAATTGAAACTTTAAAGGGCGCGATCCATAGTTTATGCAAACTGAAGGATGCCTACTACTACTATGACTTCCCCCCAAACACGTCCACCTTTCTTATTGTCATTCGTATTTTCATGTAATGATTTTCCATCTGCATGTGGTGACAATGCAGTTTGATGTACCAATCTGCACCATAGACTGTCTATGGATAGCAATTCCAGGGTCTAATAAGATGAATATAATAGTAGGGATATGTTACCAACCACATGACTGTGAAATGCTCAGGGAGATTAAAGAGGCTATTAAAATAAAAATCTGAACAGTATTTCTGTACTGATTGGGTAATGTCACCTCAATATGGGATGTGGGGGAGATAAAGTTTCTTAACAGCTTAAATGACTCCTTTTTGGAGCAGCTAGTCCTGGAACTTACAAGACAAGAGGCAATTCTTGATTTAAGCCCAAATGGAGTACAGGATTTGGAGGCTGGACTGTTTGGTAATTGTGACCATAACATAATTACCCGTAACATCCCTTGGATGGGGAAAACACCGTAGCATCCCAACAATGTAGCATTTGATTACAGAAAGGGGAACAATACAAAAATGAAGAGATTAATTTAAAAGTTTCCAGGAAATTTGCAGATATTTTACTTTAGGCACTGTACCTTTTTTAAATTTCTGTTTAAAGACACTGTGGATGCGTCTACACTCACAAGTTCTCTGGAAAGATTTTTGAAAGATCCTGTAGACCGTCTGTGCACAAAAAGTGTACTTTCAAAAGTAAATTGAAAGAATGCAGTGCTGCTTTCAAAAGTGCTCTTCCACTCTCGTTTCAGGAAGAACACCTTCTTTTAAAAGTCTTTTGAAAGAAAATGTGTGTGGGTGCTCCACGGGCCCTTCTTTTGAAAGAGCAGTCCTCATGGTACCTGATTTTTTGATCCCTGGCCCATTCTTTCAAAAGAGTGGGGGCTGTGTGGACGCTGTCTTTCAAAAGAGCAGATCGTTCTTTGTTGATCCGCCTTTTTGTGTGTGGATGCACTCTTTTGAAAGAAGTTCTTTCGGAAGAGATCTTCCAGAAGGGCTTCTTTCTGTAGTGTGGATATAGCCTATGATAGAGGTTCAATTTAAAGGTGTACCCCAAATTAAAAAAACATAATAAGAGAACCCAAAAAGTGCCATCATGGCTAAACAACAAAGTAAAATAGGCAGGGAGAGGCAAAAAGACATCCTTTAAAATGGAAGTTAAATCCAAATGAGGAAAATAGGCAGGAACATAAACTCTGGCAAATGGAGTGTAAAAATGTAATTAGGAAGGCCAAAAAAGAATTTGTAGCATAGCTAGCCAGACACAAAAAGTAATAGCATTTTTAAGTATGTCAGAAGCAGGAAGCCTGCAGAGGAACCAGTTGGGTCGCTGGATGATGGAGATGCTAAAGGAGCACTCAAGGATAAAGTCATTGTGAAGAAACTAAACAAATTCTTTGCATTAGTCTTTATGGCTAAGGGTAGGAGGGAGATTCCCAGAGTGGAGCCATTCTTTTCAGGTGACAAATCTGAGGAACTGTCCCAGTTTGAGGTATCATAAGAGGAGATTTTGGAGCAAATTGAGATATTAAACACTAATAATACCAAGACCAGATGGTATTAACTCAGCAGTTTCGAAGAAGCCCAAATGTGAGGTCCATAACAGTGGTTTATAACTTATCCTTTAAATCAGTTTCTGTACCAAATGACTGGAAGATAACTAATATGATGTCAGTTTTCAAGAAGAGCTCCAGACGTGATCCTGGCAATTACAGGCAAGTTAACTGGACTTAAACTGGTGAAACTATAGTAAAGAACAAAGTTTTCAGACGTATAGGCTGTGTCTGCCCTAGCTCCCAACTTCGAAGGGAGCATGGTAAGTAGGGTGTTGGGCGATTAGTAATGAAGTGCTGTGGTGCATATTCAGCCCTTCATTAAGCTAATTCTCCCTCACGGCAACTTTGAAGCACCAAACTTCGAAGTGCCAGCTTGTGTAGTCCCTCAAAATTTTAAAAAGTAAAGGGACTTTGAAGTAGCCCGGGCACTTCAAAGTATTCGTGGGTTAGCCACAGCTACTCGCAAGCTGGCACTTCAAAGTTTGCCACTTTGAAGTTGCCCCGGGGGGAAAATTAGATTAATGAAGTGCTGCTTATGCACCGCAGCACTTCATTAGTAATCTCCCAACACCCTACTTACCATTCTTCCTTTGAAGTTGTGAGCTAGGGTAGACACAGCCATAGATGGATATAATTTGTTAAGGAACTGTCAACATGGTTTTTGTTACAGCAAATCATGCCTCAGCAATCTAGCAGTATTCTTTAAGGGGGTCAACAAGCATGTGTATGAGGGTGATCCAGTAGATACAGATTTTCAGAAATCCTTTGACCAGATTCCTCATGAAAGGCTTTTGAGCAAGGAAGGATGTTACGGAATAAGAGGAAAGGTCCTCTCACGGACTGGTAACTGGTTAAAAGGTCAGAAACAAAGGGTAGGAATACATAGTTTTCAGAATGGAGCAAGGTAAATACTGATGTCTCCCAGGAGTCTGTACGAGAGCGAATACTATTCAACATGTTCATATGTAGTCTGGAGAAAGTGATAAACAGCAAGGTGGCAAAATTTGCAGAGGATACAAAACTAGTCCCAGGTAAACTGCAAACAGCTACAAAAAGATATATCAAAAGTGGGTGACTAGATGCCAAAATGATAGTTGAAGTTTAAATGTCGATAAATGTAAAGTAATAACTATTGGAAAAGTTGGGATGTAAATTATCTGTTGCCTGCAGGTTCTCTTTCTTGAGTGGTATTGTGGACAATTGTCTGAAAACATCTGGTCAGTGTGGAGCAACAGTCAAAAAAAGCACGCAGAATGTTGGGGCTCATTAAGAAAGGAATACGTAATAGGACAGTAAATATCATATTGTTCCGATATAAATCCATGTTACACCCACATTTTCAATACTGAGTGTAGATGGGATCACTCCATATCAAAAAAGGTATATTGGAATTGGAAAAAGTTCACAAGAAAATTATTAGAGGCATGAACCAGCTTCCGTAGAAGAAGAAATTAACAGGCCTGGGATGTTTGTTTAGAAAACAGATGACTAAGCAGGGAGATAAGTCTCTAAAATCAACTGGTGTGGAGAAAGTAAATAAGGAAGTGCTGAGTACTCCTAATGACAAAAGAGCCAGGGGGTTACCAAATGAAATTAATAGGCAGAATATTTAAAACAAGAGGGAAGTGTGTCTTCACATAGTACACAGTCAACCTGTGAAACTCTATGCCAGAAGGCCAATATAACAGTCGGATTTACAACAAAAAAAAAAAAAACCTAAATAAATTCATAACTCATCAATGGCAATTAGCCAGAATGAGCAGGAATGGTGTTCCTAGCCTCTGTTTACCAGCAGAAGCTGAGAATTATTGATAGGGAATGGATCACTTGAAGATTATTTATTCTGTTCATTTCCTCTGGGGCATCTGGCATTGGCCACCATTAAAAGACAGAATACTGGGTTGGATGGACCTTTGGTTTGACCACATATGGTCACTTTTGTTGTCTTATGTAGACTCATCACATGCTGCAGTATGACAAAGTCACGGCATTACATCCATATGTAACAAGATACTGTTGAAAATTCTTTACTTTTATATTGTGGTGGTAGCTATGGAGAGAGATAATTGAAAACTTGGGCAGTTCAGTGACTATGAGGTCAGGTCAAATTGCCACTCTGAGTATTACAAAATCCCCTGTTTTTGGGCAGGCAGTGTTACTGCAGGAAGTTTTAATAAATGTATGAGGTAGTATAGGTTGCCCAAAGCCAGTCCAACTAAAAGGTTTTGCACAACTATTAGAACAAGTATTAAATACAATAATAATGGAATACTGGGCCTCCCAGTCATCAAATGAGAATTCTTTTTATATAGAGAGTAAATAAGCACAGGAAAGATTATAACCAAAACAAAACCCTGTAAGAGTGTTTGGTATAAACAGTGGGTAATGGGAATTCGGGCAAATTGAGTATTTGAATATAAAAAAAAATGTGTGGGCATAGAGGTGTTCAGGAGATAAATCAATGAAAAGGGTGTTTGTTTGTGCTGAAAGACCCTGTATTGTAGAAGGAAGACCAGTGCATTCAAAAGATTTAGTATAGCAGCAAGGTGAAATCAGCTGGATCAGTCTTTGTCTAAAACATATGCAAAAAGTTGCCTGCTGTAGCATCTAACTGAGCAGAACTTTGACATTGGCATTAAAGATTAATGAACCTTCTTCCTTTAATTGATAGTATCTAAAGCACGCTTTCTTTAGTCTTTTTTTCTCATAGCTGGCAGAGAATGCATCAGGTAGACATACTCCATTGCTTAATGAAATTAAAATCAGACATTTCTTTCATTTTTGTGTGTGATTCCTGAGATGTTTTGAAAACAGAATCCACAGTATGTTGAGCAACAGATATTTTTATGTGAATCTAGTCTCTTGATGACCATTGATATTTTAGTTATGGACACGTTTACTTTTTATTAAACCATTCTGAAAATGCATCTGTTCAGGAGACCAGCCATTAAAGCACAGTAGTTCATGTTGTATATTTCAATAATTAGCAGTAAGATTTCATCTGCAGTATTTATAACACTGATTCTTTTAAAAGATCCTCCATTTAATATATGAAAACAAAAAGCAGTCAAGTAGCACTTTAAAGACTAGCAAAATAGTTTATTAGGTGAGCTTTCGTGGGACAGACCCACTTTTTCAGACTGCTTTTTGTTTTGATAGTGTATAGACTAGCACAGCTTCCTCTCTGTTACTATTCAACATTTAACATATGATGCAACTTCAGGATCCCTGTATATACCGTGTTTGTGCAACGTTTGCATGAACAAAAATAAAATTTCCAAATTAGGTGGAGAGTGAACAGGGGAGTACTTGAATGCACAATTACAATTTTCAGCACAAAATATGTATCTGTTTTCAAGCACAAATATGCAGCACTCTTTCAGAACATCTTTTGTCAAGTGAACCCTACAGGAGGTAGACAGTCATATTTTTAGAGTGAATATAGTTCTTAGAAAACAATCGTAGCCTTTCATCCTGAAAGCCTTTTTTTCCTTCCCCTATTGTGTCTGTGATTCCTGAATTATGTCCCTGCTGTCACTGTAGTGTACTCTGAAGCATTGTGGCTTTCACACTACATTTTGTTTACAGTGTTGTTGAATCTCTAGTAATCTGTGCTCATGCTTCTGTCTGACAATGTAGTTCGTATTATTAACGTGTAGATGAAAGGAAAAAAAAACAGGTTATATTTACAGCACAACTTTTTAACCTAAGTAGCCTATAAATGATGTTGAAGTGTTTGTTTATATTTTACAGCATAAGATAGTATTTTCTCGAGTTTATTTGACCAATTCTAGGACTGCCTTATACTTGCTTGACAGACTTATCAAAGCACACGATATGAGTAACTGAGCTGCAAGCATGGATAGCACTTAGAAATCTTAAGCTTCTTGTTTTGTTTTTGTTTTGTTTTGTTTTGTTTTTCAGAAAATAAGATCTTAAAATGAGCAGACACATCCAGTGAAAAGAGTAGAATTCCCTCACAAAATATTTAATAAAAATATCTCTTTCAAAAGATGTTGTTCTGAAAATGAGATTCGCCAGTATTGCATGGGAGGCTTATACCATGAGCTATGACAGTGCATGTGTATCACATTACCTCAGCCATTGACCTAAGAAGGCTGACTGCAGAGTAATTTGTTTTTCAGTCGCATTCAGGCCTTGACGCATCTACTGAATCTCTGACAAGGGTTATCAACTGGAAATCTGTGGTATGAACTGTTTTCTGATTAAGTGGATTGATGCTATCCATTGATTTTAATGTAAGCGATCAAGTAGGCCTCAGGTAGAACTAATGAACTAGCCACTTTTGTTTGCAATTAAATTTGTTGTTCAAGCCAATCAACCAGCCGTGGCTAGCTTGTTGGACACCACAGTATTAGACGCTTCTTTTCTGTCATTGCTGCTGATTTGAGCTGGATTTGAACTGGTCTGCAGGCATCAAGTTCTTGTGGTCAAGTCCCTGAAATATTGAGTGTTCTAGAGTATTATTTTCTGTGAACCTATGAGAGTATTAGAAGTAAACCAGCTATTACTAATACCAGAGAGGTAGTCGTGTTTGTCTGTTTTCTAACAAAACAAACCAACAGTCATGTAGCACTTAAAAGACTAACAAAATAATTGATTATTAGGTGATGAGCTTTTGTGGGACAGACCCAGTTCTTCAGGTCCAGCTACTTACTAGGGTTATGAAGACAAGCAAGTGATTGGAAAGTGCATTGGTGATATCCATTTCTTAATCATTATAATAGTTTTGTTATTTAGCCTTTTGGTCCATCTCATTTTAATAAAAATCCATCAATTCTTGTGGAAAACATGTTTATTATGACCCATTTGTAACACTTGCTAACATTCAGGCATCTTATGGTTTCTTCTAATTCTGATTGTATTCCACTCCATAGCTTGAGGTATCATCTCAATTTACAAGATAGTGCTTGAAATACCTTATTATTGGGATTCTAATGCTGATCTGTAAAACTGCTGTAAAGTTCAAGTGGTGAAAATTTGAAGTAACTGATGGTAAAAATGGTTCTCTTGTAAAGCTTGTATTTTTAAGGGTAGTAAAGCAAAGTGCAAAAGTACTTTCAGGAGCTATGTTTGTCTACCCTACAAAAATAACTTGGATGTTGCTCACTTTGAAGTTGAGTGTCTATACACAACCTGCTTCATAGTTAAAAGTAGAAGTAGTACACTACTCCATTCCCGGGAATGAAGTAAGGACTTCAAAGTTGGGCTCCCTACTTCAAAGTTAACTTCAAAGTAAATGAAAATGCATGTAGACTCTCTGCAGGCTATTTCAAAATAGCTTCTAACTTCAAAGTTAACTTCAAAGTTAGTTCCTAGTGTAGATGCACCACTAGTCACCTTGCCATATTTGTAGTTTTACAGCAACGTTCTAAAAAATCTCCCAGTTTGCTGCATAAAAGATCTGCACAAAGAGGGCAAATAATGGCAATGAGTATACACAAAGTGCTGCCAAATGCAAAAACAAATTTTCTGCGAACTTTCAGTTAAATTAATATCTAACATTAATGGAAGCTTAGTAGCTAGAGAAAAGTGTGATATTTATGTTGATTATCTCTCTTGAAGAGCAAAATAAATCTGTCTGGCCCTCTAGAATACCGAATTGTTAAAAGGTATTTGTCTAAAAATATATTTCAAAGCAGTGAACATCAAAAAACAACTGAAACTGCAAAGGTTTTTTCAGAATTATAAATATATTAGCTCAAGAAAGCTCCTGAAGTACAGTACAGTAAGAGGTATTATTTTAACCTTTGAAAAAATCTTGGTTAGGTAAGTATGTCTTCTAAATGTGTTCCACTTTTTTTTAAAAGTCTTAAGAAGCTACTGCACAGTATCTCAGGGTTTTTTTAGGGTAGAATAACAATCATTTTCCAAATCTAATTTAATAGTGGTATACTCACCAGGGTCCACCATCACAACTTATGGTGAATAGATTGCACAATAAATAAAATTAGTGAAAAGTCCTTAAGATAAGATGCCAATGATGGTCCTGTGTGACATCCTGTTATAATATTCAACAGTCCAGTAGCACCTTAGAAAATAATAAATTTATTTTTCTTATTTGTGAAGCTACAGACTAACATGTCTACCCCTCTGAGACTACTTATAGTAGTATTTATATCTCATATGAATCACAGATTATGTGTTTTAATAGTTCACATTCCTGTCTGCCCTCTACAAACACTCACTCTCTAAAGTTGAGTGAGAAGGTTTTTATCTCCCTGCCTCCAGCCCAAAATATTTTCATTCATTTCGTCACTTTAAAAAATCACTTTCTTCAGGTGATTTAAATATTCCTTTTAGTTCAAAGAAAATATCAAACAATGAGGCACTATGCACTTTTACATATTGCTTTTGGAACTAAAGCATCACAATGTTACTGAAGATTTGCTAGTAGTAGAAGAATCTAGAGACTCATTTGCAATTTTTTTGCATTAAATTTGTATTTGGTTATTGAAAGAAAACACAAATTGAAACCTTCACGGTGAAATGATGGCATTTTTATGGTGAAATTGCTCGTGAAACAGTTGATGTAAATGAGTTACTTACAATTTAATTATTAATAAGTAAAAACAATAGGATGTGTTATTCACTTAAGTGATTTTAGTTGATAAAATTGTTTACTTCAAGGCAATGAAAAGCAGTTTGCTTTCTGTACTCTCTGCTTCTTTCTGATGGCCTAGGAAAGGCATCTAAAATGTCCACTTTGAAAATGTCATAACATATATATATATATATATATATACAGTATGTTTTAACATGATCATTAAATCACGCATGTTGAACAATCTTCATTGAAAGGTCTCATACATATAACTGAATTCCCATTCACTTCAGTGTGGCCATGCTTTCTACCATATTGGGAGTTTATTGTCCTAAACATACCTGAATAAAAATACTGCTTTATGAGTAACTATTAGCTTGTGAACTTTGGAATTCAAAATGCAGTTTATCTTGATACAGTCTTTCAGAGAGCCTTAGATATTTAAAGCTGGAAAGGATCCATATGATTACCTAGTCCAGCAGTTCCCAACCTTTTCCAGATGGGGACCCATTCTGACAATTCAGGAATACTTGGTGACCCAAGGCAATTCAAAAACCAGGAGGGGGTGGGGTGGGGTGTGGTTTGGAGAGTCAGTGCCGTAACTGGCTAATTTTGTGCCCAAGGCAAGAATATAAAATTGCACCCCCTCATAGATATATTCATATCAGTTATTTCTTAGAAAGGAGGAAACACATTAATAAAATAATAACACAACATTTACTATAGTTAATCAGAATTGTGGTGTGGGAAAGACACTCATCCCCAAACTGCAGTGCCAGCTGTGGGAACCGTGCCCTGGCCGGCAGAGTCAGCTGTGGAAGCCAGGCCCGACTGGGAGGAGGACCACCTGACCCCACAGCTGGAAACCAGCTGGGGACAAGTTCGAGCTGGCAGCAGGAGCTGTGGGAACTGGGGTCGGGGGTATGGGGGGCGGATTCTGACCCCTGCGTCTGGAAGCTGGTTGGGGCAGAGCCCTAGCCAGCCGAGCCACCTTCTGGAACCCCCATCAGGGCCAGGGGGAGACCCTGACCCCACCCCGTCCATGGCTGGAAGTTGGCTGGGGTAGAGCCCTGGCTGGCTGAGCCAGCTGCGGGAACCCTGTGGGGGTTGGGGGGGACCCCACCTGCGAGAAGCCAGGGAGCTGAGCCTTCCTTCCCAACCTCAGACTCAGGCCCCTACCTTACCTGAGCTGGGCGCTGCTCCTCAAGTATGCAGTTCTCTTCCTTGCAGCTGCAATGATTCTCAGTTTAATTGATTGTCTTAACTACCTGATGGCTGATAATTCAATTAAGAATTTGATAACCATTTCAGGAGTGTGAATGGCTTCTTAAGAGCCACCTGTGGAGCTGCTCAACCCAGTCGGTGACCCTTTTGAAATGTAATGGTGACCCATGTTTAGGTCGCAACATGTAGGTTGGGAAACCCTGATCTAGTCTAACCTGTATAACACAAGTAATAGTACTTTACCCAACAATGCTCCTATTCAGTCATGAAAATACGTGCTTGTATTAGAGCGTATCTCTTAAAAATACATCCAGACTTAAAAACTCTAAGTGATGTATCCTTGAGTTGATTGAGAAGGTATCTGAGCCATTAGCTATTATCTTTGAAAAGTCATGGAAGATGGGAAAGATTCCTGAAGACTGGAAAGGACAAATATAGTGCCCATCTATAAAAAATAGAAATAAGGATGACCCAGGAAGCTACAGACCAATCAGCTTAACTTAAATGCCAGCAGAGATAATGGAACAGATAATTAAGGAATCCATTTGCAAACATCTGAAAAATAATGTGATAAGTATCAGCAGAGATTTGTAAAGAACAAATCAGCTCAAAACAAACTGAGTGGGGGAAGTGGTAGATGTGGTTTATTTAGTCTTTAGTAAAGCATTTGATGCAGTCTCTCATGACCTCCTTATCAATAAAGTAGGGAAATACAACCGACATGGAGCTACTATAAGGTGAGTGCATAACTGGTTGGATAACCATTCCCAGAGAGTAGTTAACAATGGGTCACAGTCATGCTGGAAGGGCTAAGAAGTGGGATACCACAGGATTCAGTTTTGATATCAAATCTATTATGTATCTTCATCGGTGATTTAGATAATGGCATAGAGAATACGCTTGTAATGTATGCAGATCATAGCTTGCAAGTGCTTTGGAGGAGCCTGGAGTTCTGGTCCCCTTTGAAATGCCAGGCTCCTATGCATTTGTCCCCTTCCCCCACCCCCCATTTGTCAGTCCTGGCCTGGGATAATCTAGGTGGTGCTTGGTTGTGCCATGAGTGCATGCAGCTGACCTGATAACCTCTTGAGGTGTCCTATGATGATATGGAGATTCTATCCTATAACTTGGTACATTAATTGCTCTCTCAGCTAGAAAGTTGAATCTTCTTTCTAGTTCGAATACTTGTATCTTCAGCTTCCATATATTGGCTCTTGTTTCTTTGTTTGAGAGATTAAAGAGGCCTGTGTAGGTATTTATAGACTGTGATCAGGCAGAATTCAGTAGACAGTTTTCAAAACTCGATTAGGATTTTCTTGTTTTTAAATAAGGAGAGTTTTTAAACTCACTTGAACCATATAATATTGTTCAAAACAGATTAATTTGATCTAAAGCAGTTTCCTTTTTGCTGTCTTTTAAATATGTGTTGATAATAAAAATTGCATTCCCTTCGCTAATGCAGACTGCATATTTAGTTTGTAGAGAAAAAACTATTGCACATTGGGTTGAAAAAATGATTTCCACTGGGAAATGAAGTGAGAACATTATCATAGCAAAATCTCTGTATATTGTAGTGGAATATATGTTGTATTTATTTATACACACGCAAACATATACACAGAGCCAAAAGCTCATGTTTTCTGCTGTGTGTATGATTTACACAGATTAAACAAGGTTTAGCACTTGAAAGCCTGTTAACATTATATTTTTCTTTGTACAGGTTGAACTTCTATCATCCGACAGCATCCATAATCCAGCATGATTTTAGTTAGCTAGAGGACCACTTATTATGGGTGTGGCCAAATTTCCTGCTGTCCCATAAAGTTTGTTTATACCCACCAGTCCTGGCTGTCAGTGTTGTGCACTGTTATTTATGGGTAAGACCCAAGTGTTGGTAATTGTGCAAGACAATACTGACCTCCAGAGGTCTGGCACATTCTCTCATCTGCTACCAGTCAGGTCCTGAGGATGCCAGATTAGAGAAGTTCAGCCTGTACTGCCATATAATGAGAAACAGGATTGCAGTCTTAAAGAAGCTTTCATTTGCTTTGCTGCCCTTTCACACTTCAGTGAACTACAGGTTTTGAATGTTTGCCCCACCTCTCCAACATTTACATAGATGATACAGTATATATTGTATATCAGAAAAAAAAGGGAGAGACACGACATTTCAACAGACATGGCAGTAAGACTTTAAAAAAGAAAATCCAGTGACTACAGGAGGAAACAAGTGAAGTACTTCTCTAGCATGCCTAAAACTGATCTGAACATCTTTGGTGAATGTTAGCAAAGATCAGAATGCCAGGATTACAGATCCCACAAATCCTCTGCTCAGTTTTATCGAAGGAGCAGTGCATGCCTTCGGATAATCTGCATCACTTCAGTTTAGTGTCTTTCAGCTATACACTGCTTTATTCCACAGGCAAATCATAACCTGCTGTAAAATATCAGTCTGACCTGTATCATTTGTTTTGGAAAACTGTTTAGCCTGTAGGATGTTTTTGACTCTCAGGCTACACTTAAAAAGAAACAAAATCCAAAGAGAGAGCCCGCAGTGATAACACTGTGTTGTTCACAATGCTAGCTGCTTACACTGCAGGTAAGACAGCGGAGTCTGGGCAGCTGCAAACATATCTAACCTGACCCTGCCTGGGTGGTCTAGTAGTGCTGAAAGCCTGCATGTCTCATTGGGACTCTTCCGTCCTTTATACATACATACATACAGATGCTGATGCCAGCAAATCCTTGGCTCACCCAGGATGAGGATGCTGAACTGAACTATCTAGAAAAAAGAAGACATAGCAGATTGTTTCTCACATTCATTTATCAAGAGTTAAGAGGATAAAGTAACCTCTGAAAATGTGGTTCTCCTAGTCTGTAGTCTGTTGTTTGCTTTCAGAACATGCTTCTCAAGCTGGGCTGTTTAACTTAAAAAAGAGCATTTCCCTTTTCTACAGTGTATATATTTTCCATGTACTATGGGGCCAAACCTGTGCCTGCAAGTCTTCTTGCTGATTTCGGGGAGAACAGGATCAGGGTTTAGCAATATATAAGCAATATCTATAGCTGGTACAGTAGCTGAGCCAATGTGCTATTGTCTATGTATTGCGTAAGGTGTGTTCCTTGAGCATCCTCTTAAAACAAATCATTGAGTATTTCCAAAATGCATTGAGAATTTTTCTCCTTCCTTGAGCACAGCCTCTACCAATAGCAGGTAGAGGAACTTCACAAGTCACTGTAAAAATAATAAGATTCAACTCCCCAAACTGCATTTCAATCTTCCTTCAAAACACCATTGCTTTTAGTGCTTTAAAATATGTTAATATGTGTCCCTAATTGCAATGAATAATACTGTATCTTTATTTAAATGTAGGATTTTACAGACTTTTCAAACCTTAAAATAATTTTCCAAATTATGACTATTTACCCTTGACATGTTTGTCAATGCTAAAAATATTCCTTTGACACTGACCCAGAAATAAATCGGTGTTAACATTTTTAAAAGCATTCAAGTGATTTAGGTGTTTGGGAGGCAAAGTCCCATTATCTTTCAGCGACACTTTTGAAAATAAAACTTCAGCTGCTAAGTCACTTTTGGAAAAAATTATGCTTGAGCTTTAAAATTCAGACTGAAAGCTCCATTGCAATTAAAACACATTGGGAATGTATTCATTTGGGGCCAAACTCTGCTTTAAATCATGGGGTTTAAATTAGGTCTTTTAAAAATATTCTAAGGGGAATCAATTATTAACTACACAGACATAAAGTAGCTGACTGGTCAATGTTTTGTTTTCTTCTTAGGTCCTTTCTTATAAACTCCTGTATCATCAATGATCAGAAAAAATTTTTTTTTCCTCGGTCATTTCTCTAATTAGAATTTCATTTTTAAAAATCGCCTTCAGGAAAAGAATATAACACAGTCATTTATAATACAATCCAGATTACACTGTGGGTATCCTGGATATTTATTGTTGTCCATAGACATGCACACATAGAGCCCTGAACTGTTTCAGGTTGCAAAACAATTTCAACATTAATGCTAGAGCTATATAACTACTAAGATAGATGTTGCAAAGGTGAAGTCCTGCTTTCCTTGTTTTAAAAAAAAGTGTGTATTTTAGAGATTGATCAGGAGTTACTTCAGTTACATTTTCCAGAATGAATGTACAACTTACATATTTTGTCAAGATATTTCCCTCCCCGCCCGCTCAAAAATACAGTCAGCTGATTATTTTGTATGTAAAAGGGAGTGAGCAATTTTTTTCCCTTGCAAAAGCATCACTGAGTCTGTTGGGTATTTTTGGCTAGAAGTAAATTAATAATAACTAGTTATGCAGGTAATACCTTTCTTTTGTGTTCCCAATAGCATTTACAGCTAAACTGTTATTTGTGTATTGTATCTTTTGTTTTCTGCATTAACTTATATATTTAAAATAAAATCTTTTATATTTAATATGAAATCTGTTAATGTGTTGGTGTAAATTACAGTGCATACAAATGTAATGCATTTTGAGTTGTCTACTTATATTAATAGCTCTGGATGGTGATTAATATATTTGTTACCCCTTAAATAACGCTGTTGATGGGACCAGCAAAACTTAAAGGCTGTGTCTCCACTAGCGAGCAAGTTGGGAAGATGCTAATGAGTCACTACCATGAATATGCAGTGCCTCATTAGCATAATGACGGACACGCATGATTCGAAAGAACCGTTTTTCAATTGCACGCCGCCTGTGTAGACGGGGGCCTTTTGAAAGGACTCCCCCAGACTTTGAAAGCCCCTTCTTCCTATTTGGTTTTAGGAAGAAGGGGCTTTCAAAGTCCGGGGGGATCCTTTCAAAAAGCCCCTGTCTACACAGACGGCATGCAATTCGAAAGCAGCGTTTTTGAATCATGCGCGGCTGCCATTATACTAATGAAGCTCTGAATATTTATGCCAGTGCCTCATTAGCATCTTTCCAACTCACTTATTGCTATGCGCCTTCTGACAGGAGGGGGCTAGTGTAGACACAGACAAAATGAAGTCAATAAGAATATTTCCACTTTCTACAAATGGAGTTGGATTAGATTCCAGATTGACAACATTACAATTTAACTTTTTTCCTGTTTATTTGCAATTCAAGATGGCTATGTCTACACTAGCACTCCTTTTCAAAAGGGGGATGCTAATGAGACACTTTGTGATATGGTAATGGGGCACTGCAATGAATATGCAGCCCCTCATTAGCATAATGGCAACTGCGGCACTTCAGAAGTGCCGCTTTTGATCACGTGCGGCACGTCTACACGGGGTCCTTTTTGAAAGGACCCTCACACTTCGAAATCCCCTTATTCCTATAACCAAAGAGGATATAGGATTTGGTTATTCCTATGACCAAATAGGAATAAGGGGATTTCAAAATGATTAGGGTTCTTTTGAAAAGAACCCCTTGTAGATGAGCCATGCGTGATCGAAAGCGGTCCTTTCAAAGAGCCACAGCCGCCATTTTGCTACCGAGGCACTGCATATTCATTGCAGCACCTCATTAGCATATCCCAAAATGTCTCATGGGCATCCCTCTTTCAAAAGGGGGTGGGCTAGTGTAGACATAGCCGATGTCTTTGTCTTTAGTGGAAAAAACTACAAGATTCCATTCAGTCCTATAACCTGTTTCTGTGAAAGTCCATACCTCTTTTCATAGGCTCAGTGCTATATTTCATAGCACAAATATAAAATAAAATTAAAAGCTAATAGTCTAAAATATATAATTAAATTAACACTGTCTGGGATGTGAATGAAACAAACAAATATAGATAAGCAAATTTCTTTATTAAAAGGTAAGTTGTACTCACTGAATAATTAAAAGGAAATAATGAAAATATTTATAAATGATACTTATTATGATAAATTCCATTTTCATTATTTTGATGGCCTGGAATATCATATTTTGTATTTAAAAATATCACACAGCGTATTTTAATAGTATGTTGTCCTTGTTTTTTAAGTGACTGTCTTATAGATTTAAAGATGCTAGTGCAAGTGTCGTTAACACTAACATTCCTTTTGGGACTTGGATATATAAACTTTCATATCAATAGATATAATTACCTAAAAGCAAGTAGGCCGAAGAACACTGCAAACATCATTTTTCTCTGTCCCCACACATGTATATTACAACACTAACAGGTGTCTCCTTTGGTTTTGAAGTATGAGAAATGATTTTATCCCCTTGTAGAAGGGACTTCAGAGCCTATATTGTGAAAAAGCATTTATCTTTCATAGTGATTTCCTACTTTCCACAATAATAGCCTGATTCTAGATCCACTTAAGTCAGTAAAAAATCTCCTTTTTACTTGAGTGATACAGGGCCAGATCTGCAAATCCCTGTTCTTTTTTTCCAATGTGTATTTTCTGACTGCACCACAGCACCTGACTAATTACTGAGAAAGATAAAAGAGTACAGGTGAAAACCACGGTGCTAAGGTGCATACTTTTCCTTTTCTTCAATCTGGAAAATTAAGATTATGATTTAAATTATTCTAATGTGAGTTCAAACTCTGGTCTTTTGTTTGTCCAGGGAGACTGCCCAGTAATATATGTTTTGTTGGAGGTTTTTGGAAATTGATTTTTGTCATTAATATATGGTAAGAGTTTGTGACTTGTCTGCAGTAAGTGTTAAGGGTTTGCCTGTGTCCTAATGTTTAGTAAATTTTGGAATATGATTTCATATGTATTATGCACACATGCAGAATATAAAATTTTTGGTTTTATTGTACTAATTTAGGATTAGAGTCACTCCAGTGTTCCACTAAGTAGGAGTACGAGACTGAACTATTTATGGAGTGCCGCATCTTCACATATTAATTCGGGCCTCGGTTAGCTTAGTCTGCCCAGTGTTTAATGCAAACTTGCGCAATTATGTTCTCCCCAATGCATTTTACCACTTGATGCTATGCTGCATTGCAGTTTTCACAATCTGTTTACATTGTTAGATGGCAATTCTTTCATAACATAAATGTTGTGAACGAAGAAAATTGTCATAATGCAATGTAACTGAGTAAAATCTTGGTATCTAGTTAAAGCAAGCTTACCTAATTGGCTAGGGAGTAGTTTAACATATATTTTGTATCATGCATTTGCACTATCTTTGAGTATGATTGACCTATGAGTATAATGATGGCAATATGTGTTTCAAATGCATTCTTTGGTATGAACCAAATTGCTGTGCGGTAAGACTATTTTGTATCCCATGTTTAATCTACAATAGATTGTTCATTGTTTTTGACAGGAGTTTGATGCAGATCAAGAACAAAAAATATGGTCTTTAAATAGCAACCAGACATTAGTTACCCTGAACTTGCAAACAGTTAAGCATATGTTTAATGATTATATATAGAAAATTTGCACTTTCAGAATAATTCTCTGGAAACACCAGAATTTTTTTGCTCCTCTCTCCAGTTTTCTGTGTTTCACTTCTCATTCTCTGTGTATGTCTCTACTCATCTCTTGCTACATTTCTCTTTGGGTCAAATGTGCAGTAATTCATATGGCCCAGCATTGCCACATCTAACTATTTTAGAATCCTGTATCTCATTTTGAAAGAGATTCAGACATTTTGAAATTTAAATTCCATCAATAGTTAGACACCCACATGGACATAATACAATATTGAACTCATCATCATCATCATCAACAACCAACCATGGGCTTAGTCTGTTGGTGTCCGATGCCTCTCTCACTATTTCCTTCCATAATATTGAGCACAGCAATGCCTAAATACCTGTAAAACCCTGAGTTAACTTTCTAAGTGCCTAACTCACTTTTGAGAATGAGCTTCTAAGTCTCTGCAGTGAGAATGCCACTTCACCACCAACTCCTGTTATAGACCCTTGTCATCTGGCTAAATTACTGAAGATCTCAAATTATGATTTAAAGACTTCAGGTTACAGAAAACCTGCCCTTTACTCTTGTTTAAATCAGAGCATGACCTTTGGCCAAAGTGTCAGAGAAAGGTTAAAAAAAATGGATCTCTGTCAAGCTGACCTGGGAGAAAAGTCTTTCCTAACTCCAACTATAGTGGTCAGTTGGACGCTGAGCATATGGGGAAGATTCACCTGCCAGACACCTGGGAAAGAATTCAACTGTTGTAAGTGAGAGTCTTCCCCATCTTATGTCCTATCCCCAGTTGTTGAGGATGTTTGATATTAGCAGTTGCAGATCATGTTGCTGTAGGTGCTCGGACCATCCCCTGTGTAAATTTATCAAGTTCAGTCTTGAAACACAGGCAGGTATGTTTTTTGCCACCACTTGGAAAGGTGGCTATAGACCTTCACTCCTTTGATGCTTAGAGACCTCAGGTGGGTAAAGCCTGGAGGTGGGGGAAACTTAACTTTCTAACTGATACAAATAATTGTGTGTTTTGTTTTTAAAATAGGGGTGACAAAATTACAGTTTGTTATTTTTTAAGGGCTGTCTTGTATTCATATGCATTGCAGCTCTTGAAGTATTGATTTTGTTACTGAATTTGGGCAGGGAGGGAAGGCTCTTTCGGGTGCAGACCCCTGTATTAACATTTCCCTATGTCTACTGGAAATACCTCACCCATTGCATCCTAGGACTGCATTAGCCTTTTTTTTTGCAGCTTCATCAAATTGGTTTTCCCTGGAACTCTTAACTGTATTTGCTAAGACAAATTTTTAAGCCTTCTGTATACACTTAGGACACCAAACAGCAGATAATTAAAAAAAATTACCCAGTTGAGGATACTTCCAAAGAGCTACAAGATCTGTAGATTACACCCTCCAATTTATATAAACAAACGCTATTCAATAGACACCATTTAATAAATACTGTTCAGCAGACTTTTAGAACATCAGGGACTCCTACATCTGCACATCCACTAATGTTATATATGCCATCAAGTGCCACCAACGCCCCTCTGCCATGTACACTGGCTAAACCAGACAGTCTGTGTGCCAGAGGATACAGCGATGCAAATGATCCATCAGGAATGGTAATGCACATGAACCTGTAGGGGAATATTTTTACCTTTCTGGACATTCAATAATGGATTTAAAACTAGCTATTCTTTTATAAAATATTACGTCTGAACTGGAATTAATTTATAATTCTAACACTATAAACTTAGGTGTAAATAAAGATCTTGACTGGTTCAAGTATTGCAAAGGCACTTTCCCTGTCTTTGATATTCATATTTCTATATCACATGCCATGAATGAGACACATCCAGCCCAACTTAAATTGCTTCATTAACGACTGGTCTTGCCATTAACAGTAACAGAGAGATAGCCGTGCTAGTCTACATTCTATCAAAACAAAAAAGCAGTCCGGTAGCACTTTAACAAAATAATTTATTAAGTGATCAGCTTTCGTGAGACAGACCCACTTCTTTCGATCATAGCCATAAAGTTTGGAAACTTTAACAGCCATTTGGAAATAGAGGTTGTTGAACTCTCTTTTATATTCAAATTTGACACATTAACGTGGTTTGAACCGGGATGGCAATTGTCTGTGTAATTATAAGGACTCTTTCACATACTTTGCTTTATCTAATTCTTGACTCCCCCACCTTCTGCCCCTCTGCTCTCTGATTTGCTCACCTTGATAATAATTTTTCTGATTTGTCAACCTTGATTACTATTTTTGGTTCTCTGTGCCTTAAATATTGAGTGTGTTCTGGTATGGCTATGATCTGAAGAAGTGGGTCTGTCTCACAAAAGCTCATCACCTAATAAATTATTTTGTTAGTCTTTAAAGTGCTGTTGGACTGCCTTTTTGTTTTGCCATTAACAAGTAACTTCTTTTGTATGTTGCAGTTCTATATACTCTGGATTCTGTAATTTCCACTCCATCTCATCTGAGGAAATGGGTTTTATCCATGAAAACTCATGACCTAATAAATTTTTTAATCTCTAAGGTGCTGCAGGACTGCTTGTTGTTTTCAAATTTGCAGATTTACATGGCCACTCCTGAGACTATGTCAGTGAAGTGCAGCATAATATATGATTAGTTTTGCCAGTCTTGCATCTGTAAGCTCAGGAGGAAGAGTTATGTTAAAATAGTGCCAGCATGTGAAGGAATTATGCTAATTTATTCACTGGCATGCTGCTTGAATTAGTTTAGTTTTTGCATGTTTGTTTTCACTGAAGGTGTATATTATCATTTTCTGGACATATTCATTTACAGAGGTGAATAACTCTTTGTTCCTTAGTTTCCGGTGCTAGGGCAGGGGTTGGGGGGGATCAGGGGGCAGAAATACTCATTTTAGTTTCATGTCATTGTATGGATGGCCTAAAAGGATTTCATAAATTTATGGCCTCTATCATCTGAAGTTCTGCTCTTTCTTAGTGTTACAATAGGTTGGCTTTCCGAGCTCTGCATTATTGTGCTCTACTTGAGCTGTTTGGAATATTAGTTTGAGAATTGGAAGGGCTCCGGGGTGCTAAAACTGATTATGAGATTTTTCTTTGCTTGACAAGATGAGCAGGTCAATGTGAAGTATAAGGCTGTTCTGTGGATTGACTGCAGACAGGTTTCAATCATAGAGTCATTGTGTATTACACTAATTTTTGAGGTGGGACTCAAGTAAAATTGAGTTTCAAGAGAATAATTGCTGCCCAATCAAATCCTCCCACTAAATTTCATGGCATATTTTTGAAAGATTTCTTTCAGTCGTTTAATGCCTTTGAAAGTGCTTTTTTCCAGAACTTTCATGTGCCAATATTAACTTGAAAATCAATGATAAATAACTGACAAAAATGACCAATGGCCAAAATTGTAAATAATGACATTAGAAGCTAACAATGTCAGCTATGCTAATCCCTGTCTTGTATCTTCACATTTTATCCTTTGTTAGAAAATATTCTCCTACTTCAGTATGTGTTCAGTAATAGTTTTTCATGTGATAAATTACAGTGGAAACTTGGAAGTATCTGCTTTGATGAAAATGCAATACGCATGTTCTATTTGCAAAGTAACTGGACAGTAGTGCACAAATCTGGGACAGAAATTGTGCATATGATGGGAGGGTTTCCAATCCAGGAGCACAAATTCACACCCGGGTCCACAGCATTTATGCAGATGAGAAATTATGCTGAAGTCAGGGTGAGTGCATGCAGCCATCTGCTCGCCCTTGTTAGTTGACAAATATGATCGCCTTCCTCCAACCCATGACAACACTACTAAAACTCACTATTTCACAAGAGTCCACTACCCAGTATTGGCTAATTACCCAGTTCTACTGTAATTAACACAAAACAAATGCTACGTCTACTGGAGGTTGCTGATAGTGTGAAAGCAGATTTTCCACGTTCCTCTCTGAAATCAGACTGCATGTTACATATACTTTCTCATCTGTCTCACTTTCTCTTTACTTCTCTAGAAAACAGTTGCACATATTGTTTGCTAATCACCAAATATTCCTTTTGGCATTGGCCTGTATTTGATGACAAATAATAGTTTGACAGTCTTTATGTATATTAAAATATTAGCATCTTAAATTGGCTGTGAACATCAGGCTGAAACACCCAAAAGGAAAAAAAGTATTGAAATCACTGAATTAGATGAGATTAATCACATGAGATTTTAATTTCTGGTAAATGTTTGGTTCTTATATGCCTTCTGCTTTTTGAAATTTGAAGTTTTATTTTTTCCAAGTTTTTCCATGCACTTATAATTTCTAGAATGTATTCTCCCGCTCCCAACTAAAATATGAGATTCTCACATAAGCACTTGAATCCAGAAACTGGGAGATTTTGTTCTTTTTCCCTTTTAAAGAAAGGGAGACCAGAGATTTCAAGATCTGCAATTAAAACCATGAGAACTGACAATTCAGTGACGTGTAGAGTTACTTGCAGTGTGTACTAATCTGGGTTTTTAAAAGAGAAATTAACATCTAAACCAAGAAATCCCACTAAACAGATTGCTTCAGGACTCATTACTCACACTAGCATCTCATACTGCCAGCTTGTTTAGACACAGAGACAGTCCCTGTGTCACTCTTGGTTTATCACTTCAACTTGAGTTATGCTCTTCTCTGCTCCGCTAAACTGTAAGCCTTAACTTTGAAAGGAGTCCCCTTTGAACTAAGAGCACGCTGGTGTTTGGATTGGTAGGTCTTAATGTTAATTTTCTCTGTAGTCTGGAAACAAAATTTCCAAGGTCTCTTTGAAGAAATTCCTATTAAATTACTTGATCCAACATTGTCTTTTATTACCCAAGTTGTGGTCTTTATAAATGTCATACATATTAAGATTTCATTCACCTGTAAGGGTGAACTCCACAATCCCAATATGCATCACTTAACTTTATACCTGGATTGGCATTTTTGTGTCTGATGGATGGTGTGAATTCTATGCATTTGGCATTTTGAAACACCAAATCAAAGGGAAAAAAAAACAGTGTTTTTTGCCTATTGAGTTATCTATATCCTGTTTAGTGGAATTTGCCCATTGAGTTATCTATATCCTTATACAGCGGAATCTTTCTTTTTCAGGTAATTGTTAAACATTTCAGGTAGTTTCTCACAACCTTTGCACAGTTCAGATGCCGACAAATTCTTTAAAGGGTGGAATTTGGCCTTTGTCTTGAACCAATACTAAAAACAGTACTTATTTGCTTTTTATATTATTTTATATCAGTGCCTTTTTTGTTGGTAATGCTGCTAGATAAGGTTGACCTATGATTCAGCAAATTCTCTCATTTGGATCTAATCAGGTCCTGAGAGTGTCAGACTAGAAAATTTCGAGCTGAAGTAGAATAAGCTATGCGTCCACTGGTAGGAAGGAAACTTGAGCGTGCAATGTGTGCTCAAAATACATCATACAGCTGTATGCCTGGTAATGTGAGGGTTGCTCGTTGGGCCAATGACAAAACTGGGTGTGACATTCAGGGATGCTGGAACTATTTTATAGTGTCAGTGCTGAGAGCCGTTGACCCAAATTCTAACCCTGTCTATAATGGCAACTACTACAAGCCAGGGGTTGCTCTAGGACGCTCGTTCCAGCATCTAGGGAGAGACGCAGATAAAGTTGGAAACCCACCTAAAGGAGCATGGTTATGTAGATATCCCTGACGCAGAGAACATGACACTGGCAGTGCACTGTCCCTTCTGTTAACTGCACTGGTTGAGCAGCTGCAGAAATTTCTGTCTGGAATGTAGTGGTCTGCAGAGGGCGTGTCAGTTGGAGGACTCCCGCCATCCCCTTGCTAACAACACAGCTGAGAGTAATAATAAGCAGTAGAACTGTGATTCCATATTGCTCAAATGGTGCCCTGATGGGGGCAGCAGAGCAGTGGTGGCTGGTGATGCTATGTGGAACAAAGACAGCAAGTATCTCACGTACTACTACAAGGACTGCTTCCCTTCCTTTGATATTCATAATGCTCTCAGGCAAGTCACTTAACATCATCCACCGCTCACCCCCCTCCTTCAGTTCATGAATTTGATTTGTTAGATTTTACTGCAATTTTTTTGGACCTATGTACTATATGTCTGGGTCTGGACTGGAAATTATATAGATCTGAAGAAGTGGTCTGTCCCACAAAAACTCATCAACTAATAAATCAGTTTGTTCATCTTCAAACAGCAACGAAGGGCCCTTGGTGTTCACACCTCCAGATCAACTGCTGGTAGTAAGCCTCACCCTTGCTGACTGAGCTAACCTTGTTATCCCCACCCTTGCTCTGGCTTATTTATACCTGGCTCTGCAGATTTCCAAGACCAGCATCTGAAGAAGTGAGTCTGTGCTCACGAAAGCTCATGCTCAAAACTTTTCTGTTAGTCTATAAGGTGCCACAGGACCCTTCGTTGCTGTTACAGATCCAGACTAGCACAGCTACCCCTCTGATACTTCATCTTCAAAGTGATACATGAATGCTGTTTTGTTTTGGATAGCATTGAGTAATACAGGTAACCGTACTGGCAAGTGCTTCAGCAACCCCTAGTGCCAGCAGGTTGATGCAAATGATCATTCTCGAAAATTCAAAAAGGCTGCACATTTGCATATTCATGGTAGAAAATGAGCAATGAAGTTGTGGTTCTGCTGGCAAAAAAACTCCTTTGTCAGCGGCCCCTTGTCCCTGATTATGTCCAGGGATAAGGGGCTGGCGACGGGGGGGAAGGGGAGCTTCCTGGCAGAACCACATCTTCAATGACTGTTTTCTGATGCAAATATGCAAATGAGCTGCTTGGATATGCAAATGAGCAGTCATTTTGAGACTGCTCATTTGCATCATGCTGCCAGCACTAGGGCTGAGTGTAGCACTAGCCACTGTGTATTGTAAGGGCAGAAGGGGCAATTGGTGACCATCTGTGTCTGATCATGTGTGTAGCATTGGACACAGAACTTCCACAAAATTGCAGACCTTTTGGGGAAAAAAACCAGTCTAGATTTAAAAGTTGTCAGTAATAGAGAATCCAGCACAGCCCTTGGTAAACTGTGATTTACTTGACTTAAACCCTTGTACTCTGGGTGGAGCATAGGTCATCTACAAGTCTTCTCCATTTCACTCTGTCTCAGGACAAAACTTCTAGCTCTACCAATTGTTAATTATTCGTCTCTCACTGTTAAAAATATATGTGCAAATTCTGTCTGGGTTTGTAAATCTGCACCTCATTTGCATTTTCAATTTCCCTCATTTCATGCCTTTTTTCGAAAGAGGAATGCTAGTGTAGACACAGCCGTAATGTCATTACAAACAGATTAGTTTTACACAGTCTCGTTCCCATAAACCTATGTTGGTTTGCATTAATTACATTACATTACACTTTCTTAATTCTTTAATCAAACTCCATATCAGTCTTTCCAATATTTTGGCTGTGATTAATGTCTTACAGTCAGTGCAATAATAATTGATCACTCTGCTTGCCCTTTTTATAAACGGGTGCTTCACGAGCTTTCTTCCAATCCTCTGGAACTTCCCTCGTGCTCCAAGACTATTGTAGATCAATATTAATGATTCAATGAGTTGCTCAACCAGCTTTTTTTAAAGCTCTTGGATGCAAGTTATCTGCAGATGCTCTTTTAAAATGAATTATGATGCTTCTTTTAAAGATCTATGGAAACCGTACCCTCTCCTTTTAGATGCAGAGGCACACCACTCATTCACAATGGCATGGGTATCTGCCCTCAAAGAAAGGTCCTATGCAGCTTTTCGGAGCCAGGATGTGTGGTTACTGCAACAGTGGGCTGTGTTCTAGCCCTTCATTTTTAATGATGTAAGGTGGTGGTAATTATAGTGGGAGGGAATGAACTGTAGTTTATATACATCAATCTGGAAACAGTTTACATATTGGCATGATATTTTTATTATAACTACATTAAATTATATGGCAAAAGGCAGTTACTTAATACAAAGCTGTTGTTTTCATTTGTAATACATTTGTTACAGGTATGTTTATGGCATTTTTACTGTTCTAAAATGGTTCAAGTGCTCTCCTGGAAGAAGATATGCCATAAATAACATTGTTTCAGAAGTGTAGTGTATGTGCTTTATAGTTTATTGGGGGAAAAAAAAAGGTTGAACTGAAAAGCTAGTGGCTCTGTGTTGCCTTTGTTGTTATATCTTCTAGTGTTGTGTGATTGAATGGAAAGCTTTCTCTTGCTATGTGGATCTGTTCTTGCCTCAGTCATAATAGTGTTACAAATTGCTAAGTATTATAACAGTACAGAGGTCATATGTGTAGGAAGTCATATAATATTATACTTCAAAATCTCTGTGGTTTCAAGAATTCCTTCATAACCCGAGTCATTAACAGTGTGTTTGTCTCAGTTTTGAAGATATACATTTCAAAATCAGGAAATGGATTTTCTAATTCTGAATAGCATTTTCTTCGCTTGTTTGTTACCCGT
Source organism: Carettochelys insculpta (assembly GCF_033958435.1). Lineage (NCBI taxonomy): Eukaryota > Metazoa > Chordata > Testudines > Carettochelyidae > Carettochelys > Carettochelys insculpta. The sequence goes on from NC_134139.1 coordinate 14,825,440, forward strand.
TCTTTCATGCAATGAGTTAATAAGAACCCCCATTTGAAATGTTAACAGTTATATGAAATAAAAAACTCCACACCCAGAGATTTCTGCAGCAGAAATGTGTGTATGTATATATTACATATATAATTATCTTAACCATGGTTCATCTTCCAAGACTGAACGTAAGACTGACTACACTAAAACACTTGGCTAATGGAGTAACTACATTAGCTGGTATCAGTAGCAGGGTTTTACTGTGTTCATGGGCCTGTCATGTCACATACACACTTTGTGACCTCTGCACCCATCTGTGTTTAGCTCAGAATTTTCCTGCTGTTTCTGCAAATACAATTCTTAGTCGTCTTTCTTTTTTTAATATAATTCTTGTAATTCTCTGCTGAACAGTGACTTTAAAAGTGTCATTGTGAGGCAGATTTTTGTATTTATTTTGCATCCATGATTTCTAGTTCAAGTAAACTCTGTTAACAAATAAGAGGTTTTTTTGCCTACTTGCCAGCTATATAAATTCATCCTGGAATCTGAGAGTCAAGCTTTGCTTTTTCTGATTCAGACATCATCACTGGTTATACAAATTCTTCAAGACAAAAAGTGTCCTGACTTGCCTAATTGTGTTCAAGTGTTACCCTCACCGACACCTGTGTTTTGCAGAAAATTATAATTTGTAGAAAGGAGGAAGAATGGAATCACATTCAGTGCAAATTTACTTGTGTCCTGAAAATAAATAGGTCTGACTTTGCAGAGAAACGTGGAACATATCTTGAGAATAATGTGAAAGTGCTATTTTTACATTTCGAGCATAATCACACTTTGATTAGTTCTTTGAAACACAAAAGGCTAAATTGGTCCTTTAGTTACACTGGTATTACATTTATTGAAGCTAATGGGACATGCTCCTTGATAACCAAGAGTAGAATTTGCTTTAAGATTCATGTTGCAGATCACTTATTTATCTCTCTCTCTTCCCCTCACCAGGGATATTTCGGCATTGCCTTACAATGTGGTATGGCAGAAATTATGCCAAATTAGAGGCATTTTTTGAGTTTTGTGTTGGTACAGTTGTCACTGAGCATGAGTTTCCATGACGAAACCCATTATCATAGTTGTTTAGGGCAGTTATAAGACTTGGTCAGGACTAAATAAGCAGGGAGACAACCACTCTCTTGTCCAAGGAGATAATTCTCTTCAAGTTAGGTTTCCAACATACTGGCAAGCCATTCTGGAGAAGTTTCCCCAGGTATAAAATGTTTGTCTACCTATTGTGTGAAGTCCTGTCAGATTCTCCACTATTTTGTACCTTCTTTTGCCATATGACAAGTTCTACGTATGTGTAAACACAGCAGGTCTCAAGGGATATTATTCCTACCAACTGTTGAAAGCAGAAAAATTACAAGTAAATTAACCTCAGGTTACCCTTGGGACCTGACCAGTGCTGAATGAAAGAATTTGCTGGACTACAGGAAGTCAATAGTGTCTAGCACATTGCCAACAATTCTACTGCTTACTGGACTCTTAGAAGACATTTAGGGAAAATTACAGCTAAATAGCAGCAAAGAATACTAGAGCCAGCACCAGTGGTTGTAAGCAAACTTTGTGGGACCATGAGAAACTTGGCCACACCAATGATTAGTGGTCATCTAGCCAACTAAAATCATGCTGGATTATGGATGTTGCCAGATGAGAGAGTTCTGGATTAAAGAGGTTCATTCAACCTGTAGTTCCATTGCCTGAGGTCATGCAGGCTAGGTTGTCATGCAGTAAATGATTTGGTGGTGACACATTTCATGACATTGGGTAATTCAATTATTTTTCAATGTTCTGTTGGTAATTGAATAGCCCTCTGCTCCACCTTAATTGGAAAATTCAGCATATAACTGCATGGCTTTTGCATTTTGGAAGAGATTTGCAGTTATCTGTCAGGAGGCTCTGTGAATCAGTGCAATGAATACTATTTTAGAATAAAACACAATGGTTTGTTTTAGAAAAATGCCTTCTTGGTCACATTTCTTTTTACTAAGGGAGGATCTGGGTTAAAATTCTTTACAGTAGCTATTCTGGTCAGAACTTCTGACTTCTGGAATCAGAACCATGATCAAAACTAGTCTCAGAGGGGTAGCTGTTTTAGTTTGTAGCTTCACAGAAACCAAGCAGTCCTGTAGCACCTTAAATAAATATGTTAGTCTTTAAGGTGCTACAAGACTGCTTGGTTTTTATGATCAAAAATAGGACCTATTATAATAAAGGAGATATTGCCACTTCAAAACTCTCTCTCTCTCTCTTTTGAAAGAAATTTCACAGAAGGCAATCATGTTATTCCCATGTTTTTTAACTTCCCATTAGTTCCTCTTTATTCTGTAAACATGGAGAGTTGGTATGTTTTTAATTATTTTATGGACTTGAAAGGTTAAAGCTATTTTTGTTATAATTGATTCTTGCTTCAAGTGCTTCATTAATGATGCAATCTTAAGGTGAACATTATAAAGTGAAATATTATCCTCCTTCTCACTGAAAAGCAGTAGGGAATCAAACTGCAGATGTACAATGTCAAAGAGAGCCCTCTAAATAGAAATTTTTGGCATAAGGGTGAACTGTATTTAAGCTTAATAAGGCTGTATTTGCAGATCTCGAAGCTTGAGGTATAACAAGAGTAAAGTGCCAGAAGAATACAACCTAGCAAAGAATGAGATGGATAAAAATCTACATGAGCCTTGGGAATAATGGAAATGAGGCACAGTCCAAATTAATAAGATCTTTAAAGGTTGCCTTTGACTTCACAAAGGTTTTTGATACAGTATGAAGCTCCTAACAAACCCTTAAAAAGCAATTATATAGTACTGTCCGTAGGGTTCAGCATTAGGGGCATTTTAGTCTGCCTGGAATTTGACAGCTATAGAAACGTTTACTTCCCATTAAATCTATTTAGCTCAAATGAAAGAATGTTTTCTTACTCGTAAAATATAGAATATTTTGTATTTCATTTTGCTTTGTGCTTTTGATGTGGCAGGTGAATCCATATTGTTGAAAATTAATTATCTGACTGTATTTTATAAAATATTGATTTAGTTTTTCCTATTAGAGAAAGCAGTAAAAACATTTTTTCTGATTAAATTGAATTTATTTTTTCAGAAGAATTAGAGGCATTAGAAAACGCTGCATTACAATACAGTATTTTCAATTGTTATGTAGATTCAGTCGATTTCTTAAAAAGTAATATTACGACTTCTCAGGAGTCTTGTCTCATTGAAGAAGTCTTTCATCAGTAGCTGGGGGCATTTTAAAATTAGTCATAATGTAGCCGATCTCAGTGGAAAGTGCACACTGAGTCTTCAGGGTGTAGGTAACCAGATGATAGGCTTTATGCAAAAACCCTACAGAAGTCAGCAAAGATCAGTGTGCAGCAAAAGCTTGATCACAAGTCTGTTGAACTCAATGGGAGTTTTTCAGCTGATATCCATGGACTTTTGGATCAGGCCTGGCAAGATGTTGTTCTTTATTGCTAAGTGATTATTTCTATGTCTACTGTATATTTTTCTTAGTCTAATAATTCTGTTGTCATGGATGTGGACGTGACTGCAGAATTCTGGTTTTCTGACCATTAGAGAGATGAACAATTTCATTTGGGACATTAGGACACGGAAATAGCCAGGCTACTTTTTCACATACCGAAATGACGTACTACATTTGTTGTTTAAATGCTGCTGTGCTGTAGAGAAGTTATCTTTCTGAGGTTATGTGCTATAAAGAGGCCAATATCAGCATCTGGGCCCAGGAATAGCCTGTCTCTTCCTGATTGTCAGGGCTGCTTTCTCTATTTGTTAGAGAGTCAGAGTGTTAGAAGAGACCACAAGGATCACTTACTCTTAACCCCTCTTTCAGGATCAGGGTTTGTTGTGGTTAAACTGTCCAAGAGAGAAAGCTACCTAGTTTCCTTTTGAACATTTCCAGTGATGAGGCTTCCACAGCTTCCCAAAGCAGTGGGTTCCATTTTACCACTGTTCTTATAGGCTACGTCTGCACTGCCCCCACCCTTCAGAAGGGGCATGCCAAACACAGCAGATCAAAAAATGCAAATAAGGAAATAATATGCATATTCAGCGCCTCATTTGCATAATGACAGCCACTCACCTTTCCAGAGCTACGTCTACACGTGAAGCCTTCATCGAAGTAGCTTATTTCGATGTAGCGATATCGAAATAGTCTATTTCGATGAATAACGTCTACACGTCCTCCAGGGCTGGCAACGTCGACGTTCAACATCGACGTTGCGCAGCACCACATCGAAATAGGCGCTGCGAGGGAACGTCTACACGCCAAAGTAGCACACATTGAAATAAGGGTGCCAGGCACAGCTGCAGACAGGATCACAGGGTGGACTCAACAGCAAGCCGCTCCCTTAAAGGGCCCCTCCCAGACACAGTTGCACTAAACAACGCAAGATCCACAGAGCCGACAACTGGTTGCAGACCTTGTGCATGCAGCATGGATCCCCAGCTGCGGCAGCAGGAGCCAGAAGCCCTGGGCTAAGGGCTGCTGCACACGGTGACCATAGAGCCCCGAAGGGGCTGGAGAGAGAGCGTCTCTCAACCCCTCAGCTGATGGCCACCATGGTGGACCCCGCTATTTCGATGTTGCGGGACGCGGATCGTCTACATGTGCCCTACTTCGACGTTCAACTTCGAAGTAGGGCGCTATTCCCATCCCCTCATGGGGTTAGCGGCTTCAACGTCTCGCCGCCTAACGTCGATGTGAACATCGAAATAGCGCCCAACACGTGTAGCTGTGACGGGCGCTATTTCGAAGTTAGTGCCGCTACTTCAAAGTAGCGTACACGTGTAGACACGGCTCAGGAGAGCTGCTTTGGAAATGCAAAACAGCCGTGTAGATGGGGTTCCTTTGAAAGGAAGTCCCACTTTCGAAAGCACCCTTTTTCCTAATTTTTTTCAGGAAGAATGGTGCTTTTGAAAGTGGGGCTTCCTTTTGAAGGAACCCCAGCTACACTGCTGTCCTGGAATGGTAAGTGGCTGCTATTATTCAAATGAGGCACGCAATATGTAAGATAGCTCTTCATCTGCATTTTCAGTCAACCACATTTGCAGGCCCCTTTCAAAAGGGAGGGGCCATTGTAGATGTAGCCAAAGTGAGGAAGTTTTTCCTGGGATAACACTATTTTTTATCGTAGACTTCTTCACAGTATGGTTATTTCTTCCATCCTGGAAAGTTCTTCCTAGGGAAGAGAATGCTGCTGTGTCTTGATTAAAACTAATGCTGTCATGAATCAAATCAGCTGGAGCTATGGTTAAAGATAAATCTTCTCCTGTCATTTTACTTTTTGTTTCTGTGCAGGCATTTTCCCAGTTATCTCTTATGATTGGCACCCGTCATTGATGACACATTGGTGACTCCTCTTTATCTAGTGTTGTTCAGTTACTTTTGTATAAATTATACCACATATTTTCTGCCTCTTCTTATCCAAAAACAATACCCTTCATTTCCCCTTGTCTACTGGGTTTCACTTGTGATTTCTCTTCCTGACATGAATGCTGAAAATTTCTCAGTCACCACAACTGCAATTAGCAATTTGACAAGGTGATTCAGAATCATACCAGCTGTTTAAATGTATTTAAGTCTGTTTGTAGGCCTCCTGGTGTGTCCAAAAATTATTCTGTGTTAGTTCAATGAATAAGAAAAGTCCCTAATAATAAAAAAGCTAGAGTGAGTAATGTAATGGAAACCTATTTTGTGTTCACTTTTCAAAAATGTAGAACTGTTTTCCCCTTTCATCTTTGTTTTTCCTAAATGAAAGAAAACAAAGTTCCAGTCAGCAGTACTTAGGAGTTTCTGCTGGGCCACACCCCCAATTCAATCTTTTTTTGCCTAAGCTTGTACACCTGTGGTCCGTTGAGGCGTTTGCAAGTATGTTCTACATCCATCTCAAGCTGCCTTCATCACTGCAAAAATTCCTTTCTTTTAACCTTCAGGACAGATGAATGAACTTTATTTAGCGACAACCATGTACCTCTGCTCCACACACAGCAGTCAAGAGAGATGCTGACGTAATGAGACACTGACAGCATTTCTGGGAAATAAAATTTATTTTGTTTATGACATGCTCAACCTTTTCTGCCTCAGGGCTTAAAATTTCAAGTCCATTCTTTGATTTACCTTCCTGGTTAGTACATCAAGATACTGCTAATGGCTCAACAGAGTTGACAATAGACTAGCAGAAATCAAGTGTTGTACATCTTTGAAATCCCAGAAGGAGCCGGGGCAAGAGAGTTTGATTGTGTATGTCAGGGATGATTTTTAAATATAATCTTCTGGCTAATTGAAGGTAGAAGAAAACATATCAAGTTGGCTTGTATCAAATTATGCTTATTAACTCCTTACTAAAATAAACTTATTTGAAGACAAATTGTCCTTGGATAATGTTTAATTCTCTTGCCTGTTCTTTAAAGTCTAATAAGAATTATTCAAGTTTTTCATCCATCTCCCCAATACCCCTATAAAAAGACGCAGATAGAATTCACAATTAGGCCGTGTTTTGTTTGGTTGGTATAGCCATCTCTCTGTAAACATCCTTTACCCAAAAGAAATGTGACTGGAGATAATTCATCAGCTAAAGTGTTCTAATGGATAATTGCGTGTTTTACATTTTTCTCATTCTTTTTCTGTGCTATGAGCGTCTTTTGGGCAAGCTTACAGGATGCTGTGAATCATTAAGAAAAATGAGGATCTGTATTCCAACAAAAATAATATAATTTTCCAGAAACCGGGGAATATTTCAGCCTGTTTAAATGTTAAGTCTTAAGTATTGGACATATTTCACTAGTTGCTATTTAAGTTATCTGAACATGTAAAATCATGCATCTGTTCTTCCATCTGTGTAAATTTTTGTATTAATACTGAAAAGAAGTTGACTTTGACTTATGGTCACTGTGTGCATGTGTTATGGTTATTAGGTGAAACAGTTATTCTCCATGATATTTTGTCTTTGTATTTCATATTCAACTATTGTGAAAACTAAATATGTTGGTCTTAAACTTGGCATGCAGTGCATGTTAGCCGTGGCAAATGATACTCTTTTAAGCTGTTCATACACAGTAAAAATAAGATGGATTTACACCGGTTTCTATCCAAAGCTAAGACCACTTAATTTAATTCCTATTGATCCAAAGACATTTAAGATTGGTTTGGAAAATCTTCAAGAGAACTGTGCTCGTTTGAAGCCATTTTACAAGAATTATAGTCATAGATAAAAATAAGTATATATCCTTTATTTTTAATAGTTTTCTCTTGACCTTATTTTTAGCCATGCTGAACATATAAGGTGAATATACAACCTGAATACTGGGGATTTGTTGCAAAAGGAAGCTTAGTGAGATAGCCATAGGTTCCTGGTTTTGGGTGGAAAACTCTCAGGCTACGTCTACACGTGCACGCTACATCGAAATAGTCTATTTCGATGAATAACGTCTACACGTCCTCCAGGGCTGGCAACGTCGGCGTTCAACTTCGACGTTGGGAAGCACCACTTCGAAATAGGCGCTGCGAGGGAACGTCTACACGCCAAAGTAGCACACATCGAAATAAGGGTGCCAGGAACAGCTGCAGACAGGGTCACAGGGCGGACTCAACAGCAAGCCGCTCCCTTAAAGGGCCCCTCCCAGACACAGTTGCACTAAACAACACAAGATCCACAGAGCCGACAACTGGTTGCAGACCCTGTGCATGCAGCATGGATCCCCAGTTGCGGCAGCAGCAGCCAGAAGCCCTGGGCTAAGGGCTGCTGCACACAATGACCATAGAGCCCCACAGGGGCTGGAGAGAGAGCGTCTCTCAACCCCTCAGCTGATGGCCGCCATGGCGGACCCCACTATTTCGATGTTGCGGGATGCGGATCGTCTACACGTGCCCTACTTCGACGTTCAACTTCGAAGTAGGGCACTATTCCCATCCCCTCATGGGGTTTGTGACTTCAGCGTCTCGCCACCTAACGTCGATTTCAACTTCGAAATAGCGCCCAACACGTGTAGCCGTGACGGGCGCTATTTCGAAGTTGGCGCCGCTACTTCGAAGTAGCGTGCACGTGTAGACGCGGCCTCAGTGACTCTTATACTTACTGACTTGTCTGTCCTGAGAGTAAATGCCACCCCCCCAAGTAAATGTCTCATTTTCCATCTCCCCATTTGTCTGTCCAACCATCATCCAGTTAGGCTGACGTGCTGGGCACACCTTGATAAAGTCTTTGCAGGAGGGAAGGAAGGAAAATAATAAATGGCCAGCCAGCCTCCGCAGTGAAGAGGACAGAAGATGGAATCAGTCACCAGCACCAATCTCCCCCATGGACTGATGGAGTGTGTTCCTGGAGGATGCTAAAAAGGAAGGCTGTAAGACAAAGGCCCTGTTAGAATACAGATCATGGCAGGAGTCCCAAACATATCTTTGAATTAATTTGAAGGGAGCTTTAAAAGATGGGAGCTCCTATTAAATTTCTAAATAGCTACTGAATTAACTTCCAGTCTATTATCAAATGCCCTGGGATAATAGGACACAAACTGGGTGGTAAATGTGTACCTAAAGTTAGGGGTAGCACTCAAGTTACAATCTGTGTTGCAGAGACACATATCTGACATAAAGGCTGTGTCTACACGTGCACGCTACTTCGAAGTAGCGGCACTAACTTCGAAATAGCGCCCGTCGCGGCTACACGCGTCGGGCGCTATTTCGAAGTTAACTTCAACGTTAGGCGGCGAGACGTCGAAGTCGCTAACCTCATGAGAGGATCGGAATAGCACCCTACTTCGACGTTCAACGTCGAAGTAGGGACCGTGTAGACGATCCGCGTCCCGCAACGTCGAAATTGTGGGGTCCTCCATGGCAGCCATCAGCTGGGGGGTTGAGAGACGCTGTCTTTCCAGCCCGTGCGGGGCTCTATGGTCACCGTGTGCATCAGCCCTTAGCCCAGGGCTTCTGGCTGCTGCTGCTGCTGCTGCTGCAGCGGGGGATTCATGCTGCATGCACAGGGTCTGCAACTCGTTGTCGGCTCTGTGTATCTTGTGCTGTTTAGTGCAAGTGTGTCTGGGAGGGGCCCTTTAAGGGAGTGACTTGCTGTTGAGTCCGCCCTGTGACCCTGTCTGCAGCTGTGCCTGGCACCCTTATTTCGATGTGTGCTACTGTGGTGTGTAGACGTTCCCTCGCTGCGCCTATTTCGATGTGGTGCTGCGCAACGTCGATGTTGAACATCGACGTTGCCAGCCCTGGAGGACGTGTAGACGTTATTCATCGAAATAGACTATTTCAATGTCGCCACATCGAAATAGGCTACTTCGATGTAGGCTTCACGTGTAGACGTAGCCAAAGAGACCCAAAAGTCTGATTAGATCATATTGTCAAAGTAAAGAGAAATGTATACCAGCAATATTAGACAAACAGTATTTGTACAGTGAATTGAATCTTGAAAGACTAAACAAAATTTATGGTGATCCCTGTTGTATGTGGGTGGTTAATGGGCAGAACGTTATGGATAGCAGAGGTGAGGGCAGGTTTCTCTTCTTGGAAAAGTTTTAAGGAAACCAATGCAAGTCAAATACCAGATCTGACTCCAACTGTAATAAAATCAATGGATGTGAAACAGGAACCAGAAGAAGAGAGGAAAGAGGTAGATTCAGTCTGAAGAGATTGACTGAGCAGGGATAGGCAAATTATGGTGTGTCACTTAGGACACTTCTCAACTGAAGAGGCAACAGGCTACTGCCAGTCATGCTATGCTTGTACTGTTGACTTGTTTTCTGTATTTGAATCAGTACTTCAGTGGATGCTCTCCTCAATTATACATTTGTTCTATTGAAAGGAGGGGCTGGAAGTAAGCTGGGAAGAGACAATCTGTTCATCTCATTGTGCCTGATTTGATTTGTCGCTATCATTTGCCCCATTTGCCTCCAGATACCCATTCCACTCCTGTTCCCCAAATGTAGGTACCCCCACCCTCTGCACAAGATAGGAGCTCTTCTTGTTTTCTTGTCTTTTGTGAGAGCAATGAAACATCTATTTCTCTATTTTCCCTGCTAAGACAATCCATGTGGCTCTTCCTCTCCCCTTTCATGCAACTTCTGTACTACTTGATCCACCACTCACCTATACTCACTGGGGCTTGTTTTTTATCAATAGTGTGAACAAAGCACTGATGAACACTGTAGCATTGGAGCAGCAGGAATAGCTTTTTCATCACCACCAGACAAGGGTTCTGGTGTAGAAACCTGTATTGGAACACAAAACTGGAAGTGATGGCCTCAGGTTTGAAGTACTTAGACTCCTTGGTACAATACCATAGATTTAAACAATGGCAGTAAATACTTATCTAGACATCCTTTGGACATAGATAAATTGAGTTATGTGTCTTTTGCAGGTGTCTTTAAAAAATGTGCCCTAAATTCTAGGTATCCAAACAAGGTTGTTGGAGCAAGTATTTAATAGGGAGCTCAGTAAGAGACTTTGGACTAGATTTTTCAAAGGTACCTAATTACTTACAGCTCCCATTAACTCCAGTGAAGTTTATAGGATATCAGCATGTCTGGAAAATCAGGACCTTTTTTTATTTTAGGTGCCAAATATTCATCTGGAAACTTAATGCTAGATGAAGCCACAGACGTGTTTTCTTTGGAGACTGCCCAGCTCTGCAACAAATGCAACCAGAAGCTAAGAACAGCACAAACCTCAAACATCTAGATCTCACCCAAATGCATGCATATAGGCAATCCTTATTAACTAAATCTAAGCTTTATAATCAAAAGAAAATAAGAAAGTGAGTTGTTAAATGATGACTATACATACAGATATGAATAAAATACTTAGCTGTCATATCAAAGAGACTGAGGCTACTGCTTTGTAAAAGTCTTTTCTGAGTCAAGTCAAAAGATTATAGTCTACTATGTGGCAAAATGCATTCAAATTCTTCCATGAGGATTCCAGGGTAGTTTGAAAGTAAACCGCAAGACCTCAGTCTTGTGGTTTAGACTTTCCCTGTCACAGTGTGAGCAGATCTGAGATATTCACAGACCTGGTGGACAATGTGTATGGCATTTTGGGATTGGTAGAATTTCAATATGTTGAATAAGGTGTTTCAGTAATCTCTCACTATATTAGATTTGGCAGCATGGGTGGGAGCCAAAGAGTGGATTGTTTAAAGGGGACTGTATTCTGGTTTCTTGGTATCCAGTGTGATTTTACAGAAGCTATTTGGTTAGTGGCTTGGTGAATCTAATTATAGAATAAACCACCATTTGCGGATTGTCTGACTTATTCCTTACAGTTTACCCTGCTTGGATATTCTCAGTGAGGCCCTTGTAGGCACCACAGTCACAACCACACGATAATAGTCAGTAGTACTACAAACATATTTTTTTAAAAGCAGAGATCTTGAAGGTCTTCATATTTTTGTTTTGTTCCACTTCATGCATCCTGTTTCTATGCTGCCAAAATCAGCTCTGTAAGGTAGAATTGGCAGGGGATATTTAGCCAGATGTATTTTCCATGATTGTGGTTGATTTAGAGTGAGAATAAGCTATATTTGTGCAAAAAGAAAATATGCTTTAGTAGAAGCATTAATTTTTCAGTGAAAACAGCAGCAGTTACATAATTAAGTTACTTCTGTTTGTGGTGATCACCATTAAAAAGCAATTAACTGCCAAATGTTGCTAATCTCTGGTATCCGAGATACCCTAATTATCTTACATTCTTGAATAAGAAACAATTGCAGTATCTTTATCACCACCATGAGCAAATACTGAGTTCACAGTGGCAACCACTATATTCACATATTCATATATCTGTGTTGTGTGTTGGTATGTGTAGTCTTCTTGTTCCAGTGCTGCTTATTTTCTGAGAACGTTTTGTTTCCTTCAAGCATATGGACACTGTTGAAATAATATATTAGGTAAGAAACAGAATCGTCTTGCTGTCCCAGTAGTAGTCTTCAGCTTCTGGGGTACAGATCCTTGTATACAATTTATCTTCTGTGCATCTCATGATCTGATGGCTATTTAGTAATAATGGTCACCCACACGGTGTGCCTGCACATCATGCTGTGTGATAATGAGAACTCCTGGAGTTTTGTGACGGCACCAATTAATCATCATCATGCCAATTAAAAAGGCCATTAGAAATACTGTCTATATCCATCAATCCTGCATTGGTATTATTTTCTAAAGAGAAACATGGATCTCTCTCTCTCTCCACTGTAATCTGACAGAATGGTTGATCAAGTCACGGTGCCTTTGTACTGTCCTTATTGTCTTTGGTGAGGTGCACCAATTAAAGGTGCATATGGACAATTTTAACACCAAAAAGTCCAAATCAGTTGTGTTCTTAAAAAGTAAATGTTTGTCTTGAAGAATCTTGTAGGGCAAAATAATAACTAGATTTCTCCATACCAGTGATAGAGCTTAAGGAGCCTTGGAGGTATGCATCAGTATTACTAGGCTGTGAATTTAAATGCAATATATTTTACCTTCTATTCATGGAAGAGACTTTTTCTTCTGTTCACTTGCATAGTGCATAAGAAAATGAGATCTCAGGCTTCTGGAGACTCCATTAATATAAATTATTATATATTATACATGTCTGTGTAATTAAATGTAATTATAGGTGGGGCATTTAGTACCACTGTTTAACACTTTCCACTACAACTTCATGTTTTCAGTTGCTTATAACATCATCAGATTCTTACTGCTTTGACTGAAATTTTCCACGCCAGGTGTGTGCCTAAGGCCAGATTATTCTGAGCAGTTTAAAGGGAATAGTTCAGTCATTTCTCAGAAGAAAATTAGGGAAAATCATTTGTTTTATTCTTGTTTAAAAAACTGTTTTGTGAGAAGCTACAGCACCTCCATTCTTTGGAGCAGGGATTTGAAAAATATTGAAAATATGTACTTTGGGGGCACATACCGATGTCAGGGCTGTGCCTTTTGCCACTCTTGTGAAAAGTCACTCATGTTTGGCAAAGTTACAAGTCCCTGAAAAAAATGTCAGTGGAGGCACATGCTCTATAGATGCTTATTACTGTGGTGTGGTGAAGTTCTCCAAAGATTCTCTCTGTGTAAAACATGCTCCATCTCCTCAGAATATCTGAGAACTGATCTAACTTCACAGGTACTGGACTTGTAGCATTATAGCACGTGCTCCATGCCAGGACTCCAAGACTGGTCAGGATATTTTTTCATAGGGCTTCTGTCTCTTCTGTGTTCTGAATGCCCCCGTTGGAGCGCAGACACTGTGGAGGAGGAGGAGACCAGTTAACTGGTATTTATAGAAATGAGGAGCTTGGAGGCATAGTTGGGGTTGGTATGGGAGCATTTGGGACTAGGACAGGCTGAGAAAGGGGATAAGGGCAAAGGAGAATAGGATCTATAATAACTAGAGAACTCTCTCCTCCAGAAACTGGAACTGAACACAAGATTCCTGAGTCTCTGTATTCCCTTTCTGCAGATTTCTATAAAACTCACTGACGCTGGGTCTGCATGTGCCCCTTCCTTTAGAAAGGGGCATGTTAATGAGCGGGTTTGAAAGATGCTAATGAGGTGCTGCAATGAATATGCAGCGCCTCATTAGCATAATGGCGGCCATGGCGATTCGACAGTACAGTTTTTCGAATCACATGCCGCCCATGGAGACGGGACCTTCCAAAAGGACCGCCCCAGTTTTCAAAAGTTTTCTGATGATAGGAAGAAAGGCTTTTGAAAACTGGGTGGAGGGTCCTTTTGGAAGGTACCATCTCCACAGGCAGCAAGTGATTCGAAAAGCCGCACTTTTGAATCGCCGTGGCCACCATTATGCTAATGAGGCTCTGCCTATTCACAAACTGCAAATCTTGCAGTAATCTTAAATCCAAAAATGTGACTTCATTTTTCATTTCCTTTTCAATAGAACATAATACAAGAGCTTGTGGTTTTAGGATACTATATAAAATCTTCAATCCTTTTTTATTACTACTTCTGGTAGCATTTTAATTAAATGCATTAGAAGAGACCCATCATGTGAGACATTTAAAATACTCATAGCAGGAACAGGTATATGCACTTGTTCATTTACAGTGAAATAGACTGTTTTTCCCTTCATTTTATGATCATCTGCAGTTAATCATGTGATTCTTCCTGGGAAAGAGAATAGTTCTGTTTTTGTATGCGATTCACAGCTTAGAATATATGCAACTTTGCCTATTAGTAACAAATGGTGTTATGTTTGTACTGGTTCTTCATAATAAAAGAAATTCCATTAACGCATTGTCTGAAAAATACAAATACCAAAAATCATTTCTGTTGTTCTGCAGTATTTTTGTAAATATATATATGCAGCATGTTTCAGGTACTTTTTACACATTTCTTTTCTCAATATGGGATTTAACTGGTTGATTCTTCTATGCCTTTACAAGCCAAATGGAGCCAGGCAGTTATATCTATTTAAGTTCTTGGTTTACCCCATAGTACGAGAATGCTTAGATTCCACCTTTCTGAAAACTTTATGCAACCCAGAAGTAAATCATGTGGGTGTTCATGATAATCTGAGTTTTTTATCAATAGATTTTAGCTTTTGTTTCTCTGAGTGCATTTTAAATTGCATCCCTGTCTTGTAACACTGAACATTTGAGATCACATTAATGATATAGCAGTGAAGATAAATGATAAAGAGCCTGTGTAATAAAACCTCATTGATTGCTTTTTAATGTTAATGGTTTCAGTTCAGAATACAGATTTTGTCCACAATTCTTGAACTTGAAAAGGAGAAAAAAGAATTACAATTATCTGTTATCCTTAACAATTTCAGTGCAACATTTCTTTTTGAATTTAGCTTAGTAGTTTAATATTTAGGAAGGAAGGAAAGCAAGGCAAAGCAAAGGAAATTCTGTCACAAGGCTCCTGGCACAACTCGCAAACAAGTTCAGAAGCCAATTATTGCCTCTTCAATTGAACACGAACTCATTTACCCATTTTGTTCAGATAGGCTCACTTGGTGGGAAGTGTCTTATGCTAGTGGCCTATCAAGAGACCCATTGCCACAACAGTCTGTGTCTTGGTTGTGTCTACTCTCAAACTCATCCTCAGATACTGGGAAAAGTAGCCAAGGAAAATTGTTCAGCAAACTGGCACACCTGACTGCATCAAAGTTATCTTTGCTTTTTGTCTGTGGGTGGTTATGACATTTAATATTCATTGGAGTGTATTTTTACAATTAGGCATACATTAAATACATTTAATTTTAAATAAATATATCCCTGAAGATTTTGAAATACAGTCTAGTGTTATATTAATGCAGGAGAATCTAGACATGAAATTAACTAGCATCTACATTAATGGTTTAATTTGAGTAACCTAAAAATAAATACAGTGAAATAAAAATAAGCACACAAACAAAACCCCTCCACATGACCCAAAGATTATAAATGGCTAAAAGTATCTTCTTTGAGGTGAGGAGACCACATCTGCACACAGTACTCAAGATGTGGGCGTACCATAGTTTTATATAGGGAAAGTAAGATATTCTTCGTCTTATTTTCCATCCCTTTTTAAATTATTCCTAACATCCTATTTGCTTTACTGACTGGCGCTGCACACCGCGTGCATGTTTTCAGAGAACTATCCATGATAATTCCAAGATCCCTTTCCTGATCTGTTGTAGCTAAATTTGCCCCCATCATATTGTATGTATAATTGGGGTTATTTTTCCCAGTGTGCATTACCTTACACTTACCCCCATAACATTTCATCTGCCATTTTGCTGCCCAATCACTCAGTTTGCTGAGATCTTTTTGAAGTTCTTCACAGTCTGCTTTGGTTTTGACTATCCTGAACAGTTTGGTGTCATCTGCAAACTTTGCCACCTCACTGCTTACCCCTTTCTCTAGATCATTGATGAATAAGTTGAACAAGATTGGTCCCAGGACTGACCCTTGGGGAACGCTACTGGTTACCCTCTTCCATTGTGAAAATTTACCATTTATTCCTACCCTTTTGCTTCCTGTCGTTTTAACCAATTCCCAATCCATGAAAGGATCTTTCCTCCTATCCCATGACCACCTAATTTACATAAGAGCCTTTGATGAGGGACCGTGTCAAAGGCTTTCTGGAAATCTAAGTATACTATGTCTACTGCATCCCCCCCGTCCGCATGCTTGTTAACCCCTTCAAAGAACTCTAATAGATTAGTAAGACATGACTTCCCTTTACAGAAACCATGTTGACTTTTGCTCAACAAATCATGTTCTTCTACATGTCTGACAATTTTATTCTTTACTATTGTTTCTGCTAATTTGCCCGGTACTGACGTTAGACTTACCAGTCTATAGCTACGTCTACATGTGAATGCTACCTCAAAATATCTTATTTCGATGTAGCGACATTGAAATAAGCTATTTCGATGAATAACGTCTACACGTCCTCCAGGGCTGGTGCTGTCAACGTTCAACGTCGACGTTGGGCAGCACTACATCGAAGTAGGTGCTGCAGGGGAGCGTCTACACACCAAAGCGGCCCAGATTGAAATAAGGGTGCCAGGAACAGCTGCAGACAGGGTCACAGGGCGGACTCAACAGCAAGCCGCTCCCTTAAAGGGCCCCTCCCACACACACTTGCACTAAACAGCACAAGATCCACAGAGCCGACAACTGGTTGCAGACCCTGTGTATGCAGCATGGATCCCCAGTTGCGGCAACAGCAGCCAGAAGCCCTGGGCTAAGGGCTGCACACGGTGAGCATAGAGCCCCGCAGGGGCTGGAGAGAGTGTCTCTCAACCCCTCAGCTGATGGCTGCCATGGCGGACCCCGCTATTTCGATGTTGCGGGACGCGGATTGGCTACATGTGCCCTACTTCGATGTTCAATTTTAAAGTAGGGCGCTATTTCCATATCCTCATGAGGATAGCGACTTCGATGTCTCGCCGCCTTATGTTGATTTCAACTTCGAAATAGCGCTCGCCACGTGTAGACATGGCGGGCGCTATTTCGAAGTTGGCGCGGCTACTTCGAAGTAGCCGGCACGTGTAGACGCGGCTTATAATTGCTAGGGTGTGTGAGTGATCATTCTTTCCTAAGTGGAGTACTTTGCATTTGTCTGTATTGAATTTCATCCTATTTAACACAGACTATTTCTCCAGTTTATCTAGAACATTTTGTGGTATAATTCTGTCCTCCAAAGTATTTGCAACCCCTCTCAGCTTGGTATCATCTGCAAACTTTGTAAGTGTACTCTCTGTGCCCTTGTCCAAGTTGCTGATGATGTACTAAAATGAACCCATAAAGATTTTAAATTAAATATAAAATAAAGCAGTGGCTATGCAAGACTTCTTGGTTGTTATTATAGTGCACACTTTTGCAACTTGGAGCTTCATGGCATCTGCAAGTTTAGTGTCTGTTCTTTCCGCTCCACAGACTACTACTCATTTTCTAGTATCTGAGATTGACTTTTACGTAGTTCTGAGTCTAACTTGCATAGGTAGTAGGTGAATACAGAGAGATAAAAATCTCATTCTTGAGCATACTGAATTCGTGGAAGTAACATTTATGCAGCTCTATTCAAATCAATGAGGAGGTAGCAGTACAAATCCATACCATCTAGTACATTACACAATGATTTATATCTTTGGATTGTCACTCATTTAGTATGAAAAGGGATGATTTGGACTCCATTATAAATTGTTTAGCCATCTGCATGAATAGACTTCCACGGTGCATTCAGTCATCAAGCCAAGAATTGTGATTCTTTGAGTGCACTGCAGTGGTTGACTTCAGAGAACTAGCTATAATTAAGGTTTTTAGAGAAGCCTGAGGAACAATGTGAAAAATCAAAGAATACTAGGACTGGAAGGGACCTTGAGAGGCCATCAAGTCCAGCCCCCTGCCCCAAGGGCAGAACCAAGTACTGTCTAAACCATCCCTGATAGACATCTATCTAACCTGTTCTTAAATATCTCCAGCGATGGAGATTCCACAACCTCCCTTGGCAATTTATTCCACTTTGTTTGACCACCCTGACAGGAACTTTTTCCTAATGTCCAACCTAAACCTCCCTTGCTGCAGTTTAAGTCCATTGCCCCTTGTTCTATCCTCAGAGGCCAAAAAGAACAAGTTTTTTCCCTCCTCCTTATGACACCCTTTTAGATACCTGAAAACTGCTATCATGTCTCCCCTCAATCTTCTCTTTTCCAAACTAAACAAGCCCAATTCTTTCAGCCTTTCTTCATAGGTCACATTCTCTAGACCTTTAATCATTCTTGTCGCTCTTTTCTGGACCCTCTGTAATTTCTCCACATCTTTCTTGAACTGCAGTGCCCAGAACAGGACACACTACTCCAGCTGAGGCCTAACCAGTGCAGAGTAGAGAGGAAGAATGACTTCTCGTGTCTTGTTCACAACACACCTGTTAATGCATACCAGAATCATGTTTGCTTTTGTTGCAACAGCATCACACTGTTGACTCATATTTAGCTTGTGGTCCACTATAACCCCTAGATCCCTTTCTGTTGTAGTCATTCCAAGACAGTCTCTCTCTATTCTGTAAGTGTGAAACTGATTGTTCCTTCCCAAGTGGAACACTTTGCATTTGTCCTTATTAAACTTCATCCTGTTTACCTCAGACCATTTCTCCAATTTATCCAGATCATTTTGAATTATGACCCTATCCTCCAAAGCAGTTGCAACCCCTCCCAACTTGGTATCATCTGCAAATTTAATAAGTGTACTTTCTATGCCAATATCTAAATTGTTGATGAAGATATTGAACAGAACTGGTCCTAACACAGACCCCTGCGGAACTCCACTTGTTATACTTTTCCAGCAGGTTTGAGAACCATTAAGAACTACTCTCTGAGTACAGTTATCCAGCCAGTTATGCACCCACCTTATAGTAGCCTCATCTAAATTGTATTTGCCTAGTGTTTTGATAAAAATATCATGTGAGACCGTATCAAATGCTTTACTGAAGTCTAGGTATACCACATCTGCCGCTTCTCCCCTGTCCACAAGGCTCATTATCCAATCAAAGAAAGTTATCAGATTGGTTTGACATGATTTGTTCTTTACAAATCCATGCTGGCTGTTCCCTATCACCATACCACCTTCCAAGTGCTTGCAGATGATTTCTTTAATTACCTGCTCCATTATCTTTCCTGGCACAGAAGTTAAGGTGACTGGCCTGTAGTTTCCTGGGTTATTCTTATTCCCCTTTTTATAGATGGGCACTGTATTTGCCCTTTTCCAGTCTTCTGGAATCTCTCCTGTCTTCCATCATTTTCCGAAAAAATTAAGATATAATTGGAGATATGCATCTCCTAGAACTGGAAGGGAGCTCAGGAGATCATCTAGTCCAGTCCCCTGCCCTCTTGGCAGGACCAAGCACCATCCCTGACATCTGTTTGCCCCAATCTCTAAATGTCCTCCTCAGAGACTGAGCTCACAACCCTGGGTTTAGCAGGCTAGTGCTCAAGACACTGAGCTATCCCTCCCCCCACCTAAAAATGAAACTGGCTAAAAATGTAGGCTAACAAGAAGAAATAAATCACTGTGCATTCAAGAATGGATGTAAACATGGTCTCGCCTGCTCAGCCTCCCTGTCGCCAATTTCATTAAAAGGAAGTTCTTTCCCTGTGAAATTTGAGGCAAATTGTCACTTAAGTATAATGCCAGTTTGCAGAGATTCTCAGTGCCAGGAGTGTAAGGAAGCAGTGTGGTTCACTTACCTCTCTTCTACTTTGACCTTCTCAAAGGTGGAGATGAAGTGGCATACATACGGCAAAGAATTTCGAGAGCTACAGTTGTAATTCCTGGCCAGATGAAAAAACAGAGGCTGTACAATATATTTGGATGAGCTAAACTTCCCTCTAGTGTTTTAAAATAAACAGTAAAATGATAAGCATTACGATTTTCAGGTTATTTCCTATAACAAAGAGGCTGACAAAAAAGTGGCAGATCTTAACACATTTGAAAACATTTTTCATAACGAAGCTTTCACTGTGTTAAGGGCTTTCTTGTGGTGCATTGGTAGCATGCACAAGTGTAAAATAGAAATAAAAAGAGAGATGAAAGCAAGGCTAAGCCCTAGAGAGTGAATATTCCTAATTCTTGTCTGTAAAGCTTGGATTTTCTTTTTTTTAAAGCTGACTGTGAAGTAAACATTGCCTACGTCTGCATCATTGGTTGGCAGTAATAATCACACGACCAATAATTCAACCTGATGTGAGGGATGAGCAGGAATATGAATAACAGGAAAGTTGTGCTCTGTTTGTGAACATGAATTAAAATGCTTAGGTTATCCTTATTCCCGAAGATCTGGCTTTCAGAGTCCATCTCTCATCTTTACATGTTGTATGCTGCGTTCACATGCACGCTTTTGTTGCTTCTCTTTAGAAAAGAACAGCAATGTCTCTTCAGCTCTGCACTGGCTCTAGGTGCTATTCTGTTCAGCATCATAGTGCACATGTGACTTGTTTAGAGCAGCATGGGAGTCCAGTACAGGGTTCTGGCTGCACTTGCTAATGCTATTTAAGCTTATTCCACACACTTGGAATATGACAGATAACCTGTCTCATGCTGCAGAATGGCACTCCAGAATCTACGATTCCACTTCAAAATGTGTGGTTTCAAAGAACACAATCCAAATACAAACTCTCTGTAACCAGGGCAACAGTGTTTTCCTGAGTCACCAGTCAGCTTCAAGCAATACCTCTGAGAGGAGTAAACTGCTCCAGTCATTTAACTTGTAACTGTGAAGTGTCTTGATAAGTTTACCTATCAACATTAAAGGTTTACTTTCTAAACATATTTGCCAAAACATTCATTTACTCTGCTTACTGCTTTCGGGCAAAATAGCAAATATGGGAGGGAAGGCAGAGGATGTGAATCTTTCCAACTTCTCACAGTGGGAAGAAGCTTTGAATCCTTTTCCCAGTGACAAGGACTTTGAAAATCATGTGATTCATAAAAAGTGAAACAAACATATCCTACTTCTCCTTCTGCTGAGTGTCATATGCCCCAACCTTCAACTATATGGTTCTCAATACATTCAACTCACAGACAACTGGGCAATGTAATTATACATCAAATATGAAAATCTGAAACACGGAAACTTAAGAATATAACAGAATTAAACAGATGTGACAGAATCTCAAAATAAATAACATATGGTAAACGCTACAGATGATATTGTTTGTTTCCCTATTCAAACAGTTAAGAATGTCTTTTTTTGAATTTACCCATAACTGCTTTTGAATTTCCATTTTGCCCATAGATCCAGAGAATTTACATCCATCTTAGTTCAAAATATACAGGCTCTTATCGATAGTGCTCACATTCATGCCTGGTCAGAGGAATTTTTTTTCCATATATTTACATATCTTCCCTCATCAAGCATTGGAAAAATATAAGACATGTATAATTTCTATTAATTAGCATGCAGCAACGTTCAAAAGATTCAGAGGTTCACTTTAGTTTAGGATCCCCTTGTCCCAGATGCTTTATGCAAATTATCTGAACTGCAAATTATCTGAAGGTTACTATCTTGTCATTGAGTGTCTAGAAGACCCATATGTATAAGGACAGAGGGGATTGTGAAAAAACAACAGCAACATGTTGAATTTGACTCCATGAAAATTCCTGAATGATTAACATATTTGTGCTGAAGGTCAAGGAGTGGGCTTGGAATTAGGTAGTCAGAAATGGAGATGCTTTGTTTTTGGAAGGGAGATTAGGAGAAAATCATAAGGAATAGGAGGGAATACTAGGAAGGAAGGTCACATCTGTATGTAGTGGTGGTTTGGAAATGTCAGCACCTGCAAGGCAGGTCAGTGTAGAAACAGGAATGTATGTTTCTGGCTGATGGTCAGGATTGAATTGCATGGGTTATGGAAGAAAAGCAGAGGTGGTTTTAGGCTGTGATTTGCTGATGGAGGGATATTTAAATAGACTAAAATAAATGAATTAATGTTTAACAACATGAAGACACTAACTATTTTTTGGTCTTATTGCACTTGAAGAGAGATGTTACATGCAGCTCTCTGGGGTGGTGGGTGGATAGCAGTAAAAAAGTCTGCATTTTGAACATTCATACTACAATCTGCAGTTGGATTTCTTGTACTGTTACATACTAGCAGAGGGGTAGCTGGCTCAGTCCCTAACATGCCACAAGATTGCTTGTGTTTGGTATTCTTATGTAGGCGATCATATTCTCCTCCAGGTGTTAACCTCTTTTCTCCAGCTTTCTACAACACACTGTAAGTTCTTTCCATCTTTTCCTGATAATTACTGGGCAGCCTAATTTTTGACATTGGCCTGTTTTCTGCTATCAGTAGTCTGGCTCTGTTCCATTTCTCTCTTGGGCCACCATGGACTTCTGGTAACTGGCCTCATAGATTTGTTTAGTTACGGTGTCAGGTTTGTTTAATCGTGTTGGACCTGCTATACCCGCAGCATGTGTATGAGGCTTTTCTAGTACTGGAAATGCAGAGGGGAGAGTCACGCAGGCAAAAAATCCATTTGTGCTTCCGTGAGCCCTGTAAAATACTAGAATCTGGTTTGCTGCCCAATGGGGTCATTGCATAAAGGGCAGTTTCTTGCGTGTCAGAGTCTGCCACTTGAGATCTGGGCCATAGCTGGTTTTTTTTGTTTTGTCTTTTTTGTTTTGTTTTATTTTAAGAGGGTAGACATAGTGTGTTCTGACAGGTGTGTTGTGAACAAGACACGAGAAGTCATTCTTCCTCTCTACTCTGCGCGGGTTAGGCCTCAGCTAGAGTATTGTGTCCAGTTCTGGGCACCGCAGTTCAAGAAAGATGTGAAGAAATCAGAGAGGGTCCAGAAAAGAGCGACAAGAATGATTAAAGGTCTAGAGAATGTGACCTATGAAGAAAGGCTGAAAGAATTGGGCTTGTTTAGTTTGGAAAAGAGAAGATTGAGGGGAGACATGATAGCAGTTTTCAGGTATCTAAAAGGGTGTCATAAGGAGGAGGGAGAAAACTTGTTCTTCTTCGCCTCTGAGGATAGAACAAGAGGCAATGGACTTAAACTGAAGCAAGGGAGGTTTAGGTTGGACATTAGGAAAAAGTTCCTAACTGTTAGGGTGGTCAAACACCGGAATAAATTGCCAAGGGAGGTTATGGAATCTCCATCGCTGGAGATATTTAAGAACAGGTTAGATCGATGTCTGTCAGGGATAGTTTAGACAGTACTGGGTCCTGCCATTGGGACAGGGAGCTGGACTCGATGGCCTCTTGAGGTCCCTTCCAGTCCTAGTGTTCTATGATTCTATGACATTTTGCACAAAAGGAACTATACAAATGTTAATAATGTTACCGGTGACTGATAATCCCAAAGGCAGACCCATAGACCAAATGTCAGCAGCAGACTGAACAATCCAACCTTGTCCTTTCTCTAGTGCTCAGCATCAGGAATGGCAATATTTGTAGATTTGGCTAGGCAATTTCAAGTGCCCTGTACCGTGAAAACAACTTCCGCACACACTGTGACAGTGGAATTCATAGAGTTGAATTGCACTTCTGTCCGTTAGTCACAGGTAAGATAGGCCTAGCTCCCTTATCTTTAGCAAAAGAGAATTATACAGAGATGACATCAATGAATTGTATAGCTAGGGTGTGTCTACACGAGCAAGTACATTCAAAATTAGGATCAAAAGACAGTACTTTCGAAAGAAGTCATGGAGTGTCTACACTGACATGGCGCTCTTTCGAAATTAACTTCGAAAGAATCTCTCCACCATTCTCTCAAAGTTGATCCTCTGCTCCTGGGGTGGGAAAAGTGCCCTCTTTCGAAAGACAGTTTTGAAAGAGAGCAAGTGTAGATGCAGAGCGGGTCCTCCATGGCCGCGATCAGCTGGCAGGCAGCAGCGCTGCTCACAGCACAAGCAGAGCTCTGTGACTCCTGCATCTGGCTGACTTCTAGCATGCAGGCTCCTAGAAGCCCTCGGGTAGGAAGCTGAGAGCATGCAGACATCAGGGAGACCATGCTGCCTCCCGCACAGCTCCCAGCCTCGATGCCCCGGCAGAAGCTGCAGCACCTCTGGCACCCAGGCCAGCAGCCAGGACTCCCGCTCACCCCAGGGGCCATCCAGGGACCTGGGGGAGTACCCCCAGGAGGGGAGCCAGCCCCCCAAACTTCGGGCCCCCTCCTGGACAAAGGCCGAGCTGCAGGACCTCCTCGCCCAGTGGGAAGACAAGGAGGTCCTGCAGCAGACGGGAGTCCAGCGCCAAAATGCGCCTGGTTTTGAGTGCCTGGCCAAGGGCCTCACCGGCTGGGGTCACCCCACACACACTCTGGACCAGGTGAGGTCCAAGGTCAAGGAGCTCTGGCAGGCGTACTGCCAAGCTCGGGACACAGCCAGGCGGTTGGGGCAGCGCCCACCAGCTGCCCCTATTATCGAGAACTGGACCACCTCCTTGGGCACAAGGAGGCGGGACCCCTGGCCATATACCTAGACACCACCGACCCCCCCGACCGAGCTAGAGGAGATGGGGATGGGGACCGAGGGGGAGGACCTGCCCGAACCACCAGCAGGTGCCCCCCTCCAAGGATCCAGGACACCAGCGATGACAAGGGCTCAAGCAAGGGGGCCCTCATCATCGATATCCCGTGAGGCCCATCCAGCCCATCCCCTTCTGACCGCGCCTCACCCGAGTTCTTGGAGGGACCCACAGGTATGTACCATGCAAGCTGGTGGCTGCAGGGCAGGGGGAGGGGGTGGGGGCACGCAGTCCCGTCCACGGTGGACATCAGCCCCAGGGCCTGGGCAGGCCAGACAGCCCCACCGCCCTGGCCTCACAGAGCTGACGTGTGAAACCCAGCACCATTTGGGCTGGACAGTACCATGGGCTGCTGGGCCGCGGTGGGACCGAGAGAGCCAGAGGAGAGCCAGTGCTCCCACAACCCAGACCGGGAACCTCAGATGTGGTCCCTGCAGGACTGCCAGGATGGGGTGGGTGGGAGGGGGGGGGGCGTTGGGTTCAGAGGGTCCATCACCGGGACTAATGGCCCATTCCTCTCCCCTTATGTCTCCATAGCTCCAGCAGCCAGCAGCTGGACCAGCCCCGCGACAAGACCAGGGAGCCCCGCCACAGAGGGCAAGGGGGAGTGGCCCAGGCCTTGGTCCAGGACAGTGCAGGGCTGCCACCGGTCCTTCGGCCGGCCCCACCAGGATGGGGAGGAGGCGGCAGGGGACACGGCCCACATGGCTGCCCTCAGGGAGCTGACAGGCGTTGTGCGGGAGTGGCTTGCCATGGAGCGGCAGACATGGGACCAGATGGGGTCCAATTTGGACGCCCTCACCCAGGCTGTGGTTGGCCACCTGGCCCCTGCGGCCACTCCATCACAGGTCACTCCCACACCCCCTGTTGCCCCCCCACCATCTCCCACGTCCCCCTCACCCATGCATCCCCCCTCCCTGAAAGCGGTTCCCTCCATGCCACTCCTGAGGTGGCCGACCTGGAGGCCCTGCCTCTCCACCTCCCCCCAAGCCAGCCTCATCAGCCTGGCCCACAGCCTGCTGGCCAGATGGAGGCCGAGCCCCCAGCTCCCCTCCCTCCCCCCGTGCCGAGCCTGGCACAGGTGTGGGGACCATGCCTGAGCTGCACCCCTAACTCCCTGTGCCACCGGCCCCGGCCCAGCCCAGCGCAGGCTGGGCCCCTGGATCCAGGGAGGAAGGAGCAGATGTGGGTGACTGGGCTCCCGGCCGTCAAGCCCCCTGGAGGGGTGAGGACCCTCCACCCCGGGCCCTCAGCCACCCTCCCTGCTCCCATATAAATAGATCTCCCCATTCACCTTCCCCCCCATGTAAATAGTTCCCCCCACAGATGTATATAGTTCTCCCGTTCACCCTCCCCCCACACATGTATATATCCACACAGGTGGCAGATGACCCGGGGGACCGGCTAGGGATGTTGCGCCATGAGGATGGTGTCCAGGAGGGTGGCTACTGTGGTGGCCACCCGGAGCTGCTGCAGCAAAGCAGCCAGGACCATGGCCAGAGTGCTGGCAATGGTTGCAATGGAGGGGGCTGCTGGTCGGGGTCCATGGGGGACCGGGATGCCACCTCCGATGCCTCTTGCTCTCTCTCTCTCTCTCTCACGCTGCCTGGGGACAGGGTTGCTGGCCCTCGGCATGTGCAGTCTGAGGTAATGGGGGGGGCCTTTAAGGGGACGGTGGGTGGCGGCCCCAGAAGGCCTCGTCTGCCATGCGACCCTGCCCATGGCACTTCCTGTCCCTGCTCTTTCGAAAGAGCACCCTGGCGTGTGTGGATGCTGTCCATTGAAATTGTGCTGGGGGCCTTTAGAAAGAATGGACCGAACCTTCAGTCCCCGCTGTGTGTGGACGCTCCATTTCGAAAGAGCACCTTTGGATGTTCTCTTTCGAAAAATGTTCTTTTGGAACAGAACTGTAGTGTCGACGCAGCCCTAGTGGTTATGATTGTTTAGTGTGAAATAATGTATGTGTGAATTCTGCTGCATGACATCTGTATACCACCAATTTTTAGTCCCAGCTACTGTGTGTAAGATTAGAAATATGTATAATGTAATCAATAAAGCTATTTCATGAGGAAACACCACATTTTTAACATGTTCCCCTATGTACATCTTGCACTGAAGTATGAAAGAAGATTGTCTGTAACGGCTTGAATTAAAATGAATCAAGGAATTTATCTACAGACTTCAGGTCAGGGTTCACATGGCTCAGCAATTCTGGATTCACCTTCCAGTTAACATTTGCTGAATTTAAAGTTGTTTCATACCCTCATACCAATTCAGTGGTTATAGTCCAAATAACACTGATATCTGCAGGTATGTTTTTTGTTTCTTGTTTTTTCACTGGATTTGGATGATTGCTATCTGATTAGTGTGTTTAAATGCTGCTTCCAGAAAATGATGATGTGCCTTTTAATTAGCATCAATATTTCTATTCTTTTGGGGGAATAATAATGTGTTTCTTTTTTTACCCCTTGGCTGCTGACAGATGGCCACTTATTACACATCATTAAAATTCTGACATCAATCATTTTTATGATTTTTAAAATATGTTCAGAATTTAAATCAAATAACATATACGAGGGGAAAAGCTTTTTACACCAGTTTTTTTTAGACTTTGAAGTACTGATGAAGCAGCTCTTGCTGATAGCCTTGATTTTTGAAGATGTTTTGAATAGGATCTCAGGTGCCTCATGGGCCTTGCTGACTTCTAATGTACACTCTCTCTCTCTCTCTCTCTCTCTCCCTCCCCCCACCCCCGGGAATTTTCTGTGATCCTTTGTGGAACCAACCTATCTGAGTACTTTAGAGATAAAGCTACTGTTTAAATATTTGGAAATTCTCCTTTGCAGGAGTAGCCCATGGCCATAGGGTGTTGTGTGCATTTATACATGTAAGCAAATATGTATTTATGAACCCAGTGGAAAACTGGAAGTTGAATCCTTGCTCATTACTTGTGATAATGCTTCATTCAGCTTGTTGCATCATTGCTGGAAGCTTGTCATCTGTGTGACTTTATGTAGGAGATGCAATTACAACACGTATTGTGCCCTTGCTCATTTTTAATAGAAGCATTCAATTGCAAGAAAGGACCAAGATTATGTTGTAGTATTTATCATATAGTGTGTAGACTTTCCTAATACTAAATAATTCGAAATGCTAAGTTTAACCAGTTAGCTGATTAAATGGGGGTGCCCCTGCTTGCAGTACATTGAGGACCGGTGCTGCTCAGGTCCAGCTGGAGTGTCCCTGCCTGCAGCACTGCTGCAGGTGGAGAGTATTCCAGCATGGCCAGAGCAACCCCCCATCTGCAGTGCCCCCAACCTGACTGGAGCAACCCACATCCACAGCTGCCATGGGCATGCTGCAAGGGGGGAGCACTCCAGCTGGGCCAGAACAGTCCCCATCTTCAGTGGTCCTGGGAGCAATGTAGGTGGGGGTGCTCTAGCCAGGCAGAAGCAGCCTCAGTCCTGGTGCACCTCCTGGTAATTTGTAATTTCTGTAATTTGAATGCAGTATTTAATTTGCTCATTCTTTTATCTTTATAAATGAAGGTTGCGACTAGATTTAAATTCCAGATTTGAAAGAGAAATTATAGCATATATGTGTGTATAAATACCCACACACAAATATATGCGTGGGTGCATAACTGATTGGATTACTGTTCAGAGAGAGTAGTTATTAATGGTTCACAGTTGTGCTGGAGGGGAATAACAAGTGGGGTTCCACAGGGATCAGTTTTAGGGCCAGTTCTGTTCAATATCTTCATCAGTGATTTAACTTATGGCATAGAACAGTGTTTCTCAACCATTTATATATATATTACATTTTGTAAATTACCCCTTTACAAAAACCATTATAAGTACCTCCTCTCTGTACCTCTAAGGGTACGTGTACCACCAGTTGAGGAATCTGGTCCTAAGGTAACCTGAGGTCTTGAAACAAGAGCCATTCAGCCTTTCTAGATTGCTGTACCCTTTTCAGAAGTTAGATTTGTTTAGCATACCACCAAGTTGCACCTCACTTAAACACTGCTTCCTTACGAAAACATGCAAAAATATCCCAGAATAATAATACTGAAAACTGGCTGACTTTCCACCATCTTATTATTAAATAAATGCATTGGAATAGAAATATTGTAATTACATTTAAGTGTAAGGCATATGAAGCAGTAGAGACAAGTTGTTGTCTGAATGAACTTTTAGATGGCACTGACTTTAGTATTTTTTTATGATAGGCAAATATCTAGACAAGATGATGTATCCCCCTGGAAGACCTCAGTGTACCCCCAAGGGTACTTGAACCCTTGATTGAGAAACACTGACATAGAGAATGTGCTTATCAGTTTTGCAGATGACACCAAGATGGGAGGAGTTGCAAGTGCTTGGGAGGATAGGGTCAGAATTCAAAATAATCTGGAGAAATGGTCTGAGGCAAACAGTATGGAGTTCAATAAGGACAGATGCAAAGCACTCTACTTCGGGAGGAGCAATCAGTTTCCCTCATACAAAATGGGAAGGGAGTCCCTAGGATGGATTACTGCAGACAAGGATACAAGGATGGGAGTCAACAACATGACTGTTGCGAAAAAAGCAAACAAGATTGTGGAATGCATGAATGGAATGTAGTGTGCAAGACATGAGATATAATTCTTCTGCTGTACCCCACACTGATTAGACCTCAGTTGGAGTACTGTGTCCATTTCTGAGCACCACATTTTAGGAAAGATGTGGAGAAACTGGAGAAAATCCAGAGATGAGCAACTAAAACAATTAAAGGTATAGAAAAATATGAGCTATGAGAGAAGATTAAAATAATTGGGGTTTGTTTTGGTTTGGAGAAGAGAAGCCTGTGTACCTAAAGGGTGTTAGAAGGAGGAGGGAGGAAAAATATTCTCCTTAGCCTCTGATGATAGAACAAGAAAAAATGAGCTTAAATTGCAGCAAGGGAGATTTAGGTTGGACATCAGAAAAAATTTCCTAACCGTCAGGGTGATTTAAGTACTGGAATAAAGTGCCTAGGGTGGTTGTGGAATCTCTGTCATTGGAGATATTTAAGAACAGGTTGGATAAATATCTAACGGAGATGATAGAGTTTGTACTTGGTCCTGCTATGAAGACAGGGGATTGGACTTGATGACCTTGATGAGGTCCCTTCCAGTCTCTCTCTCTCTCTCTCTCTCTCTCTCTCTCTCACACACACACACGCATATTTAATGTATATGTATACATGTAAGTATATGAGGGCGTGTGAAAAATAAAGGTTCCCTCTGATAACTCAGGTGGTTAAACATAGTACGATGGCTGCTTTTTGCTTCTGGATACTTGAGTACAGTTAAGATGGAAGGGCATTTTACTTTTACTTAAGTTGTTTTCCAGAAGGATATTTTGACTTTTACTTAATCACATTTTTGTCCAAATTAACAATAATTTTATCAAGTAACTTTTTGTGTACTTTTTCCACCACTGCTAACTGTAAAATAAACATTGAAATGAGTAAACAATTGCTGCTCAAAATATGGTGGCATTTATAGCTAGGAAGGTATCTTAATTTAATTATATGCATAATCTTTCAAAGGGATCTTCTTTAATCCTTGCTACCGATAAAGAGCATACTTATTAGTTACAATTCTATTGCACATTCTGCTACACCATTTAAAATCACTCAATGTAATTTAATAAAGAACAGTTTTATATTTTAAATGTTATATTCAAAGATCATTGAGCTGTCATTTCTCAAGCTCGACTCCCCCAAGCCAAAATGAAACTGTGGCCTTTTGTAATTAAAGGGATGTAGGTAATTTCCAGTGTTATAACATTTAATCTGAGCAGTGAATATCATCTCATATAATGAAGATGTTCACATGCAACTTTGGAGAGGATTATTTAACCTGCCTGAAGGATTGAGGCAATGAGATATTTTTCATTCTGCTGCACACACGAATAGCTAGTTAAACTATGTTCTAATTCCCTTGCCCTGCAGCCCCCTGAAATACTTAATTTTGCCCTTTTGTTTTCATACCAAATGGACACTGAGCTAACATTAAAGGGAGTTATTTAAGCAGTGGTGCCAGAATACATGCCATGATTTTAACAGCCATTATTTTTTGAAAATTCAGTTTTTCATCACATTAACAGGGTTCACAAGAAAACAAAACCTAGTTCGTATGTAATAGGTATTTCCCATTACAGCTGCTGTCAGGGATATTGACACGCGAGCCGTTCTGGCCATAGGGCAACCACCTCAGGCCCCACAATTTGGGAGGCCCCATTACATCTGCTTCAACCACCCTATGGGCAGGCCTTGTGCAGGGATTTGCTTCACCTGCTCCCCACCCCACAACCCAACAGTCTGCTCCCCTATGCTGTACTGCACTGGGGAGCCTTTGCGGCAGCAGGAAGCAGAGCACCCTGGCCCCAGAGTGTTCTGTTTCTCACTGCTTCAGAGAAGTGAGTCGCAGCAGGGTGAGATGGCAGGGCGGTGCGGTGGGGTGGAGGAGATCTGCTTGCCAGGCTGCTCTTGCTCCTGCTGCCATGGTGAACGAGCAGAGCTGAGGTGGAAACGAGCGTAGTGTGGTGGAGCAGTATCAGGGCTTATGGGATGGAGTGGAGCAGGGCTCAGCTAGGGGTAGAACAGAGGTGGGGCGGAGCCTGCAGGGATGTTGCCCTGGGTCCTGCACCTGGAGCTCTGGAGGGCAGCGGGTTGCCCCAGTCCCTTTGTCTCCCTACAGACGGCTCTGTTGATCTGTGTAATTTATGGTCGAATACACAGAAACTTGCCACCCTGTTTTGTAATTTAATCCTCAAATCCTCTTGGTGTAGAACCCAAGTAACAACGCTGGGACTGGCATGTGGATGTGTGGAGGTCTTGAAGGATCGGGACTTAAGTCCAAATAAGTCAGCATTCCCTGTTCAGCAAATCACACGAGCACGTGTTCAACTTTGAACACGTGCTTAGTCATGTTTACTTTAATAAAACTTAAGCAGGTGCTTAAACATTTTGGTTTGCTGGAGCTTTAGTCAGCTGGGCTGAAATTAAAGCAAAACTGAGTTGTTAATATATTTAAAAAAATATTGAAACCAAGCAGATTCATTGGAAGACTTATCTTGCTGTTATAAAGGTAATACAATTTTTATTCCATAGTCAGCCTTTCCTTTTTATTGCTTATGAGAATCAGCACATTAGTTAGTTATCTCTGTTATGATATACCATCCTTTAACTTCTGACCTAGTGTTCTATTTCTTGTAAATAAGTATTATAATTAGTGGTTGAAAATCCATAGTGGAGGGTATAAAGCTTCTCATATTGGTTTACAAAATGTGAACCAATGTAAATTATCCGATTGTTGCAGGTTACTAATTGCCTTTCATTATTAGTCCTTAACTTCAAAAATGTTCTTATTTTTAATCCAGCGTGTGCAAGTATTTTTGTAGCACTGTTTAAAAAAAATCACTATTGTGGTAAAATTAACCACTTTCTGCACTGCAGAATGTATGTATTAAATTATTCTAGAGTATAATATAGACTGATATTGGTAAGCAAAAAAGTATGTTGGATTTAGGATTTTATTTTGAATCTGTCTGGTAATTAGAAAATGAACACTATCAAGTGTTTTTGTTCTATTTAGGTTTAATTTTTTAAGAAGCTAAATAAATCTAATTTGTTGTTATTCGTTTCCATAGACCTAGGCAGGATGTATACACACACACTGAAACAGTTTGACAGTTTGTTTCATGATAGGTGTTTTTGAAAAAAACAAAACAAAAAACCCTCAGCTCCTGGAGTCATGTGATATGCACGAAAATATCAACTTTATTTTAAAATAAAGCTTCTAGTACCTTGACTGCAGGGAAAA
Organism: Carettochelys insculpta; assembly: GCF_033958435.1. Taxonomy (NCBI): domain Eukaryota; kingdom Metazoa; phylum Chordata; order Testudines; family Carettochelyidae; genus Carettochelys; species Carettochelys insculpta. The sequence continues at coordinate 14,857,793 of NC_134139.1, forward strand.
AAAAAAGAAGCTTTTGAAAGTACCTCAAAGGCACCATGAAAGTTAAACAAAAAGCAGATGTGTGTGAGTAATATAAATAAGAAAATATTTAGCAATGTTCAGGCAAATAAGTGTGGGACCCTTCACCCCTAATTCTCCCAGCTTACCCTCCACAGACTGGAGTTTCTATTAAGATGGGTTCTGAGAGCAGCAGATGTTGGAAAATTTGTAGTAGCATAACCCATCTTGGACAGACAAAGGACTTATCTATATAGTGTGTTAGTACAAGCTTGAGGGGTGTATATTCTAATGCAGACCAGCATGCCATATATCAACTGGCTCATGTAGACCCTGCTGGTGGACAGTGAAAGTTCTATTGTTGCGTATTAATGTAGGGACATGAGACATTAACGTGTATACAAGACGTTTTAGTGTGCATTAGAATTTATCCCCCCTAATGTAGACTAATGCACTGTGCAGATAATTCCACATTCACGAAACTAGGCTTCATTGAGCAATCAGGGGAATTAGGTACCAGTAGTAGTAGTAGTAGTAGTAGGCATCCTTCAGTCTGCATAGACTATGGATCGTGCCCTTTATAGTTTCAACTGAGGACTTCATTTACAGTGTCGACCTCAGTGGATTTCTGAAATTCCCAAGGAATTTGGAAAATCTCTTTTTTTTTCCCCAAGGTCTGTAATGCCTATTGATGGTAGACTGACCCACTTAAGGGACTAACCCACTTGTGGGGGAAAGCTGTTTTATAATGTTTAATTGCACAATTTTCTGAATTTGAAACTTGATTTTTAATAACAAATTATTAATGGGACTGAGGGGTTGGTGGAAGATGCGTCTGTCTTTAGACGCTTGAACTAAATATTTTACTATAAATCAATATAATTATTGCAGTGCTAGTGCAAAAACCTATAATATATATTGTTAATATTATAAACCGGTGGTGAAGAGAGCATCTTCATATCTTCTATACAATGTCTGTTTTGTTCACTATATTGTCATTTTCAAAGAATGCCATACCGTAGACCCAGGCTGAGGTCTGTTCTATAAATCTTCACTGACCTGACAAGCTGAATGATCAGTATGATCCTGTAGCCAAAGTTGTGGATTTACAAAATATATAGTTTTTACTGTGGGCTGGTACAGCTGAGTCAATTCATGGAGGGAACGTCTCCTGACATTTGTCCTGATTAATTTGTTATTAAATGTAAGCTTGTAAACAATTTTAGTTTTGTCTATGGGTATTGTTACTTTTTGACTCATTTAATAAAAAAACAGCTGGAAATAAACCTCAGATCCTTTAGGAGAATGAATATACTTTGTCATGTTGAAATATAGCATAAAGGATTAGATTTAATTTCTTTTAAGGCTATTGGAAAGAGGTAGATGCCTTAAATATTTTAAAGGGAAATGGCTGTCACTTTTGTTTAAATATATTTGTGAACTGTATGAGAAAATGTGCTGAGCTCATATTTAATCAACCATTTATTGCTCTGCTCATGCTACTATTTAAGCTATGAATCCAGGACAGTTTCTGCATGTAAAAAGCAGTGGGTGGTTAATGAAAGCTTTGCTTACTTGGCCTCTAACAGACAGTTCCCTTTGAAGTGTATCTAATGTGGCAAGTGGTGACAAGGTACTGGTTATGACATCTCCCAAAATATAATCCAGCCAACAAGGGACTAATGAGTATGACACAGTGAAAATTGGAAGTATTCTTAAAAACACAATGAATATAATTCAGATAGAAGGTAATCAAAATGGCTTCTCTCTATGTGACATAGAAATTAGACCCCCCGAGTGGTTGTTACTAAGCTTGCGAGGTAATACAGAAAGGGGTTACCTGTGTCACGGTAAATTAGTGTCCTAGGGTGAAGTCCCCATTACTGTGACCTCTTGAGTTTTTTAATTATTTGAACTGTCATTGTTTATGGAAAAACTAGCTGGGAAAGTTAATTAGGTATGACATTAGTTGTGGTGGCTTGGTGTGTTGCTAGATTAATTGTAATTTTTCAATAAAATTAAACCTGAACATGTCTGCTCCACATATATTGTATCCACTAATGAGTTCTTTTTACTTGCGTCTCTACTATTTTGGATGGAACAGGTAAAGAAAAAGATTTGTTGTGGCAAAAGTGTCCTAACTTCTTTGCATAGTGGCAGTGAATTGGTACTATTTTAATAGAAATGAAGAAATGAAGCATTTTGATTTCTATATCAGCTTTGAAATGACAAATCAAGAATAATGAGAGCGTGCAAGATGAAAACCCAAGGCAAAATGCTGTCTGTAAATTGATATGGAATCTGTATGGAAGGAGGCTTTTGTCTGTCATGGGAACAAAATTATTGCTCTCCTTTTTCTTAACTGCAGAATTAGCCAGGTAAAAAGCATTTTGAGTGTATAATAAATATAGATACCCTTTTTGACAAAAGTAACTAAATATGACAGGAATTCACTCAACACAATAGGTTGACTGAGGTCCTTACTCACCACTTAACTTATGTAGGCATAGAGGTGACGCCTCATTAAAATGTTAATTCATTTTTTCTTGCCTTTTCCCTCTTGTTTGCATTTACTTTCTTTCTGCTTATAAACTTCACTTTGAAATATCTGCTTTTTTCCCCCTCCTCTTTGTTTTGTTTCAGAGGAATCTTCTCAGTTCTGTCAGGCATTCTACTGAGCCATAGGGGCAAAGCTTTGTAATACCCTGGCTTCCAAGAGAACGGTACTGGGAAAGAGATTCTGATTCGTAACAATCAATGGAGGCGGAACATACTTGGAAAACCCTTCTTCTTACTCTGGTTTTTCAAATGGGAAACTTTATTGTTTTCCACATAGCTTGGGAGGAAGAGGGACTAGAGACTGTGGATTTCTTTCTACAATGAATTTTGATTTTGTCCCGGCCTGCTGACAAGGGCAGGGCAGTTGCTCCAGGAGCATGCAGTTCAAAAGAGTTATTGCCGCTGATGCAGCAGCAGGCCTTTTAAATTACCACTGAAGTACCACATGGTGTTCTGTGGGGGAGGGGGCTCAGCATGGTCTGGGCGGCAGTGTGTCCCAGCCCTGCCTCTCCTGCTCAAGTTCCCACCTCTTCCTGGAGTGCAGAGGTAACCCCCTCCACCGTGTCTAGGGACCCAGCACGTTTCTCGGCTCCCTGATCATGCCATAAGCAATTTGTAAAATAAAGAGAACTCATAGATAATCAGTGAAAATGGTTGCTTAGGGATTGCAATGCTGAGTTTAGAAGATTGCATAGGTAAATAAGCATTGCTGTGGATAACCTACTACTAATACAGGTTATGCAAATCACCTAACAAGTGTAAAAGAGTGAAACCACTGAAAGAGAAATCATTAAAGTGGTTTGAGGGGTATGACTGTGAGGCAGCTCTGGGAAGTGGTGAGCTCAGTGCTCAAGGCCATACTGCTACTGCCTCTACCCTTCCTCCTCTTCCCCAATCACCTCTGGCTAATGCTGTTGTAAACTGCAGCCTCTTCTCCTGAGACAGCTTGCACTATTCAGGTGTTGAAGTTTCAGCTCTTGGCCCCATCTTGTGTGGTCAAGAGCAACTGTCAGTGATTTGGAGACAGGACTTCTGCCTGTAAGAACAACCCAGCCAGGGCTGGCATCAAGCAAAGACTTTCAAAGAAACAGTATTTTAACTACCATGTCAGTGAGCAAACCCATTCTGCAGTGTCATACTAGCCAAACAGTGTTTGTTTGTTTGTTTGTTAGCTGGCTCTGCTCAATAGGACGAGAAGCAATGGGCTTAAACTGCAGCATGGAAGACTTAGGTTGGACATTAAGGCCATGTCTACACTAGCCCCCTCCTCTTGGAAGTGGCATAGTAATGAGCAAGTTGGGAAGATTCTACTGAGGCGCTTCCATGAATATGCAGCACCTCATTAGCATAATGGAGGCTGCGCACAATTCAAAAGCACTTTTCGAATCGTGAGCCGACTGTGTAAATGGGGGCCTTTCGAAAGGATCCCTCCCCTGGACTTTGAAAGCCCCTTCTTCCTAAAACTAAGTAGTATGTAGTTTTCAGTGGTGCAGAGTTTCTCCTTATCGACCCTCAGCCAGACTCGCTAGTCATGGATGCTATTTGAAACAAAGCCAGATTGTTCCGTTCCACTCCACAGGACATGTTAACAAAAAGTGGGATATTATGTGCCGTAAAGTTTATTTGTCTGACACGCTGTTGCTGTGGGCAGCCAACTAAGTGGCCATGCTGGCCAATTATGACCACCAAATTAACCTAAACTTCAAGACTTGGTTCCAGCCTTGCCAGAACAACAACGCCTGGCCCTTGTCAGTGTTATCCACAAGGGCATATCATTGGCCCTCATGGCCCTACAGTCTGCAATGGACATTGAAGACACAGCAGCCCGGGTCATGGCATCTGCTATGGTTATGAGACTCACATCATGGCTTCAACCCTCGGGGGTCCTAAGGAATTACAACAGAAGGTGAAGGACCTCTCCTTCGGTAGGCAGAACTTGTTTGCCAAAAAGACTGATGAGGTTCTTCATTCCATGTAGGATTCCTGCATCATGCTTCAAACACTGGGCTTGTATATGCCTCCAGTCAAGCAGGCTCACTATTACCCCTACCAAAGGCCATGGGAACATCACCATCAGCAACATTTCAAGCCCTGCCAATGGCACAGGTCCCAGTGGTGCCAACCCAATAAACAACACCAGCAGCAGTCCTCGGTATCTCACTCTCAACAATCCAGACAACAGTTTTGAGGTTGTGGTCGAGAGTCTGAGAGGTCTTGCTGGTCCAAGCAACATGCAATCAAGCAGTTGCACATTTCCTCACTGTCTCCACTCCTTTTTCTGCTGCTGGGCCACCGCTACCTCAGACATGTGGGTCCTGGAACTAGTGGCCCTGGTGTACTCCTGTTTACCTCTACCCTGCCTACGCCCACCCCCCCACGCCATCCCTCTTCAGGGATGCTTCTCACAAGCAGCATCTTGAGGAAGAGGTTGAGTACCTCCTCTGTCTGGGAGTCATGAAGCTGGGCCCCATGGAGTTTCAGGGCAGGGGGTTCCACTCTATGTACTTCCTAATTCAGAAAATAATGTGTGGTAGAGACCCATCCTCAGCCTCAGGAGATTCAACAAATACATACGTTCTCTGTCAATGGTTCAATATGGTGACTCTTGCAACAATTATCCCAGCTTTTGACAGAAACGATTGGCTCTTAGATCTCAACCTACAAGATACCAACTGTCACATCTCCATCTACCCAGCACACGGTTGCTTTCTTCAGTCCACAGAAGGGCCCTGCCATTAACAATACCAGGTCCTCCCATTTGGGCTCTCCACCATGCCCAGGGTGTTTTCCAAGACTCTGGCAGTTGTAGCCGCCCACCTGCACTGACACGGGGTCATCACCTTCCCCTTTCTGGAGGATTGGCTTCTAAAGGGCCCATCATTCACCGAGACCCTTCATATGGTGTGAGTTACCATGGACCTCTTGTTATGCCTGGGCTTCACCATAAACTATGAAAAGTCCATGCTTCAGCCCACACAATCCCTAGAGTTTACTGGGGCTCACAGAAACACAACCACTGCGAGGGCCACACTTCTCCTGCAAAGGTTTCAGGTCCTGCACAATCTCATCCTGGTGGTACATCTGTCCCCCACCATCACAGTGCTGTCTGTCTCAAGCTACTGGGGCACAGTGGCCACTACCACATACGTGGTCAAAGTGGCCAGACCTCGCATGTGCTGTCTTCAGTCATGGCTGGCCATGTGCTATACACCAGCCAGGGATCCACTGTCCAAAACTGTGTCTGTCCTGCCACGCATTCTGGCCTCTCTCCAGTGGTGGACATGTCAGGGCAATGTTCTCACCAGGGTGACGTTCCACCAGCTGCTCCCATTGGTTAGCCTTACCACAGACGCCTCCTTTATGGGCTGAAGGGCTCATCTGGGCTCTCACACCGTTCAGGGCAAATGGTCCTTCTCTGAACAGGTGTTCTACATCAACCTACTGGAGCTTCAGATGGTCTGTTACTCTTGCAAGCACTTCCAGAGGCACCTGGTGAACAGGTTGGTCAGCATCCTTATGGATAACACCACCTGCATGTACTATATCAACCATCAGGGTGGGGCTCAGTCTCCATCTTTGAGCGCAGAGGCCATAAAATGGTGGGCCTAGTGTCTCTGGCATCCTGTCTCTCCTACTGCCACATACCTATCTGGGTTGCTAAATGTCATGGTAGATGCTCTCAGTTATTTGTTCAGTGACCACCTTGAGTGGGAAATCACTACGACAGTTTCAATTACATGTTTAGATTTTGGGTCCAACCACACGGTGGCTTGTTTGCCACCTGAGTCAATAGGAAGTGTCACCAGTATTGCTGCACAGCAAGTGTGGGGAGACAGTCCCTCAGGAATGCCTTCTCCATCAAGTGGGACATGCCTCTTCTCTACGTGTTTCCTCCCCTTCCCCTGATTCATAAGCCTCTGGTCAAAGTCAGAGTGTAGTGGGCCTGCTCCATTTTGATAGCCCCAGCGTGGCTGAGACAAACATGGTATCCTTACCTTTAGCAGATGTCAGTAGTGGCCCCTTATCCCTTTCCTCCTTGTCATGGCCTTCTGTCTCATGACTTTGGCCACACTCTTCACCCCAAACTGATCAAGCTGTGTCTCCACATGTGGCTCCTTCGTGGTTCCAGAATGCAGAAATCACATGCTCTGAAGGAGTAAAAAGGGATCTCAGTAACAGCAGATGGGAGTCCATGTGTAAGTCCTATCTCTACAAGTGGAAATGCTTCTTTCACTGACTAGGTGCCAACTATTCTATGCCTCCTCATACTGCCCCTCTCCCTATTTTTCTTGACTACCTGCTGTACCTGCACAAGTCAGCCTTGGCCCTCAGCACTGTCTGGGTGCATGCAGTGGCATTGGCAGCATTCCACCAGGTGAATGGTGGAATCTCCTCCCTCGCCCATCATATCACAAACATTTTTGAATGAGCCTGCAAAACACTTTCCCATCAGTATGCCCTGCGGTCCCTATGTGGGCCCCTTAACCATGTCCTTAAGTGTCTCACAAAACCACCATTTGAACCCCTGTTGATATTTTCCTGGCTTCATCTGTCAATGAATGTCTTGTTCTTAGTTGCCATCACATCAGCCAAGAGATTCAGGGAGCTTGTCACCCTCATGGCCGAACCTCCTGATATTGTGTTTACCAAGGACAGGGTCACCCTTCTCCCTCATCCCAAGTTTCTTCCTAAGATTCCCTCTCCATTTCACGTTAACAAACCTATTCACTTATGTGTATTCTTCCTGAAGCCCCACTCTGATCCTACGCAGGTGGCGTAGCACACACTGGACATCTGTTGGGCATTGTCTTTTTACATTGACCACACAAGACCTTGGTGTAAATCCCTGAGGCTTTTTATGTCCTTTGCAGAATGGTCCAAAGGCATGCCTGTGTCATCCCAGTGGCTGTCTGAGTGGATCTCCACTTGCATTCACACTTGTTATGTACTTCATCAATGGGAACACCCAGGTGCAGTCACCGCCCACTCCATCCAGGCTGTGTCCTCCACTACTGCCTTTCTCAAGAACATACCCCTTACGGACATATGCAAGGTGGCCATGTGGTCTTCCAGCTACACATTTGCATAGCACTATGCTGTCTCATCTTCCATTGCTTCCTCTGTCCAAATGGGACATGCAGTGCTATCTACTGTGGTAGTTACCGAGCTCCAAACCCAGGTCCAAATTGTGACTGCTGCTCTGTAGTCACCCAGAGTGGAGTACCCACAGGGACATTACTCAAAGAAGAAGAGGAGGTTACTCACCTTGTGCAGTAATGATGGTTCTTCAAGATGTGTGTCCCTGTGGGTGCTCCACTTCCCTCCCCTCCCCCCCGGCCTTGGAGCCTCCTGCTCTATTTGCTAGGGTAGAGGGGGAATGGAGGGACCCCTGCTGTGTGCACACCAGATAGCACATGGAAGTGATATTGCACATGGGTGGCACAGGAAACCACAGCTATAGAAGAATCTCCAAGCGCCGGTGCGGGGACGCACCAACATCCAGAGTGGAGCACCCAGAGGGGGACACACCTCAAAGAACCATCCTTACTGCACAAGGTGAGTAACTTCTTCTTGCAAATCTCCTGCATCCTATGGCAGCCATACTGCGTAATACAAAATATCTCTCCTCATGCACTAACCAAATCCATTTTGAAAGAAAAAGAGCTTGTACATATGAGTATTTTAATGTATGTGTGTATAAATCACATTTTATTTAGTGAGGCTTACTGTATTTGTGAAAAGTCAGTGTGTCTCAGAAACATTCAGCTCTTTGATAGCTCTCTTTCATCTTCATTTTCACTTGTAAGTAAATTCCAATCTTTGGCAATTAGTTTCCTTCTACATTAGGAAAAGAGTTGACAGATCTGACAAAATGTGTTGAATCAGCATCAGAAATCTACAGCAAACAAACTTAGCACCTTATAATAATCCTACATGTTCTTCAAAACAGCAGAAATTAGTGGAGAGCAGAAGAAATAGGCTCAAACCCAAACCACAGGATTAATTTCTTTTTTCCCAGATTTGTTCTAGATTACATTTTATGGCTTACTATCTCCTCTAGAATGAAAGTGCCTGCTTAACATAAAAACTGTTAAAGAAAAATGTATAATTCTAAGAAATAGAACTCAAATGCCATTTCTACTTTGTTCAGAAGGGTTAAAAGAATTGTTAGAATGCTTTGTAGAAAATAAATATAACAGCAACGAAGCATAATAAAATTTGGAAACACCATGATACAGCTGTGATATTAAATATATAAATGCCTAAACCGTATACTCATGTGTCTTGATGTTAATATTATTGAACTTTCATTGCATGTTTGGTTTTGTTTGAGTTTGCATTGTGCTTAGAAGAATTAATAAAGGGGGAAAAAACATGCACTATTTGAACAGAAGTGACTCACTCCTTTGCTAGTTCAGGGCTGCCTGATCCCATTGTAGTCAATGGGAGTTTTGCCATTTGACTTAAGGAGAACTACGATCTGAGAGAAGCCTTAGGGGAGGTCTGCTGTACAGGGAAAGGCTGAATTAAGGTACCCAGTTCCAGCTATGGTTAATTACATAGCTAGAGATGATGTACCTTAAACTGGGCTTCCACACCTGCACTACCATTGACTTCATATTAGGGGGTAGGAGTACCACGGTTGATGGGGGCACCCTTGTACTGTCCTTCAAACAGGCACGTATTTTGATGCTGGAAAAACTGTGATAAAACTATGTAGAAAACATAGATTTAGGAAATTCAGATTTGGGACTAGATTTTTGTTCTAATGTCTAATACATTGGAATTCAAAATCAATGACTCCACATGCATGTGTTTGTGTGTGTGTGTATAAAAGGTTATAATAGTACTCAGGGATGTGATATGAGTTCTTGAGGCACTTGCGTGCGAGACATAACAAAAAGAGAAACAAATACCTTAAACAATTGTTTCTTGATTATTATAGTGTATTTAATAACAAAGAAATTAGAATTGTTTCATCCACATGCATTTGGTATTTAAAAGGGTTCTGATATACTTTTAGCATTAAGTTTCTTTTTATTAAAAAAATCCAATTTTCCACAGTTGCATAATTGATGCAAATTGGTGAGGTTAAGAGTTGTCCCATTTGTGTGAAGTGGCCTTCCAGGATGAAATTACATTTTATTCACTTCCAAGCACAGTGCTCATTTGGGAGTAAATTAATAAGGGCTGAGCTGATATCTGCTGCTGTACTGCAGTCATGGTACACTGGGGATCTGCATGCAAAACACTTCAGTGCATCAAAAACTACATAAAATGACTCTGCTCATTGGTTCTTGAAATGTTCCGTGGTACTTTAAGTAAGTGACTAATTCCATGTTTAAAAAAAAAAAGCACTGAACATTCTTGAAATGACTTCACACACTGGATGCTTTTCCACAGGGAATGCAGTAGTTAAAGAACTACTCCTGCTCATTTAAGAGTTATTTCCCATGAGCCAAAGAGATGGTCTCAGTGTATTTTGCTCCACGTGCTGTACTGGGCTTTGTGCTTAGTGTGATTCTGATTAGGATAGGTGAATCTAGTGTAAATCAAGCATGATTAAATGACTCTGGATGGGGACTCCCCCGTCAACATTTTTCATGGAAAGGGCATATTTGGAAGGATCACAGCGGGAATGCAATATGGATCACCTCTTGGCTTCAAGCACGCTGCGAGTTAGATGTTTGTTTGTGTCCCTGTGAAGGGAAGTCAAACATTTATGTAGCAAAGAAAATGACATTAAGAATCTCAGCCAGTGCTCTTACTGTTGAACCTTCAGGTAAGGCAGCAGAGAACTCTGTGTGAGGCTATGACTACAATAGAAGGTTTTGTCGACAAAACCCAGGGAGTGTCCAGATTACCAAGCATCCAGATTAAAGCCATACCTCACTCCCTATGAGGGACACCTTTGTTGACAGAGCTCTATCGACAAAAGGTGGGTCTGGACATTTGGGGGTGGGGTTCTGTCGACAGAAAAGACCTCCAGGGTGCCTTGCAGGTGCCCCAGGGGACACCCTGTCCACAGCAATCAGAGCTCTGTGGTCCCTGCCTCCCTCCCTTCTTAAAGCCTGTGGCAGAAGCTGAGAGCATGGAGGCAGCAGAGGAACCATTTGCGGTCCCCATGCCTTTGCAGCCACTCCTTTTGTCTGAGCCTTCACAGATGGCAGCCAGCCAGCCAGCCACTCTGAGACCACAGTGCCACCCCCTAGAGAGTGACAGAGCTAGTGGAGTGCTGGGTGTGGGATGACAGGGAGTGGTGGTCGCAGGCCTGGGATCACTCATGTCTGTCTTTGATGCTGCTACTGGTGCCTGATAGGAGTTGATGGCCCAGCCATCTGTGGCTGCCGCTGCCACCTCTACCCCCTCTGTCACCCCCATTGGCCATCCTGAAGAGCATCCTAGACCTCCTGCAATGGCCTCCCCTGCTCCCCAGGCCTCCCTTGCCCACCCAGACCTCACCATAGCCCCACTGCCTCCATACTCCCCGTTTCTGGCTCCAACCTGCCCCAATGGGGGGCACCAAACATGCAGCATGAGGGGATCCCAAGGCTGACACTGCTGAGGGTCCCACCACTTGGGTTTGTGGCCCACCACCCCTCCATGTTTTGAGGCCACCCCCCATCCAAGTTCTGATGTACCCCACCCCTGTCCCAACCCTCCTCTTCACTGTACATAGTCAATGGTTTTGCATTTAATTTTATTGTGGATAGTTTGTTATCACAGCGTTTCTTTTCCACACATTTTATTTAGTTCAGTGAACTAGTTCTTTATTCACCACACCTGTATCCATGTTTATTGGGCAGGGGTTGGGGAAGTGGGGAGGGGGCAAAGGGTGGGGTTGTGGTGGGGATGGGGCAGGGCTATGGGCTTCAGGCCCTGCCGGGGTTTGGGGCCCTGGAGAGGATTATTGGGGAGCCATGGTAGAAGCTCTCTGTTGGGGCCTCACAGATCTGCACCCCATCCCGATGGGCCTGGTGAATCAGAGCTGCACCAGCTGCTCAGACTCATGGGTGGTGTCCAGCTCCCGCCCTGGGAGGAAGGACTTCCCATTCCCCTCTGCCATTTTGTGTTGGGCTCAACATGGACACAACTTGGGGGACGTTGTGCTCCCCCACATCCAGGCAGGTGAGTAGCCATTCGACCTGCATCCTGGGCCAATTGAGGCAGGCATTGATGAGTTCCTGGCTGGGGTTCAGCTGGCCAGTATAAGGCTTCATGAGCCAGGCCATGAGTGGGGAGGCCATGTCCCTCATGATGCACAGTGGCATCTGCATGCCCTCGACTGCCAGCTCACAGTGGGGGATGAATTTGCCCACCTCCATCTTCCAGCACAGGCCAAAGTTGCAGAACACATGGGCATTGTGTTCCCGGCCCGACTACCCAAGAGATGCAAAATAGAGAAAATCAAAGGGAAACCCAAGGACTTGGAGAGAACAAAACAGGATAGTTAACAATGAAGGATCAAAAATGTATCAGTCTGTTCTTAGTGTCCCTTTATAATTTCTGTTCTGAATATTGGGAGGGAGGTTCCCAAAGTTTACAAATTGTCCCCACATGATTTGTCATTGGACACATGAAGTACGTTATGTTTCCCCAGTGGATCGAAGAAGAGAGAGACAATTTGAGAACAATTGGTTTTAAAGGAGAAACATTGGAAGCCTTTCTGGGTAAGGCCAGGGAGATTTATGAGTAATGGTGTACAATTTTCAGTCTAACTCATGTGGCAGAGTTGGGGTAGTTCAGCCTCTTTCTGGGGCTGTTAAAATGTCTTGCTGCATACAGGTTTCTTTTTTTAAGCTGCAGGTAGCCCATAAGGTCAGGCACTGACTTTTGAATGTAACCTTTTCATCATTCTTGACACAATGGAGATAAGGAAAACATGCTGTCAGACAGTTCACTGTGAGTGGTGTGTGAAGGGAAATGTCTTTCGTCTTGGTCCCATTCCTTCAGCTGCAGCACATCTGTGTTGCCTGCTGGGTATAACCAGCCTTTGGGAGGCTGTCATTTGCTCTGAGCCACAAAGAAGCCAGCGGGGAAATGAGAGAGACCTCAGAACCAGGGTAGTGATGACCTGTTCAAAAAGGAAAAAATAGTGACGAGAAACATAATAGATATGAATAAACCTGTAGCAGAGTGTTTCCCAAATGGTGTTCCACAGAACCCCGGGATTCTGTGAAGTGAAAATAAGGGTTCTGTGAGAAAATTCCATTACAATAACATTTTATTATTTAAAAATAATAATTAATACTTAAGTGTTTATGAATTTTATTAAACACAATTTTCATTTGTGTTTGCCATGGTAAGTGTCCCCATGTAATGCCAGCTTAGCCAGAGAGTGGGGACACAGAGTCAGTGAGTGGTGTGATTGCCACCATAAATCCCGGTACTCACTCTCAGGGAGCATGGATCAGGTGGGTGACTGAATTTTTTGTACACATTAAATGTGATTTTTGTTTTGAAATATGTGCAATTAAACTAAGTCTTGATCTCATGACCTTGTTTAGCATTTGTTTACTATTATCTTTACTGATTTGTGGTCTATTTTTCAGCTCCCTATATGACTGTTATTAGGGGTTCCACAAAATTCTTTCACGTTTAAAAGGGTTTGTGACCAAATAAAATTGGGAACCACTGCTATAGAATACTATAGAGAGGACATAATAATATTAAAGTTAAGTACCACTGCAGTATCTGTTGCCACAAGCTGACACATGGCTGCCAGCCACGTTAACCAAGAAAGATCTTAGTTTTTTGTTTCATATGCAAAGGTGCAAAATACTTGCAAAAGCCGTCTTGCAACTGACTGACTTTCATGGGCTTCACTGACAGGATCTGAGTAATAAAGCTTTATGTTTCTCTGCTGAAATAGCTAAAACCTCCTCTTATAATAGCTAGGATGCTGTAACATGCAAGCAAAAATATGTAGTGTCATTATCAATTATTTGCTAGTAATCAACCTCTTCATTTCATGCTATAGGAACAAGCTTACTTTTCAGTTACTGTAATATACTGCATTCTTTAAATTAGATGCTGCATAAACACCAGATAAACAGCACTCTCTTATATTATTTTGGAAAATGAATAGAATGTGTGTTCTATTCATTCATTGATTGGAGGAAGTACAGTGTGTCTGGGATTATTACTCACTTTCATATAGAGTAGATCTAAGTAAATGTCCATTCCCTAACATTACATTTGCTGCATCTTGAGTCATATGAGGCCGTTCATCTATTTGACATGCCTTCAGTGGAGAATTGCTTATCCATGCCTGATCCATCCCAGTTTCAGCTTCCAAAGGAAACTAGCATAGGTCAAATGTTGGCAAGATGGATTGAAAAGCATTTTCAGCCGATGGAAATGCTTTGGGTAACTGAGTGGGGGAGTTTGAAATCCAATCTATTCTCAGTGGAAAAGCAGCAAACAGCCAGCCTATGTGTCAACATGAATGAACTATTCCAGCATCTAAGAAGCTGATGCACACCCGGTTTTTAAACACCAGAGACTAAGGATCAGCAGCTATTTTTGTGTGTGTGTGGCACAAGTACAAAACTTTATTTTCGTTTATTTGTCTATCGATTTTGACATAAGGAACTTCCGGCATGCAACGCCTTTAATGAGGTCACCAAACCATGAGTGTCTAGATTTTGCTGCTTTCCCTTTTTCTGTTGTGGTTTTGCTCTATTTTCCCTCTCTCCATTACTTATTTATTTATTGTGAGCACTCACCCTTCTTTTCTAATCTTTTTGTTTACCTTTCCCCCCTCCCCCTTCAATTCTTTTTTCTCACTCTTTTCTGTTTTCTGGTTCGCAATTAACCTCTTGTGCCTTCTTGTCATAATACTTTCTTATAACTAGTATTTGCATTTTGATGAGTTTCATTTCTATTACCTGTTCCCATGCGCACATTGTGTTCTTCATAGCAAGTGAGCAAAATATATTAAATTTATTAGGGTATGTATTGAGACCCTCTAATCTTCCCCTCCCACTTGAACATTTCTTCTTGATTTCCTCTGTTCTTTTCTTTACCCCCATTTTTGCCTACCCTGGGAAGGGCCCTATTGCCTTGAAACCAAAGACTTGTGGAGGTGTTTTTATATAACCAGACAACAGTGATGGCGAGACTGGTACTGGTTTTCATTGGACTACGTACAGCGGCACTGAGCTTCCCCATTTTCTTTCCTTATAACTCTTGTCCCCTTTTCTTCCTCCATTATTGTTCTCTGGACCTTCTTCTCAGTCACCCTCTGGCAAGTTGTGAGCTGAACTGATTGTCCATAGCAGGAGTCTCCTGGCCAGCCCCTAGCCTCCTCCTCATCACTATGGAACTTAGAAACTATGGCTCGCTAGCTAGCTGTAGCAATTATGCCTCTGAGTTTCAGCAGGAATCTTTTGCCTTCTTTCTCTGATGAGCCTCACTGAAAGCTCCAATATGAAACTGAAGATACACCAAGAAGTGGAGTGTGAGTGAGAAGAACAGGAAGAACACCCCATTACTGAACTACTGGGAGACGGTCTTTGCTGTAAGCACAGCGTCACTAGCTATATGCTATTACTCAGTCCCCACTTACATAGCCAAGACTGAAATAACCTAGGACCAGAACTGGCTGAAACTCAGAATTTACATTTCTTGGGCAGTTTAGGCGTTTTGAAATTTGCGTTCATTCTGAATTGGAGTGGAAACAAGTGCTTTCAAATTTCCTGCAAACTGGAGAGTCTGGAAAAAATCAATTTTGAAAAACTTTTGTTCTGAAAAATCAAAATGCCATTTCAGACAATCGTGCATTCAGTGTCAGGTTGCACTACATCACAAATGGGACATGGTGATCTAGAAAAAATGCTTCAGTCAGTACTCAAAATATTTTTTAAAAATATGGGATTATATCACATTTTATGTTATATTGCATTATAGTATATACTTAGTAAGTGTACCTAATTTGTAAAATAAGAAGATGAAATAAGCCTGCACCATAAAATTTCATAATTTTACAAAACAGTTATTTCATTTCAAATTTTTTTTAAATCTATGTGATTTTTTTGTTGAAATGTATACATTATTCAAACATTTTGATTTTACCCATTAGAGCATATTTCACCAAAAATTGTTTTGCCCATTTTTGGACCAACTCTAGTCTCAGACTCCGTGTAACGCTGAAACTGTCATCAGCTACATATCCCATATGCATATACACTCATCCCTCATTAAATGAGTACTTTACTTACAAGTACTAGCTTAATGAGGGACCCATACACTTACCTTTGTTCACCAGACCAGTAAACTCCCCCCAGTAATATGACCCCTTACCTCCCCAACCCCTGCAGCTCCAACCCCCTGTAGTCTGACCCCCCCCCCCCGCCAGCCTTGTAGCCCCAAACCGTGGCAGCCTGTCCCCCGCCAACCCCAAACCACCACAGCCTGGCAGCCCCAACCTACCACAGCCTGACACAAACCGCCAGCCCACACACCCAAGCTGCAGCAGCCTGAATGCCCCCACCACCCAACCCATGGACCCAAACCACCACAGCCTTAATGTCCCCCGTCTGCCCCCAGGACCCAACCCACTACCAGGTTTTAACTCTCCCTCCCGCTCATGGCCTCAAACTGCCCCCAGCCTTCAACCCTCCCTAACCCCCACCCCCAAACCCAAAGTTCACTTACCTTTCAAAAGCAGCGGCACATGCTGCCACTCCTTCACTGAGTTAGGAGCACTAGGAACCAATCGGTGACTTTTACATGTATTTTAGTGATAATTTAGTGTCTCTCTTACAAGTTTTCTCCTGTGAGCAGAAAGTTGGGAACCAATTGTGCTCATATGGCGAGGGATGAGAGTACAATCTGCCTGTTCTCTTCCTCCTTTCCCCTGCTGCTCCTTATACAATCATAAAAGTAAAATGATACGTTGAATATTGTCTATATCCTTATGTTCCCTCTTTCAACATTATGGGATTTCTATGTCACTGTTTACTGTTCATGCACACAACTAGCTTGGAACCCATTCAAATTCATCCAATGGGGGGTGTGTGTGTGTGTGTGTTTGTGGGAATACTTACAGCCCACTTTATGAACCTTATTTAAGCTTACCTTCGAATTATCTTTTTAGCAGCCGCTAGCATATTAGCAAAGACATTATAATCTACTTTGAAACAGCTGTTCTCTTGTCTGGTTTGCTTAAACATACTCTACCAGTGCCCACTGATAAGTGCAACTAAATGGAGTTTCTACCTAACATTGTTATTGTACACCAGTCAGTTTGCCCTTATAGTATATGGAGTATCTTCGTACTTTGCATTTGCCTGAGCAAATAAAATGAATGACTGCTTAGTTCAACGTTTGCAGAGAGTTAGAATACACATTCCCCCAAAGTTAAGTATCATTGCGTCTTTATATGAGAACTGACCTTCAGAGACAGTAAACATACTGTTTGGCAGCCACTTAATTACAGACTTTGTCTTCCAAAAACATTCATGACAACTCCTGGATAATTGAGATGTCCTTGCAAGTAAAAAAAAAAGTTCTTGAGTTATGTTATCATAATATTACAAAGTAGGTGTCAGATGCCAAGGCCACGTAATAGTTGCTAGAGCTGTGTACTAGTATTGATAGCTTGGCTAAATTATTTTCTTCTGCAGACTATTAAAATGAAAGATGGTGTTAACTGAGATATGTAGCAGTATGTTTTATATGTTTTCAGGAAAATAAAAAGGACTTAGGATTCTTCTCTTTGGGCCCATTTCTTACCAAAAGCGCAGGCATAAAATTAGTGTCTTATTTTATATGGCTTATATGGTTCAGTTCATGGTGATAAATTGCTAAGTATTTACAAGTAGAAATAAGGCCATGCCTTTCAATACATCAGAATCTTTAATATTCGTGATTTCAGCCAGCACTTTGCAGAAGAGGCGTCAGGACAGAATGTACCTCTGAGAAACCTTGTTTCTAGATGTTGAACAGTGTCACAATTTAAGTATCTCACTGAGATTCTAATGAGTTTTACTGTAATTGACTATCCTCCAGCTTTGCTTAGTTGATTTATTCCACATGTTTATTTTATTAAGATTCAGGGAGTGGGAGAGTAAATTATTCATCCAGTGAACAGCGATTTCCCTCTCTGAAATCTTAGTCGGACCTGTACCTTCTTACTGTACAGAGAATAAGGAAAGAGCATTATGGGTTGAAACATTGACCCCAATGTGCTTTTGGATTGTTCCATACGATATAGCAAACCTAAGTCCAGAGCAGTATATCCATTTTCAGAAGGGAGTCCCAGGAGAAATGGACATTTTCAGCAAAATGCCCCATTCATACAGTTTTCCTTCTTTTTTTGAAACTACTTAAATGACTGTTTTTTCAGGTGCACAAGTTGTAACACAAAGAGATATAATAATTTGCTCACAGTAGCTTGCTCATCATGTGAACTAGTGTGTGTATTTAATGATCCCAATTGAGAAGTGTCTGCAGAGTGGCATGGGCCAATGTGTGTACACCCTGATTTTATGAAAATCCATAGCTAGTGCTTTTTTCTAGAAAAAAAGTTGCTGGAACTCAAGTCCTGCTGGCAGCGCCAGATGCAGGATCCCAGGGCAGGTAGGGTGGAGGGGTAAGGTGCCAGAAATCCATTCCAGTGCATTCCACCAGAAAAAAATACCCTGTCCATAGCGCTAGTAATTTTTAATTGTTAAATTACTAGTGAGACCATTTTGTTTTCTTAAACAAATAAGAAACATTTAAAGTTTATAAAATGCCATTTAGCCAAAGTTACATGGATAATGATGAGTCAAAGGTGGAAACTGATCAGAGAGAGTTTAGGTGATCAAACCTAGCATTTCCAAACCCTAAGTCCATGTATTAGGAATACACATGTGGAGTATGAAATAATTTGGTAAAAATTAAGCACTCCCAAAAATATTTTGGCATCTGAAGCAAAATGAGAATTCAGTATATGTTCCATAGAATCATTATGGATAACAATTCATTCCTCTAATATGAATATGGCATTAGGAATATACTACCGACCACCTAACCAGGACAGTGCTAGTGATGCTGAAATGTTAAGGGAGATTAGAGAGGCTATCAAAATAAAAAACACAGTAATAATAGGAGATTTCAATTATCCCCATATTGATTGGGTGCATGTCACCTCAGGACGGGATTCAGAGATTAAATTTCTTGATGCCTTAAATGACTGCTTCTTGGAGCAGCTAGTACAGGAACCCACAAGGGGAGAGTCAATTCTCGATCTAGTCCTGACTGGAACGCAGGATCTGGTCCAAGAGGTAACTGTTACTGGACCACTTGGAAATAGTGACCACAATATAATAACTTTTAATATTCCTGTGTTGGGAAGAACACCGCAGCGGTCAAACACTCTGGCATTTAATTTCAAAAAGGGGAATTACACTAAAATGAGGAAGCTAGTTAAACAGAAACTAAAAGGTAGAGTAACTAAACTAAAATCCCTGGAAGCTGCATGGAAACTGTTTAAAGACACCACACTGGAGGCCCAACTTAAATGTATACCCCAAATAAAAAAACACAGTAAGAGACCTAACAAAGAACCACCATGGCTTAACAGCCATGTTAAAAAGGCAGTGAGAGAGAAAAGGGCAGCTTTTAAAAAGTGGAAGTCAAATCCTAGTGAGGAAAATAGAAAGGAACACAAACACTCCCAAATTAAGTGTCATAATGTAGTAAGAAAAGCCAAAAAAGATTTTGAGGAACAGCTAGCCAAAAATTAAAAAAATGATAGTGAAATGTTTTTTAAATACATTAGAAGCAGGAAGTCCTCTAAAAAAGCAGTGGGGCCCTTGGACAATAAAGATATAAAAGGAGCGATCAAGGAAGACAGTGACATTGCGGAGCGATTAAATGATTTCTTTGCTTCAGTCTTCACGGCTGAGGATGTTACAGAGGTTCCTAAATCTGAGCCAGCCTTTTTAGGTGACAAATCTGAGGAACTCTCCCAGATTGAAGTGACATTAGAGGAGGTTTTGGAGTTAATTGATAAGCTGAATAGTAACAAGTCTCCAGGACCAGACGGTATTCACCCAAGGGTTCTGAAAGAACTCAGATGTGAAATTGCGGAGTTATTAACAGTGGTTTGTAACCTATCCTTTAAATCCGCTTCAGTACCCAATGACTGGAAGACGGCCAATATAACACCAATATTTAAAAAAGGCTCTAGAGGAGACCCTGGCAATTATAGACTGATAAGTCTAACATCAGCACCAGGCAAATTAGTAGAAACAATAGTAAAGAATAAAACTTCAAGGCACGTAGAAGAGCACAAGTTGTTGGGCAAAAGTCAGCATGGTTTCTGCAGAGGGAAGTCATGTCTAACTAATCTATTAGAATTCTTTGAAGGAGTTAATAAACATGCGGACAAGGGGCACCCAGTGGACATAATATACCTAGATTTCCAGAAAGCCTTTGACACGGTCCCACACCAAAGGCTTTTATGTAAATTAGGCGGTCATGGGATAGGAGGAAAGATCCTTTCATGGATCGGGAATTGGTTAAAAGACAGAAAACAAAGGGTTGGAATAAATGGTAAATTTTCACAATGGAGGGGGGTAACTAGTGGTGTTCCCCAGGGGTCAGTCCTGGGACCGATCCTGTTCAACTTGTTCATCAATGATCTAGAAAATGAGGTAAGCAGTGAGGTGGCAAAGTTTGCAGGTGACACCAAGTTGTTCAGGACAGTCAAAACCAAAAGGGATTGTGAAGAACTACAAAAAGATCTCAGCAAACTGAGTGATTGGGCAGCAAAATGGCAAATGAAATTTAATGTGGGTAAGTGTAAGGTCATGCACATTGGAAAAAATATCCCAAATTACACGTACAACATGATGGGGTCAAATTTAGCTACGACAGATCGGGAAAGGGATCTTGGAGTTATAATGGATAGTTCTCTGAAGACATCCACGCAGTGTGCAGCGGCAGTTAGTAAAGCAAATAGGATGTTAGGAATTATTAAAAAAGGGATCGATAATAAGACAAAAGATATCATACTTCCCCTATATAAAACTATGGTACGCCCACATCTTGAGTACTGCATGCAGATGTGGTCTCCTCACCTCAAAAAAGATATATTGGCATTAGACAAGGTTCAGAAAAGGGCGACTAAGATGATTAGGGGTTTGGAACGGGTCCCATAAGGGGAGAGGCTAGAGAGACTGGGACTCTTCAGTCTGGAAAAGAGGCGATTGAGGGGCGATATGATAGAGGTATATAAAATCATAAATGGTGTGGAGCAAGTGAATATAGAAAAATTATTTACCTTTTCCTATAATACAAGAACTAGGGGACACCAAATGAAATTGATGGGTAGTAGGTTCAAAACTAACAAAAGGAAATTTTTCTTCACACAGCGCACAGTCAACCTGTGGAACTCCTTGCCGGAGGAGGCTGTGAAGGCCAGGACTCTATTAAGGTTTAAAAAAGAGCTGGATAAATTTTTGCAGGTTAGGTCCATAAATGGCTATTAGCCAGGGGTAGAGTATGGTGCCCTAGCCTTCATAACAAGGGCAGGAGATGGATGGCAGGAGATAAATCACTTGATCATTGTCTTCTGTTCTCCTTCTCTGGGGCACCTGGCATTGGCCACTGTCGGCAGACGGGATACTGGGCTGGATGGACCTTTGGTCTGACCCAGTATGGCCATTCTTATGTTGATTTTCTCTGATACAAGCATGTCACCCAAGTGTGATATAGTATGGTTGAAATGCTGATGCATGATTTGATTGATACTACAAACATTTTTAAAAGATGGAAGTTATTTTTTAAAGAACACATTAGAACAGTCCCCATAAACTGAGCTGAAAGAAAATAGTGACCCCTCACCACTCCCCCCCGCACACGCTGCAATCCAAAGCTCTTCAAACCACACACCATTCAAGGCTAACATACAAAATTTGATGTTTGCATTCCTCATTTAAACAGCACTGCAGTTCCATCTTGCCACTAAATGTAAGAAAGGTCATTAAGAATGTGTCCAGAATGTTGCATGTTTGTGTGAGAGAAACAGAGGGACAGAGATTGAGAAGTAAGAGAACAGTATATCGTTAAAATTCTTAAGTGGCTTAGGAAGTCAGGGTATTTCTACTCTGCAGTGTAACCCTGGGGTTAGTAGAACCTGAGCTAATAGATCCTGGGTTAGTTAGCCAACGGCTTGAGTATCTGCCATTTGTAACCCTGGGTTAGGAATTTTTGAACCCTGCATCCTGACCTGGAGCTCCACCATCTAAACTGCATTATGCAAGCCTAAGTCCAACCAACCTATGCTAAGTATCAGAGAGGTAGCTGTGTTAGTTTGTAGCTTCGAGAATAACAAGAAGTGCTGTGGCACCTTATAGACTAACAGATATTCGGGAGCATAAGCTTTCGTGGGCAAAGACCCACTTCATCAGATGCATTAGTGGGGGGTTGGTTTCAGAGGCGTATTTAAAGAGTGGGGTCCCAGTAAAAGGGAGGGCCAGAGCTGACAAGGTTTATTCAGCAAGGTGGAAATGGCCCAGTATCAACAGTACTTATCAAAGAGGAAGAAACAAGTCAGATCAAACAGGGAGATGTCAGCCTTTGTCAGAGTCTAATGGGGAGATTATTAGCACCCAGAGCAGAGAAACTGCCTGTGTAAGCTGCAAGCCACTCCCAGTCTCTGTTTAATACATGGTTAATGGAGTCAAATTTGCAAATAAATTTCTGTCTCCATTTGATTTTTGAAATTGTTTTGTTTCAGGACTGTCACCCTTAAATCTGCCACGGAGTGTCAGGGAGATTGAAGTGTTCCCCCGCAGGCTTCTGTACATTATCATTCCTGTTGTCTGATTTATGTCCATTTATTCTTTTACAGAGAGACTGTCCAGTTTGGCCAATGTAAATTGCAGTGGGGCATTGCTGGCACATGATGGCGTATATTATACTAGTAGATGTGCAGGTAAAGGAGCCCTTGATGGTATAGTTGGTGTTAGGTCCTGTGATGATGTCACTGGTGTAGATATGTGAGCAGAGTTGGCAGCAAGGACTGTTGCAGGAGCTGGTTCCAGGCCTAAAGTCACTCGTTTGTGATTTATAGTGGCTAGTGAGGATTTGTTTAAGGTTGGCAGGCTGTCAATAGGCGAGGACAGGCCTGCCTGCCAAGGTCTGTGAGAGTGAGAGATCATTGTTCAGGATAGGTTGCAGATCACTGATGATGCGCTGGAGAGGCCTTAGGTGGGGGCTGTATGTGATGGTCAGTGGTGTTCTCTTGTTTTCCTTGCAAGGCCTGTCTTGTAGCTGGTGGCTTCTGGGTACCCATCTGGCTCTATCAATCTGTTTCCTCACTTCCTTAGGTGGGTATTGTAGTTTGAGGAGAGCTTAGTATAGGTCTTGTAGATGTTTGTCTCTGTCTGATGGATCAGAGCAAATACGGTTGTACCTTATTGCCTGGCTGTAAACAATAGATCGTGTAGTATGCCCTGAATGGAAGCTGGAAGCGTGTAGATAAGCATAGCTGTCCGTGGGTTTTCGGTATAGGGTGATATTTATGTGACTGTTGCTTATCTGCACAGTATTGTCCGGGAAGTGAATTTCTTGTGTGGACTGATCCAGGCTAAGGTTGATGGTGGGGTAGAAACTGTTGAAATCATGGTAGAACTCTTCAAGAGCCTCCTTCCCATGGGTCCAGATGATGAAGATGTCATCAAAGTAGCGCAGGTAGAGGAGGGGCGCTCGGGGACGAGAACTGAGAAAGCGTCGTTCCAGGTCAGCCATAAAAATGTGGACATACTGTGGGGCCATGCGGGTGCCCATAGCAGTGCCACTGATTTGAAGGTATAATTTGTCCCCAAATCTGAAATAGTTGTGGGTGAGGACTAAGTCACAAAGCTCCATCACCGTTTGTGCCTCAGTCTCATCAGGAATAATGTTCCTAACAGCTTGGAGTCCATCTTCATGTGGGATATTGGTGTAAAGAGCCTTTACATCCATGGTGGCCAGGATGGTGTTTTCAGGAAGGTCACCAATGGATTGTAGTTTCCTGAGGAAGTCAGTGGTATCGCAAAGAAAGCTGGGGGTGCTGATAGTATAGGGTCTAAGTCGAGAGTCCACATATCCAGACAATCCTGTGGTGCCAAGGGTGCCAATGCCTGAGATGATGGGGTGTCCAGGATTTCCAGGTTTATAGATCTTGGGTAGCAGGTAGAATAAACCTGGTTTGGGTTCAAGGGGTGTGTACGTGTAAATCTGTTCCTGTGTTTTTATAGGCACGGTCTTGAGCAGATGCTGTAGTTTCTTTGTGTATTCCTCAGTGGGATCCTTGGACAGAGGCCTGTAGAATGTGGTATTGGAGAGTTGTCTGGTAGCCTCCTTTTGGTAGTCTGTCCTATTCATGATGATATCAGTGCCTCCCTTGTCGGCCTCTTGCATGACAATGTCAGAGTTGTTTCTGAAGCTGTTGATGGCGTTGCGTTCTGCATGGCTGAGGTTGTGGGGTAAGCGATGCCGCTTTTCCACAATTTCTGCCTGTGCACGCTGATGGAAGCATTCTATGCATAGGTCCAGTTTGTCATTTCGACCATTGGGGGAGTCCATGAGGAATTCTTTTTCTTCTACCATAGGTGGGAGGGTACTTGTGGGTCAATGTTCTGTTCAGTGTCATGTTGAAAGTATTCCTTGAGTCGTAGACAGTGAAAGAAGGCTTCCAGATCACCACAGAACTGTATCAAGTTTGTGGGGGTGGTGGGGCAGAAAGAGAGTCCTCGAGAAAGGGCAGATTCTTCTACCGGGCTGAGTGTGCAGTTGGATAGATTGACAATATTGCTGGGTGAGTTAGGGGTACCACTATTGTAGCCCCATGTGGAAAGTAGGAGTTTAGATAGTTTACAGTCCTTTTAATTCTGTAGAGAAGAGAAATGTGTGTTGTAAATCTCCTGTCTTGTTCTAGTAAAGTCCAGCCATGTGGAGGTTTGTGTGGAAGATCGTTCATTTATGAGGGTCTCCAGATTTGAGACCTCTCTTTTGATGTTGCCCTGTTTGTTGTACAGGATGATGATTAGGTGGTTCCTCAGTTTCTTAGAGAGTGTGTGGCACAATCTCTCACTGTAATCTGTGTAGTATGTTGATTTCAGTGGGTTTTTCACCTTCAGTCCTTTTGGTATGATGTCATTCTGTTTGCATTTGGAGGGGAAGATGATGTCTGTCTGTATCTGTGCAAGTTTTTTCATAAGGTTGATGGATTTCCACTCATTGCGGCTAAATGTAGTGCTTTGCATGGTGACAAGTATCAGAGAGGTAGCCGTGCTAGTCTGTAGCTTCGAGAACAACAAGAAGTCTTGTGGCACCGTGTGGACTAACAGATATTTTGGAGCATAAGCTGTTGTGGGCAAAGACCCGCTTCATCAGATGCATGAGTGGGGGGGGTGGTTTCAGAGGAGTATTTAATGAGTAGGGTCCCAGTAAGAGGGAGGGCCAGAGCTGACAAGGTCTATTTA
The DNA here is from genome assembly GCF_033958435.1 of Carettochelys insculpta. NCBI lineage: Eukaryota > Metazoa > Chordata > Testudines > Carettochelyidae > Carettochelys > Carettochelys insculpta. The sequence goes on from NC_134139.1 coordinate 14,882,815, forward strand.
GCAAGGTGGAAATGGCCCACTATCAACAGTACTATCAAAAGAGGAAAAAACAAGTCAGATCAGATCAACCTATGCTGGACTTCTTAGCACCCTCCTAAACTGTGGCCACTCTAGCCCTTTGTGGTACACTGTGGGACAATTTGACTGTCCACCAAACTTGACTGTGCAGAGAACAAAGAAAGTGGTTTTTAGTGGTCCCAGATCCAGTGGGGCTGTGTCTACTCTGCAGAACAGTAAGGCCTGTACATAGTCTGTTCCCTTCACTCAGACCCACCATCCCTGTGGGATCCTGAGCTTGTGTTTTATTATGTTTTGTATGTAGGCTTTAGCCTAAGTTAAAGTTCAGACCCTGGGCTTAGTAGGTATTGTCTATGTGTGGAAATAAATAACCAGGTTGTGAATTTAAAGTGCAATAGTTGTTCTATACTAACACTCTGATTCTGCAGAGTCCCTTTCTGTGGATTATATCAATCACCTTCCAAACTGGTAAGACCTAAATTTTACAAAAGTTGTTTTAGCATGAAATAATTGTGTCTCTATGGGATCTGATGTGGAATAACTGGTCATCTTGAGCTACTCCTCAGTAGATAGTCTGGGTCTTTAACATGTTCTTAGATGGGAATATTTTACTTTTAATCAATAGGCGCTTCTTTGTTCAAGAGAAGGAAGAAGGGGGAGGGAAGATAACTGTTACTCTGATACTACGTAGTACTTACCACCCTACCAAACAACCCAGTTACATTTTGTTGAGTGGTCGTGGCAGGTTCCATAGAGAACTTAGGGATTCCATGGCTGCAGGTTTAGCACCATGCTCTGAACCAGCCTCCTGCAATACAGTACTTGCTAAGTTGTTAGAAAGTTGACTTGCATGTTCATTTTTCTCAGTACATTTTTCTCTGTACTATAATGCTTTTTTTTTAAAATAAATCTCTCAGTGTTGAATGCAACAAGAAATGCCATGACAATTTTAACACAGGTATTATCATGTTAGCAATTGCTGTTTAGTACTGTAATTGCGAGAGACAAAGGTGGAAATTAATTTGTATACACGGTTTTTGAATGGAAGCTGTTATTAGCTGCTCCTAAGGAGGTACTACTGGTGACAAATGATTCTTCTTACTTTTCATATGCCTGACAGTTTCTTGGAAGAAAACCAATTTATGAAATACTCTCTACTCCACTTTCCATTTTAAAACATGTTTTAATATGATTTTAATCCATTCTTGCTTTGGAGTACGCTGAAAGTATTTTGACTATTTGTCCTTTTGCAGAATCCCATATGGGGTTTCACTTTAGTGATTTATTTTATTTTCTTTCATGTGACTGTACTGTATTACATGTATTTATGTGCAAATGAGTCTTGTAATCTCCTCTCTCTTTAAGACAGTTTCCTTAATACTTGCTCCTGTCATTGTGATTTGCTGTGGAGATGAGACACTTAACTTATTTTTAAAACGGCTTATATAAAGGATTATTTATTTATTTATTCGTTTATTTATTTATTGCCTATTATGAGCCAGCTAAAAAATAATTGGAAACGCTGTACACTATTTTTTGTCATTTGGATTTTTGGTGAAAAGGTGAAAACTGTTTTCTTTTTAATTGTTAAAATTCACTGTCCAGTTGTTATATTCGATGCATTTTTTCCTCCTGATAACCCCTGGTACTTACTAACATTATCATTGCTGTTAAGCATCTGACTTTGATCAGATGTGTAAGCTACAACCAGTTTTGCTGATTAATATTATTCAGACACTACTAAAAAGATTTAGATGTGGTTAGAATTATTTCTATTGCTACATTTTTCCCAGAACTGTATTAAGTTATAGTGGTTTTTTTTATTATTATTTTGGTCTTACTGTTGGAAAAGATAAGTGCTTTGTTAACACTACCCAGAATTCACTTGCTTTAAAGGTGCTTTTTTCAGACGTTTCTGATTATTGCCACAACTTTAGTATCTGTGATAATATACTAATGCGGTACATTGACATTGGCGTTGACTGTTGGTGACTGTTGCAATATATAATTAGGCTGGTGTAATGTGATACATTTTCACTGGTCCTGCACAGTCTTAAAATGTAATTTGTTTGAATTTAAATTCTCCTTATGCATCATTATCATTGTCCAAGCATTTGTTGGGGGTGACTGGTATGAGTGGCTTAGCAAAACCTCTTTGCAAGTCAGCTAGAATGTTTCTCATAGTTGAATCACTGAGAATAATAATCCCATTATAGAATTAACAGAAAGTATATCTCTAACCCAAATATGTCAAAGAAAATGTATTGGATAGCCTAGCTGTTTCAAAGTACTAAGGCATTTAATAGCTGTGTCATTGACCAATTTCAACCTTGTGCAAATAAAAATTCTGCTTTGTTTACTACCTAAGAAACTGAAATTTTAGTGGCCTTTTGCCAAAATCTGTCCATTTCCTCCCTCCACATCTGATAATTGAATGCTGTTTTGATTTTTAAAGAAAATGGTTTCAATTATCCAAAGATAGTGGAACATTTGACTGTCCCTCTGCTATCAGTTAACTTGTTTACACTTTGGGATGGATATTAAATGCAGTCAGATTGCTTCATCCAGATGTTATCTGCTTTAGCGACTTTTTTCATTTGTGTTGGCAAAGGATTTTATAGGCGATTGTTTTGTCAGCTTTCATAGTATTTATTTTAAACTTTCTTACAGGAACTGTCAACTCATAACCATTTCTCCTGGGGGAAAAAAAGCAGTCCTGTAGCACTTTAAAGACTAACAAAATAATTTATTAGGTGATGAGTTTTCCAGGGACAGACCCACTTCTGTCACTGTTTCTCCTAGGGAAAAGTGCTCCTTCCTTTGCTCTTATGTCTGGGTTTGCACAAATAAAGTGAATGGATATGGTACTTAGAATGCATTATGTACATTGTAGCTGTGTCTACACGGCCCCTTCCTTTCAGAAGGGGTATGAAAATGCACCTGATCAAAAATGCAAAAGAGGCACTAATTTACATATCATGTGCCTCATTTGCATGGCCACTCACTGATCCAGAAGTGCTATTTTTGGGGGAAAAAAAACAGCTGTACAGATGGGGCACCTTCAAAAACAAACCCCTATTTTGTTTTAGGAACAAGGGTTCTTTCAAAAATGGGGTTTATTTTCAAAGGAGCCCCATCTACACAGCTGTTTTTTTTTTTTCCTAAGATCAGCACTTCTGGAAACACAGGTGCATGAGAGTATGCAAATAAAGCACGAGATTTGTGAATCTGCACTTCATTTGCATTTTAATTGGCCGTATTTGTATGCCCCTTCCGAAATAGAGGGGCCATGTAGACACTGTATGTGTGTCTGCATTTCATACATTGCAAGCATTCAGTCATATTTATTAATATAGGCCACTTGATCAAAATAGACATTTGAAATTTTATAAATAAAAGCAGTTCTGTGGCACCTTAGAGACTAACAGATATATTAGGTCATGATTTTCTGTGGGTAAAACCCACTTCTTCAGGTGGAGATGGAGTGGAAAAATAGAACCCATAGTTTGTATAGAAGGAGGTAAGAAAACAAAAGAAAAGATTGTTACCCATCAGTAGCAGGACCAGTTAATAAAGCAAATTAAGTTGGATGTGTCTCACTCCCATGAATATCAGAGATGGGCAAATTTCCTTGTAATGCGTAAGACAGTTAAAAATCTCTATTCAATCCAAGGTTAATTTTATGTAATTTATATGGGGTAGATAAAAGTCTCAGACTGGGTCTACATGGTACAGCTTTTCCAGCAGATGCATGCTAATGAGAAGCCTCGAAATTGCAAATGGTCATTCATTAGCATGGTCCCGCAGCTCATTAGTGTCCTGGTGCCTGAGTGGGGGGGTGAGCCACTGGCACAGCTCCATAAATGTCTGCCGGCTCATCCTGAAGTTCCTGAGCCAGCGGTCGTCATCGCACTCCTCAAGCACCAGCCGCTCCCACCAGTCGGTGCTGGTGGGGTAGCTCCACAGCTGCCGGTGTGTGAGGCGGGGGGGGGGCGGGCGGGGTGCTGCAGGGTTGGGGGTTGAGCCCTGCTGCCCTGGGGGCAGCTCCTCCTCCGGTGTAGCAAGGAGGTGCTCAGCTGCCTCCCGCATGGCATGGATCAGGGTGAGCCCTGCTCCTGCCGGGAGGGCTGGGTAGACCTCTGGCGGCTGCTGCTGCTGCTGCTGCTGGGGGTCCATGCCTGCGTCGCCCGGGGTCTGTGTGCCTATGGCTCCTCAGACCGCGTGCTGTGCAGGCTGTGTGTGTCTGGGAGGGGCCCTTTAAGGGAATGGCTAGCTGTTGCCCCGGAAGCGCTAGTCCGCCCTGTGACCCTGTCTGCAGCTGTGCCTGGCATCCCTATTTCGATGTGTGCTACTTTGGCGTGTAGACGTTCCCTCGCTGCGCCTATTTCGATGTTGGGCTGAGCAACGTCGATGTTGAACGTCGACGTTGCCAGCCCTGGAGGACGTGTAGACGTTATTCGTCGGCTTCACGTGTAGACGTAGCCTGTGTGTGTGCTGCAGAGCTACGCCTAGATGTAAATCTGTTTGCTGTCCCCTACAGCAGGAGTGAGCAAACGTTTTACATCAGGCCCCAATTTTTGTCCCTGCAAATTTTTGTCCCTCAACCTGTCTAATGTAATCTAAACCAATTGAAAATTTGGTTATGTTCAGATGGGGAAAAACAAATCAACCTTTCAGCAGATATAAGTCTGTAGAATACAAAAACTTCATTAATTGGTGCAGAAATATGAAAATACATATATAAAGACAGTAACATATTTTAACATTTTTAATACGATGGATGAGGCTGAGACCCAGCAGCTGATAGTGCTGTGCCCCTCTAGGAGAAGTCACGTCCCCCGCCTCGAGGGTCCGCCCTCCACTTTGCTCTCCGCTGCCTTACAGCACTGACTTCTTATATTAAGCCTGATTTAAAACTGCTTACTGCATTTAACGTAAGAAATGTGCTTTTCATGTATATTGAAAAGAATACAGCTAAGCAGAGCTTTACACCAACCGTGGGAATGCCTTTGAGGAATTTCTTCGGTGAACCTCCAATGGAGTTTGCCCTTATTTTAAAAAAAATGGGCATTTACTGACCATAGAAGTGCCTAAAAACCTACCAAGAATGGAGTCCCATTGTGCCTGGTCCATGCCCCAGAATATACAGTTTAAATAGGCGAGTTGAGGGAAAGGCTAGGACAAAATTCATAAGCAGAATGAATGTGTGGTGGCAGCAAATACATTTTTAGTTCCACCTTTTGGAGGGGTGGATGGAAGGCTAGTTCAGAAGAGGATAAGCTAAATGGGATGAAACATGATAGGAGAGGGTCACGAGGAGAAAGGGTGAAGGGCACAGGGCAAGACTGAGCCAGGTTGTGAAAATGAGGTGAGGAGACTGTGAGGGAGAGGGAGGAGGGAGAAGGTTGGAGCAAACAACCTATCATCGTGAGGCTCAAGAAGTCCACTCAGAACTTTCTTGACTCTCTGAAAGTCCAGATATCTTTTCTTTGGCTTCTTCTCACCTCTCTCAATAATTCCTCTGCAGTTCTGATGGGGAGGGGAGGCAACAGCATCTTCATTTCTTTGGGAAAGAGTGAACACTATCTCACCTGTGTAGTTCTGGGGGTGCCGGTTGATGGTTCAGAGAGGGGTAGCCCTGGCCTGTGAACCCCTTTTTATTTCCTCAGCCCTAATATAGCAGGCCCAACTTCAAGCTGCTTCTGTAGCTCTTCCCATCAGCTGCTGTCTCTGGCTGTTTCCTTGTTACCAAGGCCCCATAATAGAGGAATACTGTGTGTAAAATAAGAGTTATAATTAATTGCAGTAATCTGTTTTATTATTAAAATAATTATTAGTCATTTTATATTTAGTTATATACCAACCATATGCAAGACACGACTGCAGAGGCAGTCTGTGTGACAGCTAGAGAGAAGCTAAGACACATTTTGGGGTTTGCTTTTCTTGTTTTAATATTTCTTTCCTCCATTTTTTGATGCAATGGAGGAGAGGCTTGCTGCGTTTTCATAAAAGAAGTGGATCGTCAGGAGGTAGCAGAATGCAGAGAGTTTTATAAAATCACTGCAGAACTGCTGAATAGCTCTCTAGCATTTGCAGGATGTCAGAGAAAGATCAATAAAAAAGTGGACCTGAAAAACCTCAAATGAAAATGCTCATCTGATGTGTACTTTATAGCATCTGCTGGACTTCCAGAAGGGTCAGCTCAGTGGCTGTGGGGAGGCATTGCTCAGCGCTGACTGCCCAACACATTTAAACGATGTATATTTCAGGTCCTGGAACAATTGCAAAGGAACATGAAAAACAGAGGAACCAAGTTACTCTATGGTGCTTGCTTATTTCCACTGCACCCTCTGAGTGTGTGTCTGTTACTTGGCAGAGAAGACTCTTGAAGAGTGTTAAATCTGCTTAAAACAAGTCTTTGTATGATGGATTTTAAACACAAAGGGTCAGCTGGGGAGCTGCCCCAGAACAAATGTGGGGAAAAGGAAAAGCCTCCCTTCACCCAGCTGTGCACTAGGGCCAGATACAGTCAGGTTGGGGAAACACAGACAATGCAGCAGTATTGCTTCTTGGTAATGTGGCAAAGCTATATTTGGCAGTAATGTTTTCCCCCCCGGGATGGAACGTTTGTGTTTCAGCCAGAATTTCTCCCGCTACTACAAACTCCTCCTCCTCTTTCTTCCTGCCCATAAAATAATTTAGGTTAAATTGCATCATTAAGCCACTAACTGGCTTGTAAGTGATATATCACAAAGATGTAGCCACTGGCTGAAAGATACAATCTGGCCAAAATTAAGCTGTGTTTAAAGAGGCATTTGTTTCCTTTTCAAACAAGTTACTTATTTTGGAAGATATCGTTGGCTTGATATTTTTTGTCAAAACGTTTAACCATATGTTGGGAAGTAGGAGGAGCAATGGATGCATTAGCATGTAATTGTGAATATAAGATAAAAGGAGTAAATAACAAGTTAGAAGAGCTGTACAATGGTATCAGTAACTCATCATCATAAAGGGGAGGGCATCGCAAGTTTGCTTCAAATTGTGACAAGTAACTCTTCTGCCAGACTTCACTAACACCTATAAGGGCCAGGTTCCAAAGCTGTCAAGGGTTTCCATCTAAATCAAAGAATTGGCATGAGCCCCTGCCTGAAACCTATCTATTCCTAGATTTTAGGGACATAACATTTCAATCTCTTGACTATCTTTACAGCTGTTTCTTCCCCATCTGAAAAGAGCACTTAGGTTTCCTTGGAAGTATGAAACCATGCATATTTTTATTTGGGAAAGTAAAATAAAAGTCTGTTTACATAGTAAAATGAAATTACCAAAATTCAATGGTATTTCTGTTCCAGACTTGTGGCTCTTAATTGCATGTTGAAGTCCACACCGGTTGGTCACTAAAACAGTCCTCACTGTGCTAGAACAGTTTTTACTGTGGTCTGATGATGATAGAAATCATGTATTGGGTGTTTCTTATTACAATTTCAAGTCGGGGATGTGGCAGCTTCCTCTCACTCCCACTGCACCTCTAGTTCCCACCTCCTTAAACTGTCTTGTTCAATTTATTTACATCCAGTGGTGGTCAAGTGGGGGCCAGGAAATAGCTCTCTTCTGTTTGTCTCTTGCGGTCCAGTGGTGTCTGAGCTACCATGCCTTGCTACAATTTAATGACTATTAGGTCCAATTATGCAAAAGTAACTCAGCCATTTTGGCTGATGCCAGTCTGGTTCCCCAAAATCAGCCCCAGGAGTTCAGCTGTTGCTCAATCAGGTTTCACAGAGTCCACAATATTTGGGTGAGACTCACAAAGCAAAGTAAAACCAGATGTTTCCAAAGCTCCCAAAACTCATCTTTATTCTTGATCCACTCCATATTATCAATGAGGTACCCTTTCCTCCAGGCTATATTTTCCATAATTCCTCTCCTATTCCATACATACATTTACATGAATTATTTAATGTTACATTCAGAACCAATTCAGTAATGTTTAAAATGCCAAGCAGTACAACATAATGCTGTTCAGAATTGAATTTTGGGAAGATGGTTATGTAAATTAAGTTTGTAACAGCCTTCCTCTTTTTCCTCTAGCAGCAGAGAGTTTTCTTTCTGTATACATCATCTTTCTGTAAACATCATCTGGCTGTGGGATTTACAACAGACAAGAACGAACTTTTAACATTTTTAACTAGCATAAGGTTCAAGCTGTAAAGTAAGGATCAAGACTGGGGAGTGTTCAGATGCAAACTTTTGCTTCAGGTCAATTTCTGTCTGTCTTTTACCAAAAGTGCTTCCTTCATTTAAATTTGCTACAGCCTTCTGAAGCATGCGAACATTGTCTTATTTAATTTGCAATGAATCACTGCAAGTAGATCTAAAAAAAGAGGAAATATGCTAAGCAAATTAGTTTGCATTTTAAGTGAGCTGCATTTCAGTCAGCAGAATCTTTCATTTGCAATGCCGTGTGCTTGCCTCTCAACAGTCCCAGGGAATTTTCAAATATACCACATACAATTCTAGTGAGTTTGAATGTCTGTACGATACTGAGTGGCAAAACCCCATATTAATGCAGAGTTAGAGTTGCTCAATAGGATGTTAGCCCCTTGCAGAACATCAAGTTAGTTCAGCAACACTCCGACTTCTGCAAACCAATGAAAAATACTGGTTTTGCTTCTTTCAGTAATGCCTCAATGCGCCATATGTTTGAGGATGGTGGGAAAGGCAATTCCTGCCCATACTTTGATGCAGTGGCAGCCATTTCCATACAAAGGGCAACAATCTTTGTAGTAGTGACTGGGCAGATGGGAGATGGGCAAGGGGAACCGCTGCCAATCTTACTGCCCTGGGTTCTGCCCCTATGAGACTGGTTTAGCTGTTCATGTGTGTTCTTGAAGTATGAGCCTCCAATCAGCTTCCCAAGGCTGCTCTCTACTCTAGTCCATATCCCATCCAGCTGCTGCTCATCTCTGGCAAACATTGTCTTTTGGGCTTCCAGCCCTCATCCCAGACATTAGGGGTTATAGCTTCCCTGCTCACTGGCTTGCTCTGGTCTTCCCTAGGACCCCCAGAGTACAGCTTCCTTTCTGGCTTACTTGCCCTAGACTGACCTGCATGGCTGTCTCAGATGGATCATGCTCAGCAAGGGGATGGGGTAGGGCCTCCTTAATCAATTACTGTTCCTTAACCCTGTCCTGGCTCATGGGTGGTGTGTATACTCCACGATACGCTCCATTAACTTCTACTTTGCCAGCACCGCAGTCGCAAAAATGTAGCAGCTCTTCATCTCTGTTTACAACTCTTATGTATAGGATCCCACTGAACACTCTTAAAAAAGGCAAAGGGGTGTGGGCGGGGATGGGGGTGTTGCAATCTTCCCTCTCCTGCCCAAGAGCTGGCAGTAGACAATGGGAATATTTGCATACCATCCAGGTGCCCCCTCACCCTTCAGCACAGCATCCCAGCCATACCCAGACCTACCCACTGGCTAATGTATGCAACTGCCTTCCATCCTCTACAACAGTTGGTTAAGCCAGCTGCTTGACTACGCAGCTGTGTTCACAATAAGCCTTTCCATAAAATACAAACAGTAACAGCTTGTGGCAAGTAACATGAGTTACTAAATTGTCATTGCACAGGTGTGCAAAACCTTTGGACTGAAACAGAGGTGGGGTATTCAAGGGGGAAGTGTCATCAGCAGGCTTCTTCACACAACCCAGAGAACCATAAAGGGGTTGCATAGACACCCTCTTGTGGTTTTCTTTTTATTGGCATGCGCTCACTCTAATTAGGGTGACCATCCTTCCTGTTCTGGCTGGTACAGCCCCGTATTTCAGGTGCTGTGAAGGTGTCCTGATTTATTTTAACAAAAGGGCTAAACACCCCATTTCAAGCCCCCTGCTGAGCTGCCCTTTTTCCTGATCGGGGGCACAGCTACCACTTGGTTCCTCACTCCCTGCAGCTCCGGGGAGCTCGGAGGAGCACTGGTGTGTGTGCTGACTGGTTCCTGGCTCCTTGTGGCTCAGGGAAGCCGGGAGTGACAACAGCGCAGATGCCACGTGGTTCCTGACTCCCTGCGGCTCGGGGAAGCTGGGAGCTGCACTAATGCAAGTATGTCCTGATTCCTGGCTCCCTGCAGCTCAGGGAAGACAGGAGCCACACCAGTACGGCTGCAACCTGGTTCCCAGCTCTCCATGGCCCTGAGGCATGGGGCAGCCAGTGTGGTCCCCTGTGGGGCTGCAGCCCTGTTCCCAGTGCCCTGAGGCATGGGGCAGTTAGGAGCTGCAGCCTCCCCCTGCAGCCAGGGAGTGCCATTCTCCATAGGGCAGCAGCCCCCACTGGACAGCTACTGCTGGAGCCATGGAGCATCCCTGCAGGGCAGCAGCTTTGTTTCTGGTGCCCCAAAGCGTGGGTCAGCTGAGAGCCGCACCTCCACCCTGCAGCGCGGGAGCACCCTTCCCCCTTGCAGCGTGGCGGTCCCCACAGGTCAGCCACCCCTGGATCCAAGGAGCATCCCTGCAGGGCAGCATCCTCATTCCTGGAGCCTGACAGTATTGGGCAGCCAGCAAACCCTGTGCCGCTTCTGGAGGGAAACAGCCCCTGCAACCAGGGAGCTCCCTCCTGGGGTGTTAGCCCCATTCTGGTCATTCTAACTCTAATCCTTCCAGAGTGCACATCTGTGCAAGTAAAGTGAGTGTGTTCGTACATACCATTCATAGTATGGGCCACCAAAGACCCTAGTGGCTGCCGTGTACTACCTTGAGTGAAACCTGATTCAAAGCAGCCCTAAACCCCTATTCCATCCACTCCTCCACCCCTTAGCAACCCCCTTTTACCCCATCAAGAAGCATTCACAGGCCTCTTTCCCCTCCAAAACAGACAATACGAGTCTCCCGCAAATGAAATTCCTACCTGTGACTCTCAAATTGTAGCAAACTTCCGCTAAAACTCTTTTCTCATAGGTGGGGGCTGACAACTGACTTGGTCTTAGGTATGCTAATTGATGGATGAGTTTACCGCCATCAAACTCAAAGTGCTGTGTGGTTCATTCAGTCATTAGTACCTCTCTGTTGAACTGTACACAACAGGGGAAGTAAGGACTGTAACTCAGCAACCACACAGTTGGCCCAGTAGTGCCAGCTGACGCTGCCTCAAGGCATGTCAGATTTCAAAGCAATCTGAGCAAGTGCTCAGGATTTAGAGCATTTCCAAGAACTGAGCTCTCAGGATGAGAACCCTAACCCTCCCTCTGTTTTCCTCTGTTGGCACATATACACCGTAAAAAAAAAAATTGCATATTCCGAAACACCATTCTAAAGTTTGGGTTCCTCCAAAAATGTAGTGGGTGTTGTGGACTGGGTTAAACTTGACAGATAATTATGATGCACATCATATCAATAGTTTGAGTTCTAGCTCTGTGGCAAAAAAAAAAAAAAAAAAAAAAAAACCGCAAAGAAACAAAAACCAGAAACTTTCAGAAAAATGGTTATTTTGGTCAGATTTTATATCTCCTTAATTTTTCATATGACCTCAAATTTGAGTCACTAACCTACCCCACATCCTCTTGGGGCCTCACAAATTTCAGTGGAATTTGATTGAACATGTTGATTTTAGAGGACTTAGAAAAGTCAATTTTTAAAATAAAGTCACAGTGCAACCTTAACTATAGTGAATAGTAACAGAGAGGGAGCCGTGCTTGTCTATATATTATCACAACAAAAAAGCAGTCAAGTAGCACTTTAAAGACTAACAAAATAATTTATTAGGTGAGCTTTTGTGGGACAGACCTACTTCTTCAGACCATAGTCATACCAGAACAGACTCAATATTTAAGGCACAGAGAACCAAAAACAGTAATCAAA